>NC_089978.1:139977804-140283666 GCF_036417845.1 Apteryx mantelli
CTGTGACTGAATGATGGATGCTAAAATCAATTTTATGCCAGAAAACCTTGCAAAATAAAAAGGTTTGTTGTAAGCAGAAAATGCAGTTTAAGAAGAAATCCTAGACAAAGTGGGGAAGGGCCTTTAGTCTTCTACCTTTCCACTCAAAACTGTCAGATCTGATCAGTGCATAAAACTTTCTCCAAACAAGGTTGTTAAAATATTGAGGCATAATTAATTAAATAATTAAAATTTCTAGAATCCCATGATTGCTAGAAGGCACTCATAAGGCCATTCACAAACGTACTAACTGTTGAATACTGAAAAACTGACCACAAAAATTGATTCCCTAAAAGATCGGAGAGCTTAAGAGTCAGATGAAGGTCACCTTCCACTGCAGTTTACCCTAGCAACTCCAGCCTATTGTTTTTATTCTGTTTACCAGACCCAGTAGGACTGCCAAGTGTATTAGGAAGACTGCTTTAAAAAAATGAGAAGTTCACATCATTGCATACGCAAATCAAAATGTTTGAATTGTGCCAAGGAGCCCAACTGGGAAAATTGGTTGCTGTTTTGGGTAATTTCCATGAGGCTTGTGTTAGGTTTCTTGTTTTCTTTTAAAGACACTTGGGGGAGGGTGAGGGAGCAGCAGAGTGTATTATCAGTGTTAGCCTGCATTAAATTAATTTTGCTTCCTAAAAGAAAAAAAACACCTGCTGCTGTAAAGCAGCTCTTCCATTCATATCTAAATTTGAATGATAGCATGACTGCAAACAGCAACTGATTGGCTGCACCCAGAAATTTGGAGTAATCTGGCCTGCTTTTGCAGTAGGGAACTCTGCTAATTCTGTGGACACTCACGATTCCCTCCTGCACTGAGGACTGTGGAGGCAGCTATCCAGGCTTGCTTTGGGGCTGGAGATGGTCTAGGGAAAAGATATTTCAGGTTACTGTTCTAGCTGAATTCTTTTTGGTCTTGTCATGCCTTATGCATTCTGCCTTAAAATTGCCATCAGACTGATTTTTGACTTTGACAGCAGAAGTATTTGTTTAGTTACTGTAAGGTTCCAGTTCAAATCTTTGAATTCCAATTCAGAAATCCCAACTGCAAGGTGACTACTTCCCAGATGTACTTTTGGGATTGAGTGGTTTCCTACATCCTAGCACCACACCTGCCTGGTAGCATTCTGTGTCTGTACAACAGGGTTTCATGGATCTCTGTTCCTTTCCACATCTCTGGAGAATACTTGCCTAGGTGTCACACCTTGTGCCTGTCTTCCTAAGGTGGAATTACATGATCTCCCATGCTTTTGTTATGTCCTGTGTGTTTATGTCGCTTAGGCAGCAAGTCTGAGGAAGTTGAAATACCTGTGTATCTGCTGGGAATCAGCAGCAAGCAAAGTGATAGTTGCTTATAAGTACATCTAATGTGACCTACTGTGACTGTGGTTATTGATGGGATTGTGCTGGTGGACAGTGTGATCCTGAGGTACCTGAAGGAGAGCCTAGGTATCGTAATGGCAAGTGGTTTGCTGAGCCTTGCAATATCTGCTTTCTTTAAAAAGAGTTGTTGCGTCAGTCTAATGACGTAGCCGATGTCTTTTTTATTCTAAATTCAAGAAGCTTATTTTGAAGAGGGTGCCGCCGAAGAGTTAACAGAGTCTTGCTTTGTGTCGATCTAGCCTGAACTGGAAGGGGTTTTGCCAGATGTATGGCTCATTACTTAGGGCAGTGATTTATGTGAGAGTGAAAATTCAGAATGATCTTCTTCTTGTACATTAAGCTTTGAGATAATCGCTGGATCGAGTAACTAGTTTACCTCTCAGTTCCTAAAATATCCCAGCAGGCATGTGATGGGCAGGGGTGTCCAAATTGTTGAGATGAGCAGGAAAATAAACTGGTAGGGTCAAAAGGCTGAGCTTGGAGAATCAGTTGCTTGTTTAGTGTTAGGTGCAGGAAGGAAAAGTCAGAGCTGGGAAACCCACTGACACCAGGGCTTCTGCTCCCACGGTGACAGCACACTGAAATGCTTGAAAGAACAGAATATTATAAAAATATTGACCTGGATAATAGGAGAGAGACGGAGGAAGCAACAGGAGGAATTAACAAAGGATAAAGACTCTGGGCTGAGACCAAAGCAGATGTATAATGCCTGAAAAGCACAGCACATTGTACCTGTGATAGCTACAAAAAACAAGGTCGGTCACTAAAACTGCAGAATTTACCAAAAGTCAGCGGTCAGTTTTTTGCACCAGTAGGTTTGAGGTGCTCATTGGCAATTCCCATAACTTTGATTTGTCCATGTCTGACTGCACTGAGATACAAGGTTTAAATGCAGGCACAGAGCTTGGTGTGCTGGTTTCCAGCTCAAACTTTTGGGCACTGTTGCAACACAGATAGCAAATAATAATAATAAAACCAAACAACGGGTTGTCGTTTGTTTAAAAATCAAGCAAGACCTTGATACTAGCTAACTGTGCATGTACATTTGATCTGTGTTATCATGTGTTCTCTTCATGTCTCTCTTGTCTACTTTGCTAGTTGTCTCCTTTTATTACCATCTTGTCTTAAAACTGGGGTTTCAGAGCTTAGATTAGGGGCATGGTCCCTTCCTTTGATTTTTTATCTGCAAAACTCCAAAATTCTATGTTCAAGACTTCATACTACTGCCAAGCTCAGTAAAATAGGAGCCTGAATCTCACTCTAATCTGTGCATTACTGGAATACAAATAGTATGTAATACTAGGAGTATTTCATACATATAATCAATTATTTTTGATGAACAGTCAGTATCTTCCTAGTAGGGAAAAAAAAAAATCTACAAATGTTTTTCAGCAAAGAAAAGAGAGAAAAGGATGAGCAAAATGCACTTCTATATTGAGTGGCTTGGGTTGCTTTGGTGAAACTCCAACAACAGAACCTTAGAAAAGGAGAAAAAAATGAAAATATTTTGTGATGTTTTAAGGTAATAATTCACACTTTTGATTCAGAAGGACATTTTTATTTTGAAGATTATTTCAGATTTTTATTTTAAAAATTTCAGAACTAGAGTTCAAAATTACCGCAAAGATTTCTAGTCAGATTTTTTAATTTCATAAAAAAATTCCACTTCAGATCAAGCAAGAATTAATTATCTAGGTCTAGATTTTATTTTTTAGAGTGAAGCCATCTTGAAAAATCAGGTGTCCAGAGAGGTCTGTACTGGTTACAATTTATACTAAGGTTCTGTTTATGAATGTTATATGAAAAACCGCTAACAAACATTGTAAGCATATAGTTAGACTCCTCACAAGAAAGTTTGATCCCATCTATAAAGCATCTTAGTCCAACACCTTTAAAACTTTTAAAAAATACCTCCATTCAAAGTATTCAAATGTAAGCTAGGCTGTAAGAACATATAATAGAGGTGCAGTAAGGTAATGAAAGGTTTTAATATACTGCTTATTAAGGTGGCTAGCCTTGAACCAAGTGATAAGCTCATGCTTCACAATACCATGTGAATGCAACTGTACTACTTCTACTTTCCCTTGGTCGAGGAGGAGTGGGTTAGAGATCATTTAAGCAAACTTGACACCCACAAATCCATGGGCCCTGATGGGATGCACCCACGAGTGCTGAGGGAGCTGGAGGATGTTATTGCTAGGCCACTCTCCATCATCTTTGCAAGGTCCTGGAGAACAGGAGAGGTGCCTGAAGACTGGAAAAAAGCCAGTGTCACCCCACTCTTCAAAAAGGGCAAGAAGGAGGACACAGGGAACTACAGGCCAGTCAGCCTCACCTCCATCCCTGGAAAGGTGATGGAGCAGCTCATCCTGGGGGCCATCTCCAAGCATGTGGAGGACAAGAAGGTGATCAGGAGTAGTCAGCATGGATTCACCAAGAGGGAATCATACTTAACCACTCTGATAGCCTTCTACGATGGGATGACTGGCTGGGTAGATGAGGGGAGAGCAGTGGATGTTGTCTACCTAGACTTCAGCAAGGCTTTCGACACTGTCTCCTGTAACATCCTCATAGACAAGCTCAGGAAGTGTGCGCTAGATGAGTGGACAGTGAGGTGGATTGAGAACGGGCTGAATGGCAGAGCTCAGAGGGTTGTGATCAGCGGCACAGAGTCTAGTAGCTAGTGGTGTCCCCCAGGGGTCAGTCCTGCGTCCAATCTTGTTCTTCAACAATGACCTGGATGAAGGGACAGAGTGCACCCTCGGCAAGTTTGCTGATGAGACAAAACTGAGAGGAGTGGCTGATACCCCAGAAGGCTGTGCTGCCATTCAGAGAGACCTGGACAGGCTGGAGAGTTGGGCGGAGAGGAACCTCCTGAAGTTCAACAAAGGCAAGTGCAGGGTCCTGCACCTGGGGAGGAATAACCCCATGCACCAGTACAGGTTGGGGGCTGACCTGCTGGAAAGCAGCTCTGCAGAGAAGGCCCTGGGAGTGCTGGTGGACACCAAGTTAAGCATGAGGCAGCAATGTGCCCTTGTGGCCAAGAAGGCCAATGGTCTCCTGGGGGGGTGCATCAGGAAGAGTGTTGCCAGCAGGTGGAGGGAGGTGATCCTCCCCCTCTCCTCAGCCCTGCTGAGGCCCCATCGGAGTACTGTGTCCAGTTCTGGGCTCCCCAGTACAAGAGAGACATGGCACTGCTGGAGACAGTCCAGCGAAGGGCTACAAAGATGATTAGGGGACTGGAGCATCTCTCTTATGAGGAAAGGCTGAGAGAGCTTGGCCTGTTTAGCCTGAGGGGGGATCTTATTAATGTATACAAATATCTAAAGGGAGGGTGTCAAGAGGATGGGGCCAGACTCTTTTCTGTGGTGCCCAGCAACAGGACACGAGGCAACAGGCACAAACCGGAACACAGGCAGTTCCACCTGAACATGAGAAAGAACTTCTTGACTGTGAGGGTGACAGAGCACTGGAACAGGTTGCCCAGAGAGGTTGTGGAGTCTCCTTCTCTGGAGATATTCAAAACCTGCCTGGATGCGATCCTGTGCAACGTGCTCTAGATGACCCTGCTTGAGCAAGGGGGTTGGACTAGATGATCTCCAGAGGTCCCTTCCAACCTCAACCATTCTGTGATTCTGTGATTTGCCCTGGCGTTGCATCTGCACCCACACCCAACTAATGAACAACCTAAATAATCCATCCACAAATAATTTGAGAGTTGACCATAAAGGGCATCTTAATACAAAGTGTGGACAGTTATGGCTGGAAAAAGGTAGTGTTGCACCTGTCTTCAAAACTTGGCAAGAAGGACAATCCAGGAAGCTGTAAGTCAGGGCAGTCTCCTTTCAGTTCCCAGAAAAATCAGGGAATGAGTCTTCTTGGAGCACATTTCTGTGCACATGAAGGAGAAGAAGTTGGTTGGGAATGGTCAGCATGGATTTACCAGGGGTAAATCATGTTTGGCCAATCTAATTGCCTTTTATGATAAAATGACTGAATCTATGAATGAGGGGAAAGCAATGGATAGTATTTACCTTGACGTTAGCAAAACTTTCCTGTGTTCAGGTTGAGATGCTACAGTCAAGATGGGTTAAAAAAAAAATTGACTGGACCCTCAGGCTTGAAGAGCAGTGGCTAATGGTTTGTATTCTACTTGGAGGCCAGTTATAAGTGGAATTTCTCAGGGGTCTATCTTGGGACATATCCTGTTTAATGTCTTTATCAATAACCTAGAGGGGGAGGCGGGGAACACCCTCATCAAGTTTTCAAGCAGCACCAAATGGTGGGGAGCAATCTGTATGCTTGAGAGCAGGGCTGCCTTTCAGAGGGACCTAGACAAGCTAGAGGAATGGACTGACAGGAACATCACAAAATTCAGCAAGGACAAATGCAAAGTCCTGCACCTGGGATAGACTAACCCCATTTATCAATACAGGCTGATGAATGATAGACTAGGGAGCAGCTCTGCTGGGAAGGACCTGGGGGCCAACAGGTGAAACATGAGTCACCAATGTGCCTGGGCAGATGAAAGCTAATAGTATCCTTGCCTATATTAATGGAAGCATAACCAGTAGCTCAGGGGAAGAGATTATCTGCTTGTACTCAGCACTCACTAGACCACATCTAGAATACTGCATCCAGTTTTGGACCCTGCAAGAAAGATGTTGATAAACTTGAGCGAGTCCAGTGGAGGGTCACCAAGATGGTTAGTGGACTTGAGTACTTGAGCTACAAGGAGAAATTGAGGGAACAGGGCTTGTTTAGCCTGGAGAGGAGAAGGCTTCAGGAGGACCTGCTAGCAGCCTTCTGATACCTAAAAGGTTGTAATTGAGGAGGAGGGACTAGGTCTTTAGAGAGGTACACAGCAGGAGAATAAGAGGCAGTGGTCATAAATTGAAACAAGAGGTTTCAACAGAATATAAGCAATTCTCTTTCAGCATAAGTAGTCAGAGAGACTGTAGGATCTCCAGTCTTCAAGGTGTTGCCTGACTGGGCAAAGCCCTGAGCAACCTACTCGGAATACAGTGTTGATCTTTCTTTGGGCAGGAGGTTGGGCTAGAGGCTTGATCCCTTCCAACCTGAATGATTTTGTGATTCTATGGAAATCCCTTCTTTTCTTTCCTTTGATCCAGTTCCCCTCACCCTGAAAGCTTATAAGGTGAGCCAAGGAACAGCTGTCATTGTTTTTTCCCCTCCATGGTGACAGGGCATGTCAGAACCAAAGAAGGTTAATGACGGAGTTCTTGTAGAAGAAGCTTTATGCTTTATTAAATGGATGTGCACCTGGAAGAAAAAAAAACCCTCAAAACTGTATTGCATTCTCCATGATAGATTACTGAAAACTGGCAGTGCTTTCAAAAATATCGCTTAGGAAGCTGGTGAGGGGAAACAAAAGAATAACCCTATTCTGTATGTCTGTGCTTCTGAAGGCTGGTAGCTTTCACTGTTCTTTTTATACATTGCTTTGCTTTTGCTCTCTCACAACTGATGTGCAATGTACAGTACAAGGACGTTTCTGTGTTCAGAAGGTCACTCACTAAACAAACCCTAGTTAGACAAGCACTTCCAAGTGTGTCAGGCACATCCTGATGGGGTGTTTTAAGTCAAAAGAATTACTGTAATTGGTGATAGAGAAGTAAGTGACCCGCCAGCAGCCAAGGCCCTAAAATAGATGAAAATGCCATTAAAAATATTAATACACAGTTTCTAACCAAAGATGTCAAAGACATACTGGAGGTCTGGCGTAATTAAAGGTCTGATTCAGTGAAAGTGGTGTGCACCTGCTTTAATTTAGAATGTGAAAGATACATATCAGAACTCCATGCTCTTCATTTAGGACTTAAATGTCTGGCTGAAACACAATTTCAGTCCACCCCCTATGTCAAATAAAAGACTATTATTCTCCTTGTTTTAATAAGGGACAAAACACATATATAGCTTACAGACCCAGTGTGGCAAAAGCAGACCTACTATGAAACTTACAGTGAATTCCAATTACAATGAATGTGCTTTAAATAAAGTACCTGTTTAGGCCTTTTACTGAAGTGAAGTTTAATAGACCTGTGAAAAGCTCTACAGCCTGTTAGTGGTAAAGCAAGCAAGAGAACTTCTTCGAATTTTGATTTTGTGGCTTTAACCTGAAGGCCTTTCAAGTGAAGCATGAAGATAGAAAGAGTGGAGTCAATCTCCCCTGGTTTTAGCCTCTAAAAGAGGCATCTACTTTAAGGGTGTAGTTTCATGGATGACTTGAGCCCATTGAAGTCCACGCTGACTCCACTGAAAAGGATAGTTCCACCACAAGCCACATGATCTGGCTGCCTCCTGTATGCTGCTGTTAGCGTTTATACACCAATAAAACAAATGAGATCAAGCAATTGGTCTGGCTGAACACCAACAGGCAACTCTCTCCATCGCCCCACAAAGATCCAACCCCAAAACCTGACAACAACAACAAAAAAAATCCTCTGGCTGAAAACTTAATTCCCATCTGTACCTATCCAGCTCCAGATGTGGCCATCAAACACTGGTATCAGCAGACAGGGAGAGGCTTGGACTTTCAGTGGCAATACGGGCTTTGACTTAGGCTGCCATAAGGCATGAAGTAGCTTAAGCACACATTCATCTGATCTTAAGTCTTTAGCCAAATCTAGGTGGCACCTTAGACTGAATGCCTAGCTTTTAGATGCCTAAAGCTAGCAAAGATGTTTTAAGTGTCTGAGACATGGAGAAGAATATGCCAATGAAAGAATACTAAGCCATGATGTCTTTTCACATGGTGTGGGTAAAAACTCTTCCCCAGTTTCAGCATTCCATATTGCACCATCACAGATAACCTGAGTGTGTTTTAGAGCTCATTTATGTGACAGTTTATTCAAAGGTGCTCTTGCCAGATAGCATCTCTGTCGAACTTCATGCTCAAGAAGCAGCTCAGTTTTCCAGCTGTTCTATTCAAAGGATGTTACCTAAGTTTCTAAGAATATGAAGGTGGTACCAATAACTTCTTGTAAAATCTTGCCATCATTATCACTTGACTCTACCTACCACATCGCACTCTCTCCACCTAGGAAGCTTGATCTTAGGAAGAGGAAGCACACTTTTTGGTGATTTGAATTTCACTTGGGAAAGAGAGAACAATTAAGCATTTCCTGGTTTGTGTCTTCATGATATGTAGAAAGAATCTCAACTTTTTTTTTTTTTGATATCTAGAAAAGCTAACGTAGAAAGCTATCTGGCATCTAGAAAACTGCAGAAATAATGATGACATGAACAATCTTAACCTGAGCAACTGCATAAAGAGAGACTGTTTAGTCAGACTGGCTTAGAATTCAATTTGTTTCTTTTTTTTTTTGCATGTTAATATCTTCGATTCCAAGGCACAGTTAAGGCATAAGCCCACTTTATGCATTCTCTAAGATATCCAAGGGTTCCTCTGTGAAAACAGTGCTTGCTATTTTATTATTTTCAAGGTAGTAGAAAAGTTGATCGAAGGACTGAAAGACAAGACTTTTGTGTTTTGACCCTGACACACTGTCCCTGTGGGAACACTGATTGAGTCATTTTAACGTATCTGTACTTTGGTTTCAGTGAATAGAATTAGTTTTCAAATCTATTTTGGGGAGGTGTATGTGAACTGGAACAGTTTCCTGATGTTTGTGAAATGCTTTGATATAAATAGATGAAGAGGGCTGTAAAAACTGCTATTAGTATGTTCACATTACTATTACCTTTCCTCCCTTTCCTTCATCTCCAATCCTTTTCTTTCATTTTTCTGCTACATGTTGTCATCTTTGTAGACTGTCTCTGTACAGGGGTCAGCAAAGTAAGAGACTAAAACATAATAACTGAGGCAGCTATATGGCAAGTCTGAACAAAGATGATGAAAAAAATTACCAATCGAATCAAGTTTTTCTGTAATAATTATTTTGCTAACTGTAAGTTGCATGCATGAATTTGCTACGTTCATTAAAGAAAGACAGAACAGACAGATTTAGATTCTTGTCTTTCCATTGATTTCAAAGCCCTAGTCCTTACCATTTCACATTAATGATCAAAATACACAGCCATCATTTTTTTCATCTGTGTGAAATTAATATAATGCTTTAATCACATTGCAAATATATGCCAAAATACTGATATAGCCTTTCCTAAAAGCATCAAATAGTTAGCTCTTGAAATATAATTCCTTTGAAAGATTTACACTAAGAAAGGGTGAACAAGTGGTCAAAGCATGGAAGTTCAGTGGGGAAAAAATTTTTACATGTGCAGAGTTACATGTGCTAAGAATACACTGTAATAGGCTCTCTACAGATCTTTCATTCTAAAATTTTTAACCCAATATAGATGATCATTTAAAAGTCTGATATCTGTTGCAAATTCTGAATGCTGATTTTGCTTGTCTGTACTTTAGCATGAGCAAAAACTCAAACTGTGACCAAAGTTAATGTGTTAGTTTGGTACTGATGTTCAGAGGGCATCAGGACTCTGTACGCTATAGGCTGAACACCAAAGAAATGAAGAATAAATCACATTTGCTGTAATTCAGAACTGTTGATGTAGTGGTTTTATGATTTGAAAGTAGTTTTATCAGTGGAAATTCTCTAAACCTTAGGGTATGGTAATTAGAGTCTTTTCTGAAAATTTTTTCATCTCCACAATACATTAACCAAGAGGACAATAACCATTCTTAGCAGTGCAGAGACCTTAAGTTTCAGTAAGACGTGGAGGCAGCCAATCACTCTGTTATCCTTCCAAAACTCTTCCTTTCAGCCCTTGCCTTATCAGCTTAGGAAAGTGTCATTCTTTCCATCCTTTCCCTATTACTTATTCCATTTCTTTTTGACAGGCAGGTTTTGCTGCTTCAGGGCCCAGCAACACACTTCCCCATTTTCCACTAGCCCCAGAAATCTCTGGGGGAGGTTTTCATCACAACACTCAGCTTTGCTCTAACATCAGCAATTCTGGCTACATTATTGTATTTCCAAGTCAACCCTGAGCCAAATCCTTTCTCCAGCTCTATTTTCTATTTAATGGTCTGTAGAGCATTCAAGACACCTTCTGCCGAGTTCCTTCTTCACAGATTCTCCTTCAGCTCCCAGCATTGGCAGTTCACCCCTGTCCCTCCCATAACTTTAGTCAACAATAAGTAAATTATTTGCTATTTTAGCACTCATTTCCTTGCAGTTGCAGGAAGGAGAAGAGTTGGAGGCGAATTTGCTGAGTTTTAGGGCCTGCCATCTAGCTGTTCCTGTTGACAGTGAGCCATCAACACACAGGGGTGATGGACCAGTGATGCTTCCTCTTTCCCTTTCCTTACCAACCTACAATTTCTCAGCTCACTTTTCCCACTAGCAACCATGCAAGCACATTAAGAGGTCTCAGTTTAAACAGAGGAGTAGAGCTGCCCTCTTTCCTATCAACAGCCTGGAGTTTTACTTGCAGTCTTTGTGAAAGTTGGAAGAAATGAGAATACTTATCTTGGCTTTAGACTGAGGGTGCTGTTTGTCATAAACAGTTGATAGTTTACACCTGCTTGTTAACTTACATGAGTAGTCTGTAGAACTGAAATAAAGCAGCTTCATCCTGACTTTGTGATATGCTGAAGCGCCTACTGTCCAAGGGTGTTCAGAAGGAGAATGTTTGATTATATCTTGGCAGTTGTCTAAACTGATGCACTCTGCACATATGGCGAGACATATGTCATGTCTGAAATGAGGCAACAGAGTGATGGCACTGAACGTGCTGCTGAGCAGTGTGCCATCCCCTGGTCCATACACATTGCACCATTCACCTTACTGAAGAGACTGCCATACTCTGTTTACTTTGGCTGGGTGCCCATACCCTGGAAAGTATCAAATCATGTTTTAAATAGTGTGGTTTGCAAAGCAAGATGCAGCTATATCTTCATTGATATCTTCTGAGGTTTGAGTAAAGCAATACTTTCAGTAGACTGGGAAATTACCTCAATTATTCAACAGCAGAGTCCTCCGTTAAAGAAAAAAAAAAAACAAAAAATTGTTAGTTATTTCAGGAATGTTCTATAAGGCAATGTTAACTCAACTCATGCTTGCTGTCATGGATATTGATCAATTATGCACCTAGTAAGAGCAGGTCCAGAAGTTGCTAGCTCCCTTTTAGAAGCAAAATCCTTTATACCATACACCTCTGTATGCCTTTTCTCCCTCTCAGTGCAAGATACATCATGTACTCCTGAATGCCTAACCTTTTTACAAACAGAATTAACTCTTTGTTCTCCTTTTCTCCCTCCCTCAGGTGAAGACTTTATATGTCTTCTTTCCTTGTACCTGGGCAACTGTGGTAGAAATTTATTTCTCACCTTACTTTTTGTCCTTCACTTTTAGTTTTTATTTTAACTTTTAACTTTGTTTTCACACTACCTAAACTCCATGCACTGGTTACGTCCTGTGTCTACATATGTCATTACTGAGTACCACCACACATATCGGTGTTTCAGAATACAGCAAGATTTGAACTAGCCTCATAATCTCAACAAAGCAACCAGCTAAAGTTTAAGTACATTTGTATTTTCCAACTGCAGCTGCAACATGAACCCCATAATCAGCAGTGTCAGAATCTGGTATCTCACTGGTTCAGACCAATGATCATACAAGGTCCCTTCCAACCCTATTTTTCTGCATGTCTACCTGTGAATGGTAAAGAATTATTATTATTTTTAAAAGAACACATGCATACTGGGGCCACTGTCTACCAAGTGTAGGATACTGTGTCACTTATCTGAATGTCATTTCAGTAGTCTGTGAGTCCTTAGCTGTTCTGGGGAAAGGAGAGAACCAGAAATTCTAAAATTTATTGCCACATAGAAAGGAAGGCAGCAAAACAGCAGGTCAAATACACAACCGAAGTGCACTGCAGGTAATGTAATCATTCAGCCCATGGTTACTAACAGGAGTAAAGTTATGTGTTTCAGATTTTTTCCATTCAGGAAGACTTACCAGAAAAACTACATCAGTGTCTTGGTATGCTGTGCTAACTCCACTCTGGGGTGTAGAACAGCTTTTTCACTTTGCTTGTGTCTTTCTGGAAGTGGCTTACGCGACACTGCGAAATTACAGTTATAAAGATATAGATCTGTTCTTAAATTTCCTGATGTAGATGGTTCTCAATTTTCACATCAGGCAGCTGACATTTTTCAAAGGTTATCATTTTATTGCGAACCTTGAAAGAGAAGGTGTTGCCCTCAGGTTGTTATCTTATCAGAGGAGTGTATTTAGTGTCAATTTCTTGTAAAAAATTAACTGTAAATAAACTGCAGTAAAATTGGTTTGTGGACTTGTCCCCGTGCTCTGACGCACACTGCAAATATATTCACATCTCTGAATAAAAGGCATGTCACACTGAAAACTGAAATACGTAAAATAAATGAACCCAGGTGTAATATTCACTTTACTATCAGCTGTGCAAATTTTGCTTCATACTTTCAGCAAAATGACAGCTTCTTGTTTCTCTAGTAATTTCAGTATTGAGTAGTATAAGATAATTATACTGTTCTTCTCCTATTTACCATTTTCCCATACTATTGTAATATCTGCGTCAAGTTCAGTTCAGGAAAGGAAGGTAAACCCTCATGATGTTCTGACTTTCCCGTTTGGATGAAAATGGAAAATGTTCACCATTACCCCACGTGATCTGAATTAGATCATTCTAAGTGCATTCACATTAGGAAAGAATTAGAGCTTAGCTTAGCTAGATGTTAGAATTTATTGGACCCTCCATTTTTAATTATGCTGCTGTAACACTTTGCCATTAGTCCTCAAGCCCATGTAGGTTGCTTGGAAGACCTTGTGTGAATGGGGACAAATCAGGCCTTAAGCACTGCAGGTGACAGCACTAGGATATCAGCTAAAAGAGAGAAAGTTTCTAGGCAACACTGCAATGAAGAAAAGCCTTGACAATTTGTCATCACTAATGGAGCAATATCTGTTTGTGTCTGTGGGTAGCTTGAAACAGTGCATCCCAATGCACTTCCACCCTGTCATTGGGAATGAAGGGAAGGATATCTCCATCTTTTCTCATAGAAAGATTAGGGGAAGCCTTTATTTTATCAGCTTTTTATGAGGCTCTTGGGCTGTTCAGAAAGGACAACTCCAGCGGGCTGGATGACATCTGAGATTTTCCATTCTCAGAAGAAGAACCCCAGCCTGGTTAAAGGCAAGGGATAGGTGGTATAAAGGGCAGGGTAGATCATCCTGCCTACAAGATACTTCCACTTGCCATTGCCTCCCTTGAGACTTCGTGCCTTTAGGTCACATTGGCCAGCCCTGCATGTGACAGAGCACCTTTGTGCTTCCCAGCACCATTACACACCTGCTGCAAAGGAAATGGGTAATAAAATACCCATTTATCACCACCAAACAAAGCAATAACAGAGACAGTAAAGGAGTAGTATCCTGGAATGAAAAAAGCAATAACCATCTGCAAGTCGCTGTGTTGAGAGCAGAGCTCAGCAGAGAAACTGCCACAAGGATGGACCCAGCTGTTTGGTGCTGGAGGAGAGCAGCTGGGACACTGAGTAAACTTCCAGTTTCCCTGGCCCATACAGATAGAGCTGGGAGGGGAAACAGTGGGAGTGGTGGTGCCGTGAAGTGATACCACCTCAGATCTGAAGCAGCCTTTCTCCAGTGCTGCCTCTGCTGTCCAAGTTACAGCGAGGTGCTAAATCTATGATCATCCCCTCCAGGAAATAAAGTACAGACATCAGTTACCCCTGGGCACCTCATTTAAGATCGACAACTGATGGAGAGAGATGACATCCACCTCACTAAACAGGGCACATATTTCTTTTCCAACAGGTTGGCTAGCCTGGTAAGGAGGGCTTTAAACTAGGAAAGATGAGGGAAAGGGAGCGTTATAAAGACAGTGTAGTCAGCAAAACACGGCTCAAGTCACGATACCTCCAGCAGGTGCATGCAGCCGAGGAAGTACACACAAGACATGACTATGGGGGATCCTCTTGCACGCCTCCTGGGAAACCTGCATGTTCAATTACCTCTCTGAAATGCCTGTACACCAATTGCCTGTACACCAATGCACACAGCATGGGGAATAAACAGGAAGAACTAGAGATCTGTGTGCACTCGCAGGGCCATGATCTCATTGCTATTACAGAGACATGGAGGGATAGCTCACATGACTGGAGTGCTGTCATGGATGGCTACGTGCTTTTTAGGAAGGACAGGCCAGGAAAGCGAGGTGGTGGAGTTACTCTTTATGTGAGAGAGCAACTGGAATGTATCGAGCTATGCCTAGGGGTGGCTGAAGAGCGAGTCGAGAGCTTATGGGGAAGGATTAAAGGGCAGGCTAGCATGGGGGACACTGTGGTGGGTGTTTACTACAGGCCACCTGATCAGGAAGAGGAAGTGGCGGAGGCCTTCTACAGACAGCTGGAAGTAGCCTCACGATCACGGGCGCTGGTTCTCATGGGGGACTTCAACCAGCCTGATAGCTGCTGGAGACACAACACAGCTAGGCACAAACACTCCAGGAAGTTCCTGCAGAGCATTGGTGATAACTTTTTGACACAGGTGATGGAGGAGCCAACGAGGAGAGGTGTGCTGCTGCTGCACCTCGTACTAACAAACAGAGAAGGACTGGCCGAAGATGTGAAGGTCGGGGGCAGCCTTGGGGGCAGTGACCACGAGATGGTGGAGTTCAGGATGCTGCGAGGAGGAGGCAGGGCAATAAGCAGGATCGCAACCCTGGACTTCAGCAGAGCAAACTTTGGCCTCTTCAGGGACCTACTTGAAGGAATCCCATGGGTTAGGGCCCTAGAAGGAAGGAGTGTTCAAGAGAGCTGGTTAATATTCAAACATCACCTCCTCCAGGCTCAAGAGCGGTGCATCCCTATGAGTAAGAAGGCAAGCAAAGGAGGCAGGAGCCCTACATGGCTGAGCAAGGAGCTCCTGGCAAAACTCAACCAGAAGAAGGAGGTATACAGAAAGTGGAAAGGGGGACAGGCCACTTGGGAGGACTACAGGAACGTTGTCAGAGTATGCAGGGATGCAACGAGGAAGGCTAAGGTCCATTTGGAATTAAATCTGGCAAGGGATGTCAAGGACAACAAGAAGGGCTTCTTCAAATACCTCAGTAACAAAAGGAAGACTAGAGAGAATGTGGGCCCGCTGCTGAATGGGGTGAGTGCCCTGGTGATGAAGGGTACAGAGAAGGCAGAGTTACTGAATGTCTTCTCTGCTTCAGTCTTTCCTGCTCAGGCCAGCCCTCAGGAATGCCAGACCCTGGAGGCAAGAGAGAAAGTCTGGAGAAAGGAAGACTTTCCCTTAGTCGAGGAGGATTGGGTTAGAGATCATTTAGTCAAACGTGACACCCACAAATCCATGGGCCCTGATGGGATGCACCCACGAGTGCTGAGGGAGCTGGCGGATGTTATTGCTAGGCCACTCTCCATCATCTTTGCAAGGTCCTGGAGAACAGGAGAGGTGCCTGAAGTCTGGAAGAAGGGTAATGTCACTCCAGTCTTCAAAAAGGGCAAAAAGGAGGACCTGGGAAACTACAGGCCAGTCAGGCTCACCTCCATCCCTGGAAAGGTGATGGAGCAGCTCATCCTGGGGGCCATCTCCAAGCATGTGGAGGACAAGAAGGTGATCAGGAGTAGTCAGCATGGATTCACCAAGAGGGAATCATACTTAACCACTCTGATAGCCTTCTACGATGGGATGACTGGCTGGGTAGATGAGGGGAGAGCAGTGGATGTTGTCTACCTAGACTTCAGCAAGGCTTTCGACACTGTCTCCTGTAACATCCTCATAGACAAGCTCAGGAAGTGTGCGCTAGATGAGTGGACAGTGAGGTGGATTGAGAACGGGCTGAATGGCAGAGCTCAGAGGGTTGTGATCAGCGGCACAGAGTCTAGTAGCTAGTGGTGTCCCCCAGGGGTCAGTCCTGCGTCCAATCTTGTTCTTCAACAATGACCTGGATGAAGGGACAGAGTGCACCCTCGGCAAGTTTGCTGATGAGACAAAACTGAGAGGAGTGGCTGATACCCCAGAAGGCTGTGCTGCCATTCAGAGAGACCTGGACAGGCTGGAGAGTTGGGCGGAGAGGAACCTCCTGAAGTTCAACAAAGGCAAGTGCAGGGTCCTGCACCTGGGGAGGAATAACCCCATGCACCAGTACAGGTTGGGGGCTGACCTGCTGGAAAGCAGCTCTGCAGAGAAGGCCCTGGGAGTGCTGGTGGACACCAAGTTAAGCATGAGGCAGCAATGTGCCCTTGTGGCCAAGAAGGCCAATGGTCTCCTGGGGGGGTGCATCAGGAAGAGTGTTGCCAGCAGGTGGAGGGAGGTGATCCTCCCCCTCTCCTCAGCCCTGCTGAGGCCCCATCGGAGTACTGTGTCCAGTTCTGGGCTCCCCAGTACAAGAGAGACATGGCACTGCTGGAGACAGTCCAGCGAAGGGCTACAAAGATGATTAGGGGACTGGAGCATCTCTCTTATGAGGAAAGACTGAGAGAGCTGGGCCTGTTTAGCCTGAGGGGGGATCTTATTAATGTATACAAATATCTAAAGGGAGGGTGTCAAGAGGATGGGGCCAGACTCTTTTCAGTGGTGCCCAGTGACAGGACACGAGGCAACAGGCACAAACTGAAACAGAGGCAGTTCCACCTGAACATGAGAAAGAACTTCTTGACTGTGAGGGTGACAGAGCACTGGAACAGGTTGCCCAGAGAGGTTGTGGAGTCTCCTTCTCTGGAGATATTCAAAACCTGCCTGGATGCGATCCTGTGCAATGTGCTCTAGGTGACTCTGCTTGAGCAGGGAGGTTGGACTAGATGATCTCCAGAGGTCCCTTCCAACCTCAACCATTCTGTGATTCTGTGATACTAAGAAATTCCACTGATTTCAGGAACTGGGCCTTGACTGCACACCAGAAAGCACTTACACATAAATGCAAATTCACACAAAGTTATGAAGATCCTTTAAAGCTGTCACTCAACTATAATCTTAATTTGCTAACTCTCTGGTGACATTCCCTCTTTCTTTGTAGGACACCTTTGCACATTAAAAAAAACATGTCAAGAAGCAGTTGCTGGCTACGGAGATCCCAAAATATCACTGCTTATGAAGAATTAAAAATGCGCTTAATTTTATGTACAGTAGCAAACACGGCTTGACTGGAACCTCCATGCTGTTACTGATGAGAACATCTTACTTTTGGGTATTTTGGGGTAATTGCAACATTCTAAACTTAACTGTCTGTTCATTTGCTTCAAGGGTTGGACCCTTCCTTATTTTGTCCTTTATCTGCTATCAGAATTGTTCCCTGTACACATCATCATTGTTAACATACTAATCCCTTAGCATATCCACCATTAAATAAAACAAAAATGGCTAGCTTGAAACAGGGCGCCTTTATGCCTACATGTGCATTTGTATATATACCAATGTGTATATTAACTGGACTTCAGCGCACAATTTTGTGTCTACTGCATAAAGAAACTTGACCATAATGTTATTTTGATAAAATGAAGTCACTGACCAACAGTGTTCTCAAAGAACTGCATAAAATTAACCATGCAATCTTTACAAATTTAACAGAAGGATATCTATATTTAAATTTGCGCATCAGTCTCTTGCTGGATATTTAATGTGAAACAGATCACTCCTTTCTTTTCAGTCTTCTTTTACTTTACTGCATTCCAAAATAGAATCAGCTAGAGGGTTTTTTCAGGCAGGTTTATATTTAAGGATCTATATTCTCCCCTGAATGTGCTGCTGTCTAGATCATGCTTTACTTAACTGGAAGGTACTGAGTGAAAACAAAAATAGCTTCTGAAATCTGATCATTTATTTTGAAACAACAGAATGAGGATAAAAATAAAGATATGATTTTGTAGGTGGTGAATATCTGTGTAGGATAATAACATGCAAGACAGAAACAACTAACTCCTTTGTTGTTGCAACTGAACAAATAAGTGTGTAGAAAGCTGAACTCCAGAAAGCGATCTTTCCTAGCTTTTGCACAAATTGTATTTTGCATGCATTAGCCGTGATTTGTCTAACAGACATCTTGCAAACATTACACGCACCTTGTAGTAAGAGGCTGATATGAAAGATGGAGTGCCTTCACACCAAGTCTGCAAAGCTGTGCTCTGGTAAGATGCCAGCTCTGATGAGGCATGAGGTGCTCTGATGGGACTGTGCCAACAGGACGCTATACTTTAAGCTGCTTTTTTCTTGCAGGTGTCCGAGCATCTGGACCAGCATCAGCTTTACCACCATTCTGTTTGTCTCAGTGGATGTGTCCCTAAACAGGAAATGCTTCCTACTCTGGATCAGCAAGCTTCTTCCGAGTTTACAAACCACAAAAGTAATTTGAAGACAACTAGGCACTGAGGAAGCCAGAATTGGTCAGAGCTCATCAAAACCTGTAATTGCTTTTTGGGGTGACAAATGAGGAATTTGATGTGTCAGGTTTTGACACCAAAAGATTTTAATTTACAAGATAAATGTGAACCGCCCTAGTTCATTTGTGCTTCACATACATACAAAAATATAGTCTCAGTCTTGGCCCGTGATAGGATATTCTGGCACTCTTAGTGACAGTCTTTTTTTGCCTCTTTTGCTACTGTTAAAAGAATCTATAAAGCGTTTTGGAAGCCAGATTTAATAGAAAGACTTTTCCACCTCCAAAGGAAGTACTTTGGAACCGACTAATCTAAAATCATAAACAGAACATTTCACTGCCAGCAGCACAGCCCAAATGACTAACCTTACAAGGGAAAAGTGCAGAGACAGGCACACAAAAACAAGCTAGGAAGGAGAGACTTGCATTTTCAGGTTCATAAAAAAAGAATTAGCTGAAACTGCATTGAACAGAAGTATTATTTTTGAAATAGTAAAATCTCTGCAGTGTTCTTTATAATACTCACTACTGATAAAACAGGTGATGATTTTTTCTGGGAATAGCAACCGCACTGTGACAGTGTCAAAGATTGGTCTTAATTAGAAGACAAGAAAGAGACTTTGTTTTCCCCCTGAAATAGGAGAACGGTACCTCTTTCAGACCCTTGATAATAGTGACTGGGAGGAACAGAGAATTACTGAGACCACACGGATGTCCGCATGAGGTCATGACAGACGCAGAGAGGAAGAGGGAAATGGACAGTTTAACTGGCCAAAAGGAAAAAGAAGAGTTTAGAGCTTCAGAAAGATTTTGTTTTGCAAAATAAAATATTAATCATGCATAACTTGAGGACTGCAGAGAAGAGAGAACAGAGTGGGTAGTGACTTAACCTCTTCTGTCTTGCAACACAGTTAAGACTGAGGGGCAAAGAACTACCGCTCTTTAATAGATGTTCATCAACAAATCACTTTGCCTTTTCAATAAATGACTGCAAAAAAAATTTAAAAAGTAACATCTAAGTGAAAGACAAGAGCCTTCTTCTCCAGAACATCTTGTATAGTTCCTACACACTCTGCTCCCATGCTCTTAAAAGCTTCATGAAGATTAATCTATTTAGGAAATCTTAGGAGACATTATCCAGGAAAACATTATCTGATCATCTTGGGATATGAAATATTATAATTCAACTACTTCTCATTCTGCTCATGAGCTCACCAGGCTTTTTATTCAGACTTAAAGGATTTGAGGGCAAACACCTGTGACATTCACCAACTCTAACTCCCTACTTCTCACACTTTGCTGCTGCTGCTGCTTTTTACAAACTTTTTTCCAAACATTATCTTCTTATTAGTTTCTGCAGACTGTCTTTCTTCTCTTTTTTCTCTGTTTTGTCAGAATCTCTAACCTTTCACACTCTTGCAGCCTTTTACTAGTCCTTTTATCTTCTGCATCTGTTCTTTTTTTTCCCTCCATTTCCAACATGTCCTCTGCTGTCACCATTCTGTCATAGACTTATACCTTTACTCTTCTGTTCCTGATCTGTTTTTCTCTCTCTCTCTATGCCATCATTGAATTTGGCTGACATCTCTTTTGGATGTCTTGACATTCACTGTACCTTTTCATAACCAAAACACAAGTCCTTTCTTTAGCAATACCACAAACTCATTCTTTGACTGCTTCCTTTCTCTGGTCGTGAATGTCTAAATCATATCCCAGTCCTGTCACCAGTGTTTTCTCTCCAGCTTCCTTTTTAAAAAAAAAAAAAAAAAAGGCTCATCTTCTGAGAATGAGATATAGACACCTCTCAACATTTTGTTTCACGTCTACATTTCTACATGCATAGACAATACAGAACAAGTATGTGGTCCTACTAAGGAGTATGGATACAGCAAACATTTTCAAATATGAAAACTGATCAGTGTTTTCAAAGTGATTGCTCATCTGGGGTGCTTCTTTTAAAGATTTCTAATTTCAAATATCCCAAATGGAATCAGTCTGCAAAAGGGCCCCCAAATGAGTCAGACTCACCAGACACATTGGAAATTCTTAGTAAAGAAATACATTATATAAACAGAAAATGGTGGTTATTATTATTTACTGTCATTAGTCACATGTATTTGAAACAAAACATGCACAGTAAAGATAATTCAGAGTTGTTTCTAAATCTGTAATTTTGAATGCATCTCTGAACAACTTAGGCAACACAGAGAAATTCTAAATTATTGTGCAGCATCCATGCACACTATTAAATGTTGGAAACTGCACTGTGGTTATGAAACTATAAGATGAGCTGATTTTCTCTGGGACATAGCTTATAAGGCAATTGCCTCAGTCATGCAAAGACACTTTCTTCCTCAGCTGACTGAAGTCTCAATTCATCTGACTGATGCAATGGAGGACACAAGTCCAAACACCACATTTCTTTCAACCTTCCTCTTTTCAAGATTCCTCCTCCAACATGTGTGTATTCAAATAGAAGAAAAATAAATCGGGAAAAAAAATCTTGCCACTTCCACCTGTTGCACTTCTTGCATTTCCAACCTTTTCACAGCATGCCATCTGTGCTGACAGTGGTGCAAGGGCAATAGCAGAGAAAGAAGGTATAGGAAGCCCAGATCTGCTTATGCTGATAGATCATAAGGTGGACCTTTATGCTTCTCAGATTGTTTATTATCCTGCCGGTACTCTGTGTGCAGGACAGATAAAAGAACAGGTAAGGCATACAGCTGCCAGATCTCTCCACTTACTTCAAAGTCGAAGTGGGAGATTTCTTGACCTGAGTCAGGACATGGGGTGGATCTGGATCAAGTGAGGAGAAGCTGTCACAGAATAAGGCTGTAGCTTGGTGCGTGGTTTGGCTCAGCACCTGAAAAAGCAATGCCGTTGCCCCTGTTTTGCCCCAGAAACCCATGTTCCAGGCAGAGTGTGGAGACAAGGAGCAGTTACGTGGCTGTGAATGCCCAACAGCACAAAGTGATCCGTGGGACAAGCAAGCAAGTCTTGAGTCCAGGGCTGAAGGGCAGGTTGTTCAGTGTGAAAGATTATCTTGCTGGAATCACCAGCTAGCTTGTTGGTTCTTCCTCATGCTGTAGGAAGTAGACTATTAGGTGACAGCATACAACACAAAACAGTACCTCACCAGCCTTCACAATTTGAACAGAAACACAAACTGGAGAAGAGAAAAAAAACAAAATGGTAAGGCAGCAGATGGTGTTAGCTCAGGAAAGAGGGACACGATGGTTCAAGACCATGGCCTGCACTGGTGTCAGTTATATCACCATTCTTAAGATTTAGCTCCTCTCTATCACACCTTTGACAAATTACAGGGTCAGGAAAAAAAGGGTTTGGTTAAAATGGCAGATTTGTTCCTTTGGTACAAAAATACCACAGTTATGTCAGTTATATCCTGATCAAAGTAAGGCAAAGCTAAATATATAATAAAAAGAAAACACCTTTAGCTCTGTTGTGCTCCAGTTTGCACAGTCCCTGTGTGTCTTACTGAGCGTATGGGACCTATTCATCACCAAAACTCATTTCTACGCTCCAGGTACTGACGCATACAGTGTTACAATGGCTGCAGTGATTTGGAGATGCTGTTGCAGAGGTAATACAACTACACTGGTTTGGCATAGGGAATCTTCACTAATTATGAGAAAGATGCACAAGTGAGGGAGTGGGGAAAGGGATGGTGGAGGGAGGTGGTGAAAAAGAAATCTGGTATTGTTTGCCTAAATATATAGGGCTAACAGATAGAAAGACATCTTACTGTATAAAAATGATGCACTAGGCAAAGGAATAACAAAGAGGCAAAGGCTTCTGATAATGCTGCTACATGATGAGATAGTTCAGTTCAGTTTTCCATGCCCATTTTCATCATAATGCGTGGTTTTCCTTGGTAGGAGAGAGGCCAAAGAGAGAAACCATCTGCACTACCCACTGTAACTGTTGGCAGCATAAGGGTAAACTGTAGTTCGACTACATTAAAAAGCAGTAGAATTTGACAGTATTTCTGGATACACCCAGAAAAATCACCTCCTCGTTTTTGGCAGCCTTGCAGTCTCTCCATTTTCTCTCTGAACTATCAGGGACAATGACCAGACACACTTCCACTCCCCATTCTGATCGATCTTTTAATTATGAGCATGGAATAAACAGACCTGAGAAACAGCCTGGCAGCAGCCTTGTTCTGCTGCGTGCAGGGCACAGAAAAAGCTCTGTTCTCACTGGGAAAAACTGAAAACCACAACCAGTGACTCAGTGTTATTCTGGTAACTGCTCTCGAGAGAATTTAAGACCAAATCCCACAAGTATTCCTGCCTATTCCTGCACATGGAGGGATCAGAGATAACATAAAGAAGAAAACTCGCTGATATGTTTTCCTACCTGTGATGAATATACGCATCCCAGAACCTAACGCACAAAACAGTGTTATCAAGCTTCGCCTTGTGATCCATATCTACAGACACATTCAGGGTGAAGCCAATACTGAAATGTGTTTTTTGTGCGACAGCTGTGCTCTGCCCTATCTAGACATGCCATTTCATTAAGCATAGGGTGATGGCTTGATTCCCTTGGGGAGCCACTGCCAGAAAATAGAATATCTCCTTTCACAAATAGGCAAGGTCACCATGTTCCACACATTCCTCCATGCACACTTTCAATTTGCAGTTGATACAGAGAAAATTAAGTATCTGCTTATTAAACATTTTGTATTAATGCAATAATGCATTTTCATGTTAAACTAATTTTACAAGATCTGAGGAAAATCAGTGTTATATTACACTTCAATGCCATCTGCTCAGCTACTCCAGAAGACAGTGAAAGGATTCTGATTTATGTCCAAATTATTTTTAGATTTCATTCTTCATGTTCAACTCTGAATTTGAAAAATTCCAAGTTAACAAACTGTGCCTTCACACCACGTTGCCCTTTTATTGTTTACATTTTTTTCCTTTATTTAACAGTAGTCATCTTCCGCCATATTTGCATGTACACATTGTGAACAGGACAGTTCACAAATGTGGTGCTTCAAAGTTCAAACCCCTGTAGATATAATTATAGAAAACACTCAAATTTCACAGATTGTGCAAAAAGATATATGAAGAGAGATCAAAAACAATAGGCAGCTGCTTTCAAAATACTGTAAAGAATACTAAAAATCTAGAAGAGAACTTGAAGAACCTAAGCATTATAGAATGCAAATAATTCCTGTCAACTTGCTTTTTTATTTTCATCTTATTTCATCCCAAATACTATTTTCATTTGTTTCTATAGAATATTTAGAAGCTGGCAGCCTGTTTTTATCTATTCCTCTGGTTCCTGGGAGACTTCCTTTTTAGGATGTGAAAATGAGAAATTTCAGAGTACAACCCCACCTTCCTCCTTGAGGCACTTGAACGATTTGCGAGTGCACTCCCTAAGGTTTTCTCCTTTCAAGGCTGCAGAAACGTAACTTAGGGACCTGCCTCCTTCTTTTATTCATTTGAAACCCATTGAAGCAGGCTGTCACAAGGTTCAAGGAGAGGTTATTAAGTCCTGTTTGCTGTTGTCACGTCTAAAACTGCTGACACATGCTAGGAAAAGAAAGGGTACATCTAGTACAGCTGCAACAATAAAACAGCTACTAGGGAACCTCACCTAGAGCTAACAACAACACTAAGCTGTGCTGAGCAACTGAAGGAGTAAGCCAGTAATATTTATGCAAACAATACAAACAAAGTTTTAGAAGTCTTGAAAAATAGCTTTGTTCTTCATTTTCTTAGTGATAAAAAAGCAAAAAACCATGCAAACACAACACATTTCAGATTTTGCTGTTTGGTGATGAAAACCATTACCCACAGTCTTCAGTGATGAAAGCTGTAGAAACTGTTCAATAATGTTAACTGAAAGGAAAGTAATGCAAAAATTGTGCATTGTCAGACTTGGATAAAACCACCAATGTGATGGTTCCCTTTATGTCACTTACTAATGCAAAGGTTTTCTTAAATAGGGAAAGAACATACCCTCTATTAAAAACACAAAAATTAAACTCTGTTGATAGGTATATTTAAGATTTTTCTAGCTTGATGTCTCAGGACAGTAGCAGAAGTAACCTACACGTTCTCTCAGTCCTACTTATCTCCTTTTCCAGCCCTGTTTGTCTCTTAAGTATGTTATCTATAGCTCTATTTTATCTCTAACTCCCATAGAACTACAAGGAACACTTTTCCAGACAGTCAAGTCCCATTCACAGTTTTAACACAACACTCCAAAGATATGCTGCCCTCTCTCAAATTAATTCCAAGTAAGTCCTTGTCTTGTAGGGCCAGACACATTGTCTATGTGCAAATTCACACCAGGAGGAACTTTAGCTTGACCTCCAGTACTTATCACAGTTGGAGGGGTCTGAGCAAGTTCATGACCTTACCAGTGGTCTAAGCTCTCTAGGTCCTCAAGTCAAGTCCACACTAGATAACTGCTCTACCAGTGCCTCCTTACAAGCCTTCATGTTCAATGTAGCAAGAGGCTTTGACGTCCTTCTCACGCTAGATATTTGGTTTTCTTCACTGGGGCAGCAGGTCAAAAGCCCAAAAGAAACAAGTGCGTGTGGAAGACATATGGGTGTTTTCTTCAACGCACTGCACTGACTTAACCTACGTGCTCTGCTGCAGGCAGGTTTGGAAAAAACCCTCCTCAAACGCAAGAGTATTTTAGCATTTCAAAGCTGAGGCTAAACTGTAGCTGACATCAAAAGACAGCAGATGCCCAACTACACTGCAGCAAAGCACATCCCACTATAGGTCACCACCAGGCCTTGTCTTATGAAATAAGTACCACAGTTTATGCTGTCAGTGTGCTTGTTTCACACCCTAACAAGGGCAAGGAGTAGGGTGTGATGGGCTCACACTCAATTTTATTTTTGAATGCTAACACTTGAACATTAATTTTTGAAATGGGGAAGGAGAAAAGGTAGTTCATGAAAGCAAAATGATACCCTTCTTCCAACAAAGGCATTTGGTAAAAGTTTGTGTTAACCATTTGAACACAGAACATTTATATTATCAGCAATTTCATAAAAGTCTTGCTGCAGTTATGGCAATATGTTTTTGAAAACATGAATGCTCAGAGAGCAATGTGGAAAGGAAGAAAAAGAATTACATCACTACAGTTCTAAATCCTGCGTCACTATCAAAATCAGACAGATTCGAGTTCATGCGCAATTCTTTTTCTGTTTTTAGACACAACAAAAGTATACAGGTTAAAGCACAAGAAAGTACTTTTTTCTTCATGTGTAGAATATAACAAAAAGTCCTCTGCTGCACCCAGGTAAACAGATTTCCATTTAGAGTCTAGAATAAAATATAGAAACTTACCTTGCATTTCAACATATTTGCCACTCTCTCTTGCATTGACTGTCCAGCCTTTGGCCTTACAAGTATGTAAATGGCTTTCACTTCAGGGCTGGAGCGCAGTAGCTTTTCCACCAGTACTTTGCCCATGAAACCTGTGGCTCCTGTGATGAGTACAGTCTTTCCATTGTAATAAGCTGAAACTGAAGACATTATGCTCTCTTGTTGTGTTCTTCCTTTAACTTCCAATGGGAAGTACCTGAGAAGATGCAGAAATAAGTCTATAAAGGCCATGAAGTTTGAGTCAAGACACAGATTGGTTATTTAGGAACGATAGTTTGAGATTACATTTCCTAGTATGTCAGCTAAAGCAGTTCACATTAGGTCAGTCAATGGCAACTTCAAAGATGATTTTTTCAAGTATTTATTTTGAACATAAACCACAAGAAAGAAAAAGTTTAATCTGAAAAGTTTAAAAATCAAGTTCAGCTTCATCTTCCATATTATGCTATAGTTGCATCTAGAAGTCATAATTTAGACTATAGCTTATGCTGTCCAAGACTCCTAGCAGAAGACACTCACTGCAGTGTTGAACAGCATTTATCTCATAGACTATGAAGTGGGAGCCATGAAGAGATGCCATGATTGCTGTAAGTTCACAGACTAGGTCAGCAGTACAAAAGGAAACAGAAACAGATCTCCTAACAGACATCACAGATGCAATGCTAGATCACACTAACTCCACTGTGACAGGTGTTTCCATTTCTTGTCAGTCATTGCTTTGCAAATTGTGTTCAGTCTTTTCATACTGTCTTTGACTTTTGGCAAACCCACAGAGAAAGCTATTCTACATGGAAGATACAGTGCCATGACATTGCTCTGGAATACTGCAATACCTCCTGTGTAGGCCATCATACATAACCAGATATTAAGGCCCAAATTTGTCTCACTTAACTCTGAGAACATAATTGAGGAGCCTAGCTTAGCAGCTTACATGTCACATGCTTTCCTGATGGTCCATGGAGAGATTTTAGGTTCATTGAACTGCCTTCTGGCGATCCTTGGCCCCTTTCCATTGACTTATATAAGGGGGCTGGCATGTCTAGACTCCCACATGAAGTGTCCCAGTTAAGTATCATAATTAGGTGCAATGGTTTCAGGCCTACATGTCTCCAGCCATCCCAAGTCATACTCTAAGTCAATTAAATGACAAAAAAGGCTGGACTGAATTCTCCCAGAATAGCCCCTTTCTCTGTTAAACTAACTGAAGGAAAAAAAAAAAACAAAACAGAACCAAAAAAACCCCACTCTCTTTAAAGCATTGCAGAAATCTAAGCATGCGTGAACTAGACCACCTTCATTGCAAGAGAAAGGCTCATGTAAAATATGAATAAATATTTTGAAGCAAGCCTACAAAATTCGAAATGAAAAGAAAAAAGAACGATAGAACCTTTTCAGTCAGATACTCAGGGACTGTGGGTATGATCTGCAGGTACCCCAGAAAAACTTCTCATCCTCCTGCAGAAGCTTCAGAGACAACCTTGACCATTCCAAATTTCTCGTCATGACGTGACTCAACTGAACACTAATTCTTCAGCGCCAGAAACACAAATACACAGAAACAGAAGTGTAGGGTTTTTGCATTTTTGCAAAGGCATTAGCAACCCACAGCAATGGAAGTGATCCACAGTCTGTGTCAATGAGCTGTCATTGTCTGGTTCTATAGCTAATGCATCTACCCAGACCTGAGTTTCCACTCCTGCCAATCTGCCAGCTTTCACAGTCACTGTATGGCTACATGGAAACATTAAATGAGTATTTCCAATGGGCTGCAACCCAGACATATAAAGGAGGGACTTAAACCCAACAAAATATTGCTCTTGTTTCCCAGTAATACCAGGGACTGCAATACACATCAAACAAATGAAAATCCCAACTTTGAAAGAAATTCATAATGAATCATCAGGTGTATCATCCAATTTAGAAAGTGGGTCAATCAGAAACACTTCTGAAGGATGCTATTTTACAAATTAATAGCTGTGGGTATTCTGGCTTGGTGAGTTCAGGTTTTAGCCTACTTTCAGGTATGGCCTAGATCACAGTTTAAATGAATGTAACAATCTAATCGAGGGCCTATTAAAAACCTGTTCTATCAAAGAGCTGGCCACTTGGGAAGCTAGATAAACGGGTTAAATTATTAGATAATTGACTTACTTATAATAGTTAAATGTCACATCTCATTCAGGTTGGAAAAAAATGAGGGATATTGATGACAGAAGTTTGCAGAACCTGGAAATGTGTGAAAGTATCTGCGAGTTCAAAAGAATATTTTACTTTAGAGTGAGATGGAGGTGAGCAAACATTTAAGAAATTTGGTATGACACATGCCCTGCCAAGCAGACATACAAAGTAATGAGAGAAGTCCTTAGTCACCAAAGGCAATAACAATTCTATTGAACATAAAGAAAATCCAAATTCCAAATCTGGATATCAATTTATTATGTTGTTGCATTTGGGATCTCTGTTTGAGTTATCCAAATGGGACTTCACGTGGCCAGATGTTCAACGCCTTCTAGAAGAGTAAAAAATAAAAATCACACTTTAAAGTATACCTAAAATTACCCCTGCAGCCATATTTCATTAAGTATTTTTGGCAAGGGCTGCACAAGCAACTCTCCGCAAGCCTAACTGACAGTTTTTCCCCATGTAATCTAAGGCCATTTAAAAAGTTTGCCTCCAAAAAGTCAGGAAAACAACTGCATCTTCAAAACTGTTCTGATATGATGATAATGGAAGCATGAAACACAGCCATACAAAATGAAACTTCAAAGGGAATCTGATCTTACTCCTGCTTATTGGCTTAAACCTGTATGGTTAGAAGAAAAGGTAAGAAAGAACACATCCTTTCTATTTTCTATTCAGAAAATAAAACAGACCAAGTCAGGCAGCAAACAGTTAGCAGGTCTAGCTTCAGAGTAAGATCAGGTTGCTCAGGGCCTCATCTGCAATAAAAATCCATGAATGAAGCGTTAGCTGCTTATTATGGGATCAGATTCATGTCTCCTTACACTACTTCTGTTTTCCTTCCCTAAGTGTTAGCTTTAAAAATATAACACTTTTGGCACCCAGTTGATGTTATGCTACTTATCAGTAGAGAGCATCTGCATATCTGTTTCTCAGCATAAATAAATAGATGTGTTGAGATCATGACACAAATAAAAGCCACAATGCTGCAGTTTACTTTTTTCAGAGAAACTCCTGAATCTCTACTGTCCTAGCAGATTTAAAGCAGTTTTTACTAGGTTCCAAATTCAAAAGCAGATTCAAATTTGTATTCAGGATATGCCCTTACAAAAATTGCTACGGTATTTTCCTTTCAACTCAGTCAAGGAATACTGAAATTTTTATTTTGCAGAATCATCTTTTTATTGATATTTTTAAGAGAGTGATTTTTAAATAGGATTTATTTTTCTCTGAGTGTAATGGATTTTGTTTGGCCTTTGTAAAGAAAGCACTAAAGAAGCTATGGAGAGTTTAAGAAACCAGAGGATTTCTAAGGTCGAAGGGTATGTTCCAAGGCCTGTTGAAATTCCAGGCGTCTACTTGTCAATTACAAAGGACTATAGGTATTCCTTTTTTGTTTTTACACTCAATCAAATAAAGAAAAATTATGTTTCCTGCAAAAGTTTTTTTTTTTTCTTTAAGCAATAAGCCATCAACACTGGACATTTAACAATTTCCCAGCCAATGCAAGAGATTAAGCATCTGGCAACAGAAAAACATGCAAAGTCTGAACCATTGTCTGCAGCTGTCTCCAGCAAGCCAACCCCGATCTGTGGAGACAGATGAAGGCTATTTCAGAGCTGGGGGGTTCTACTGCACTCCAAAATGGCCTGGAAATGAGAAAGCTACTGGATTACGGAGAAAGGCCCACACCAAGGCTTTCTGAAACCCACATTCAAGTCATTAATTATGTGCAGTTCTGGTGGCTTAGGCACTAGATGAGAGCAGGAAAGTAATCACAGATGCCAGCTAAATTACTGGGCGCAACATCTTTGCAAGAGTATGCACCTCACTGATGCTTGACTCATCTCTGACTCTAACGTGAAAAAGCCACTTTTTGGACATCCAGCCAGGAATCACACTGAGCATCTCTGTAGACAAAAGTACAAAAGCTGCTTTAAGGGTAAAGCTCTGTTACTGGTGCCTACAACAGTCTCCTCTGGATCAGACAGAAAGGACGATCTACAACACTGCATTACAAATAAAGCCATGTTCTTGTGCCGGAGGCATATCCCGAAGCAAAAAAACCCTAACCCTTTGCTCCTGTGGAAGAAAACCCTCAGATCAACTGAAGTGTAAAGCAGAGCTTTTCCCCCCAAGAGCAGATGTGATTGAAGAGCTCCTTCCTAAGGCATTATTTATAAAGATTTAAAAACTTTTGCCCCTCCATTCATTAATACTCTCTTAAGCATGCACATTCCTCATAGAGCGACTTGTTCCCCCTTTTACCTTTACACCTGGTGTGAGATGATGAGGGAGCCACACAGCCGACACACAGTCACACAACCTTGAGGTCAGGACTCACATCCCTTCTCCCACTTGCAAAGGGGCAAATCCAGAGGGGTTTAACCAAAGGAGATCAAGCTGCTGTGATGCAGGACTGGCAAGAGACGAGAACTGGGTTTAAAATTAACCAGAAACCTCAATGCCAAGGCCTAATACTTTTACTTCCACTCATCATCTCTATGTTGAACAGGTAAATCCACTAACGTATAGCTCTGCAGTACAATATACACGGAATATAGTCCTCCTTGTATGAAAGCAATGGTGAGTACAAATTAAGTAAAATATACACAGGTGAAAGCAGGACTCCTACAGCTACTTCTACACTACTGCTAATAAAGTAAGTTAGGGACTATTATCTGGCTGACAATCAACCAGTTATAGCACAACTTGTTTTCAAATGTCTAACTGTGTTAGTCATCACGACAAAATAGCTGCATTCAGACTTCCCACTAGACAAGGTCTGGGCTTAACGTCCTAACCATGCCTAGGCATTTGTCTGGGAGACCGGACAAGGTCCAGAACTGCACAGATCATGCTAACAATTAAATTGTGAATGTTCATGGATTTGTGCTTGAGCCTTTGCCCTAGCACTGTCTAATTTATTACTCTAAGCACAGACTGTGGGACCTGGTTCACCAGTGACTGACACCTTGAACAGCCACTTGAACATGAAGATATGATGGTACTGTTTCAACTGCTCTTGTTTTTCAAACACACTTTGCTCAGACCTAGAAAATTATATCACATCCAACACAGTACTGAATCAGACCCAGCATATAATCTTTACCCAAATACACCTTTTCAAAGGACACTGTCAAGGAAACAACATGTAGTTTAAACAGCAAACTAAAATCTGTACGTATCTTCAGAATTATTTAAACTAAATGAGTTTTAAGAATTGATATATCTTCTCCTGCATATCTCACCATAGGGAGATATGCATTTGTTTTAGATGTATATGTGTGTGTGTGTGTATATATAGATATATGCATGTATATACATATCTATACATACACACACACACATATATATTTGTTTATTTACACTATAAAAAAATGGAAAAAGTATTACCAGTCATAAAGTATCCATATACTAATTTTTAACAAACTTATTAGTATACTGCTCTCATGTCCTGCATACTTTAATAATACCCAATCTTCATGCAGCTTGCAATGGTGTCATGCTGTGTTAGACTGTTCTGAAAGCCACAGTAACAGAAAGAAGAATTTATGTCTGAACCAAAGTAGGTCTGTGGCTGCAGGGTTGATGGGAGATGGCAAAATGGAGTTCCAGCAGTGAGGACTGAGTACACCAGAGCATGTTAATGGTTCACTATGCTTCAGACCACCTATAAGATTTCCATGCCCTACTCAATTAGGACAGCAGCCATTTCAAAAACTAGCCTATTGAGATATTTGCCTTTTCAATTCAGCAGCATCAAAAGGGGGGGAAAAAAAGAAAGGAAAAAAAGAGATATAGTCTTGTGCAAGATCAAAGGACTGTACACCTGTTAACATATCTCTAGATTTGCAAATGACCTCACTGTATCTCTTTCTACTCAGTCTGATTTTGATGAGATCTCTCATGTCTGATGCATTTTCACAGCTTTGCATAAGGATGCAATTTCTGTAAATGAGAGGGTGAGAATATTCATGTGAGATTTTTAGACATCATAATAAATGCAGTGAACCAGCTTCCACTAAAATTACAACTAATAAGAATGACATTTTTGAAAACAAAAATACAGACAGCAAGAAGCCTTTAAGACAAAATACTTTTTAATCTTGGGAGCAAATGACCAATCATACATAAGACAATCTTCTTTAATCAGGACTCTGGAGGAGGGATAAGAAACTTGGAATATGGAGAAAAAGAAAAATGCCTCCATGGCTTCAGAGAACATGTACAACCAAAGCAAGAGAAAGAATGTGTACTTGCATACAGTCTCAAAAATAGTTTTCAGTCATATCCTGAAAGAGACAATGTAAAGTGAATGCAAAACCATTTCAATCTCATCAGTCTGCCTCCTCAAACCATCAGTTGTGTTATGAGTTTAAAAAGACTGAACACTGGGAATGCCTGAACAATGTATCTTCATATAATTCTGCCTTTTTTTTCCAGGATGAGTGACAGAGACTCCACAAACTCAGTGTGTAATTACAACACATAAAAGCAACTCCTTCTAATGGTTGTGATTTGCCTGAAAACATATGTGTACAATTTCTTGTTAATTAATCATTAGGAAGTAAACGAGCTCACCACCATGACTGTAGCACAGTTAGGAATAACCTTCTTTGGACTTCAGTGGCCATTAGAGGTGATTACTTGCATAAATACATTTTCCTCCAAAACTAATGAATATATAACAATTGTGTGGTTTGAAGCAAGTTAGTATAATTGAAAGAAAGTGTGTGCATGAATGAAGAAGCAGTAATATTATTAAAAGTTCAACATTTGTACACTAAAAAAGTCCAGTCTGATATTAAGTAACTTAGCATTCAGTTACTGAAGGAATCAAAAAGTTGCAAAGTTCTACTGTTAAAGAAAAATTAAAAAGACAAAGGAAAATGCAATAAGCATCTGCATGTTCCGTTTACGTGGCTTGCACTGGAATATAACATTGGGGATAACAGCTTCAGCCACTTCCCAGAGAAATCTCAGTTGTATGCAGGCACATTAATTGTGCATGAACCATCATCTGAGACGCTTTATATGGATGTCAAGGTTTTGTTGAGCACCAGGCTCTGTTTCAGAGATTTCACAGGCTGTTTTTAGCCTCAGGACATCTGGAAGTAATAGAGCATGCTATGGCCTTAGAGTCACAGAGCAGAGTCCCACACCAAGCATGCTAGCAATACCTGAAGTAGTGACTTGCTTTCCATCACAGAAACGTAACTTGATAATGCCAGGAGCTAAGTCACTCAGCTCCAATGACTTGATTCATTGGGCCAAACTCACAACTGTTGTAGGTCCATTGCAATTGCCAGTGTTTCATCTGGGATTAACATGAGTTAGTTTCGATTTGAGCCTTTATATTTAAAATACTTTCTGTATTTAAAATACTTTCTGTATTTTCAATAATAAACATCAGTGACTCAAAATAGAAAAGGGCTGAAGTTTAGCATTGTACAACATTTTGACAACAATGCTGCTAATATGAACAGGTAGACAGTACCAACAATGATGCTTTGTAATTACACAGTATTTTTTCAAAGGTCTTTAGGTACAAAGATTTGTGCAGTGCCTGGCGCTTAGGAAGAGGTAGGGGGAATTTTACTGATGGCAGAAAACGAGGCAAAGACAATATTAAAATAGATGATCTAGGGATAATTTAAAAGATTCTTATGGCTTGCCAGATATCCGTAGTTATTTAATAGCACTAAGAACCTAACAACAATATACAAAGAGGATGGAAAAATCTTAGCCACAGAATTAAAAGCAAGGTTATAATCCATCCTTCGTATGGGCACTAAAGATGTTAATACAACTCGAAGAAATAAAACCATATGATTCAAAGATGGGTGCATTTACAGCTGCAGTGAACTCCTGAAGATAATCCTCTTTACAAAAGAGATTTTGCTTCGAGCAGTTTACACCAACCATAAAAGTTGTTATTAGCAGCCTGAAGATGAAGTCACTTTTCTCAGCTAATATATTTTGAATCATTTTTTGTTTGGCAATAGTCCTGACTCAATTCCATAACAGCACCCTCAAGCAGCAATAAAAAAGGAGAAAATCACACTGCTCCTGGAAACCCTTCATGACTTGAAAACCAACACCAGTTTTGCAATCCGTTTCAATTTGTAACAGTTAAATCTAAAGAGACAGTATGGCGTGACAGCATAATTAAGAGCTGTAGACAACCAGCGGCGTACGCAGCTGGATGCTGTGAACTGCTGCACGTTACACGACAGGCAGACAGACACTTCCAAACCTCTCAAAACCACTGGGAGTTGTGGATGGGGGGAATCTGTCCATTTCTGCAAGGGATCCTTCCCCTTCTCTTTCCACTAATTCAGTCTTCAAAACCATTATCACCTTGCTTATTCTCTTCTAGTTATGACGGGGATCTCCACAACCAGTGCCTCCTCTCCCAGTCCTCCCAAACTGAAAGCCTACCCTGAATCCTCGTTCCACTGCCCTGATAACTCTTTGCTTTCTGTGAGAGGACATACTGTGAGCAACTTCACACTAAATGACAAAACACATACACAAACATATATATACACACACACACACACACACACACATATATATATAAAGAAGTCCCCCTGCTCAGTTAACCACAGATACATGCACACTCATCACTTGCACTGCCCCTTGCACACCAATAAACACTCAGGCTGCAAGTTAGGCTTGTAGAAGAGTGGTCTGCCAGAGATTAGGTCAAAGGACTATGACTCTCCCTGTGATATTAGGGTGGGCAAGTATTTTTCTTTTCTTTTAGAGACCCCCAGTTCATAACTTTGTATTAGCATCCAGCATTTCTCAGTGCAGTATTCAAAGAGTTTCTGTCCCTTTCTGCCACCTGTTCTTGCCCCTTCATCAAAAATAGCGGCACTACGGTTGATGCATGTGTGGGAAGAATTGGATTTGGAACTTGATCTAGTTTAAGAATAAAATTTGAGAGTAAAAAGAGGCTGTAGTGTTTTGGCATTTTTTCAAGTCCCACTTTTGGAAGAGTTCAGCTAATACAGCTGCTGTAAGATTATCAGCAGTGGGACTGCTACATTACCCCCACTTCCACATTCCCAACAGAAAGACATCCCTTAGCGATCCCAGAATAGACTGGGTAAGTAAAACCAAAAGCATCTAAAAACTGTTTGCTTGCATTTCTCTAACAAATAAAAAAAAGGAATGCTCAGTAGTGACTGATAGCAGCAATCCAAATATTTATGTGATTGTAGCAACCGTGGTCTGCACAAAGGCCCTGGTGAGACATGAAGAATGGTCTTCACTCAAAGGGTCAGCAGCAGCACTGATCCAAGTGGTAGGTTTACTTACCAGATAATGCTCTATGCTGTGTGCTGATGGAGGGATTACATTAGTGAGGAACTCCTCCCTTTCCCCTAATTCTCCCTCCTCTGTCATTGTAGTCTCCATGCAGCTCTCTTGCCTGGTTAAAAGTCTTAATGAAATCAAATGGAACTACATTTAAATGTTTTCATAACAAAGCCTAAAAAATGCAAAAACAAAAAAAGGAAACTGAGTACAACATACTAGCAATGTGGTCAAAGTGATGATGCCTAATGACTGAGTTTTTAAACAACGCACACTTATCTAAACCTTGTTACATTGCTATTGTTATATTTTTTTAAAATGATTCCCAGTAGAAGCTGTAAATAGGAAAGATGAGTACCTTTTACTCCTGTGCAGTTTCATCTTAAAACATACATATTTTTTGTTAAGCTTCAAAACAAATGCAAAATACTAATAAATGATGGAACAACACTATCAAAAAAACAAAAAACAAAAACAAAAACCTGTAGGAATCCAAATCTATACATGTTTACCCTCCTCCAGCTTCTGATGACCTCAGTGTCCCTCACTCAGTGTGTCTGGATTTTCCAAAAATTACTAAAGATGACTTTTCTTTGGCAATCCGCATGCACATAGTTGTGTTTGTGCATGCACACATGCATAGAAAAACAATTTTAGGTTGTAGACACAACAATCTTAAGCGCTTTTCTACTCGGGTCACAGCTATTTTTGGCTCATCAAACCCACAACTATCTTTTACATGCTAACGGGTAGAGAATTCCCATTATTTGAAACTCTCAAATTGGAACAGAATAAATAGTCCCCTTTTGCTCCTTCCCTCTGTATTGCCCAAATTTGCTAATACCTCTCCTAGAAGACACAGAAAATGACTTCACAGCTGAAGAGATCTTGACATGTGGTCAGTTAAAACTCTGGAGGAGCTCAGATAGTTTAGTAGCATAATGTATGCTGCTTAACAGAAAAATGTGGCAACAATACTAAGAAGTCTAGCAGTCCTTTGACAGCAAGCTAAAATGAAATTTCATGCTTGAGATCTCAGATCTAACAGAGAGGAAAAATTACTGGCTGTGTTCTGCCTCAGCTTTATGTTAATTAAATATCTGTAATTAGCTTTTCTTTCTGATAGAAAGCTAAGCTCAGCAGTCTGAGCATTTTTATATTCAGGCTTTATTAAAAAGTACAGCCTAGAACACTACTCCAGCCTTTGCTTTAGTTAGGCAAAACAAAGCATATGTAGATACTGTATCAAAATAATATGTCGGGGCTAAAAGATGAATTTTGGGGGGAATATTTCCCATCAAGAAAAGAAAGTCTTCTTAAAAAGATAACCAGATGGATGTGAAAGCCTATACCATCAATTCAAGGTAAAGCCAATAAATATATATGTTTTCAAAAAAAAAAAATTAAGATATCATTAAGTCTTTTTTTTCATATTGAAACTTAAAGGGGAGCGCTGCCAATGGAAGCAGCATAGTTTTGCTTGCAAATCTTCTACCTCATCATAATATCAAAACTCACTTATGACAATTACAAAAGAATAGATCTTTTTTCCCTTTTCCCACTTTTCTCTGTTGTTCACATTTAGAGCATTTTTTGGCACCTGGCAATGCAGCAGACGAGTATCCATCTCACACTAGGGCAGCTGCAGCAGCAGAGCTGTAGCAGTTCCATCGTTTGGCAGGATGCTGCCAAGTTATTATTTTTGCTGAGCAAATGTAATCGGCTGATGAATATCTCATTCTCACTATGGAAACGCCCAGCAAGTGAAGTGAGGAGAAACCAGCAAGACACTTATTGTAAAGACCCTTGTATGAAGTGCTGAAAGGGGCAAAGGATGGGGCCAGTATGGGGTTGGCTTACTTCTGAAGACAGCATGAGGAAATACAACAGAAAAAGAAAAAAGACAGAATTTGAGGCAAAAGACAGATGAGGCAGGAGTTGAGAAGGCTCCATTCTCTGAAAATGTGTCCAGGGAATATATATGAAGCACTGCTAGTCTAAACTCAGAAACTTTACATACCATATGAAAACAAGCAGCATGTGTTAATAGCTATCTCTGCGTATGAGAGCCAATAATACTTCTCAAGTAAATACTGGGGGAATTCAATGGCAGGATTGCTGCTAGGGTTTTCAACAGACAATAAACACACCGGCCAGTTAAAGACCAAAGGTGTCTTTGGGGCAAGAAACAAAAAGTTATGCAGATTTATGCAAATTTATAACAGAATATAACACTATTTGGTCTAAAGTGGAAAACTGAAGATCTACTGAACATGAGTAGGTTGAGGGTGAACATACCTCGGATGCTAATTGTCACCAAAATAAAGAGAAAGAAGAGACTGCAAAACATAGCTTCTTTCAAAAAATAAGAAAGCAAAGAGAGGAGTTTATAGGTATCTCTGTGATTAGTGTCCGAGTCAATCTGTTTATAGAGGAGAGCTTCCTATTCAGCAGTAGACCTGCATCACACAATGAACCAAATGTGTAAAATCCAAGAGACTCCTCATCGTGTTATGTCTAGACCTGCCCACAGGACTTTAAACCCCTATATTAGTTCTGCGATCTCCAAATGCACTGGGCTGAATTACTCTTGGGTGATATTCTAGGGATCTTCAACTCTGACAAAGTGGAAAACAAACTCTTACCAATGGAAAAATAAGAAGTTTCTTTAAGGCTGACAAGAGATGAATAGAGGGTCTCCTAATGTGCCTTGGAAAATTAGTCCGTTTCACATGTAATCTGCCAACTAGCATGCTGTGGCTAGTTGGTAATGGAGTCTGCTGGCACGGGTGCTAATGAGGGCTTGTAGAGAAGATCAGCTTTTGTCAAGCAGGTGCTAGTTCAGTAGGAAATGGATTGAGATGCTCTCATTTCCCTTAGGATTCTTGACATCATTTAGAAGATAACTTAGCCATTGTCAGTCCATGAAACATCTTCATACTGAGCAAGCCAATGCCATAATATTTTAAGTATAGTAGTTTAAAGGTGCATGCAATGCAGTTTACAGAAGGTATTAATAACAAAGAAATTATGGTCATTTTTGTTCTTACTTATTATTATACTTATTTATTATACTTATTATTTTGCTCTTATATTAAACTTTTTCCTCCGCATCAGCTCTTCCCTTACTTGAAACTCAGCAATTAGCAACATTCTACTAACAGAAATGTTCTCACCAAAGCACTTTTCACAAAATCCTCCATAATTCAAAGGATTGCAGTTTTAACATTAAAAATAATCTTTATGTCAGTTCTAACTGGGAGTTTAGTTACCTTTCAGCTGGCAAACCCTGTACTTCTGTAATGTGGGAAAAGAGACCAAAGAGAAATGTCAAACAATGCAAATAGTCCTATTCTGGGTGGGGAAGGAAGCAATCTTGTATTGCCATTTTGAAATCTCGACTTATTTGATACTAATACTAGCTACCAATCTGACAGTTGCTTTGCAGGGAAGTGAGGAGACTTGAATTAATCTTCACTGCATGCTGCAGAGACAGTATTTTTACTGCTTTGCCAAGGAAAATAAGGTTAATTGGCTGAATACTTCTATGGTCAGACTTCCTCTATATAGAGTGTTACCACTCAGTATGGTGTTATCTGGGTCCTTCATGTTTGGCTACTTTCTGATCCTCATCAAAGTGCTTTTAGGTTTTCAGGCTCTTCTGGTTATTACATCTCTCCCTCTTCTATCAGGATGAACAGACTGAGAAAATGGAAATAGAACTAAAAAAGCAAATGTCACATGAGCCCGAGTATGTTGTTTTAAGATACGGGGATATATGCAAAATATTCTGAAACATGTATACCTCTGGTAGACACCACAGTTTTGCTGTATCCTGAGTCCTTTGGGGGGAACTACATAAGTGTAATGGTACCAATAAGAATAGCTCTCTGATCACAGCTGAGTCACTTACAACCTATAGTGGTAAAAATATTTTTTCTAGATTTGCATATGTAAATCAATAATATACCAAACACACAGTCATAGCAAACACTGCATAGCAATGTTAATCCCCTGCTTATGCTGTTCTGAAATTCTGCTTCTGTTATATTAATGCATTTACTCATACATTGCTTTATACACATTTGTTAATGATCACTGAAATATCCCAGAGAAACAAAGCAGATGTGTATTCTATTATCCCCATGATTAGAAACAAGGGGAATCACAATGGCTGTTAATGAGTCAGAGTTAAGGATGCAGTGCCAAGCAGTCACTTTGGATAACAATAAGATGCTCTTTTTATGAGCTGTCCTCAGTTCTTTGAGGTTGTTTAGGTCATATTATAATGGAGATGAGATGCAATTTCTATTTCACAAGCCAAAGAGCTCAACAGCAAGAAAGACCATAAATGCTGTGAAACACATTGCTTTAATCAAAATAGCTGCTGCAGTACTACAATTTCATTGATGTCATATGGATATATACATGAGAAAGTCTTAAAAAAAAAAGTGATCTATTTCTGTCTAAAGTCTGGTTCCACTTTCACTTCAGTTACTGTGTTTTTTGTTATGCAGTTATTCCTCTCACTTAAGAACAAGCAGTCCAGACTGTGTTTTCATAAGGAAAATAGTAACTATATGTAGAAGAAGTCAAACTAGAAGATCAAAATAATATCTTCCAAACTAGAAGGTATTATTTCTTCTTACAAAGTGGGAAGAAAATACTCACACTCCTTAAATCTTCTCACTCAGTTTCTGTAGAAGATAGGGAGTACAGTCTGTAGATTTCTCTCTCGAAAGTTCTCCAAGAAAGACAAACATTTACTCTTCAGATAAAGGCAGAAGAACAGGAAGAGGGAAGTAAAGGGAATTCCCCGGAGTTACAGAAAGCTGCATTAAGGGACTTTGCTCAGCACATCAACAGCTCTGGATAATGAGGCAACAGGGAGCTCTGCAGCCTGGAAGCCTTTGAAATACACTTTTCCAGAAAGAAGACACAATAAAATGTAAATAGCATAATGCCTCTTGGCTGGCACACCCTGGCACAGAGAAAAAAATTTCTCCCTTTCCATATACAGAGACTCTTTTTTTCCCCCTCTTCTCCAATGTTTAGACAAGAAGCTGATGAGAGATGACAAAGTACATTTATACATGTTCAAAAAAAAAGGTCCAGCATTGAATAAAACATCAAGCGCAGCATCAAAAAAGCAAGGTCAGGCTGTACTAATGTCATCCAATATATCCTGCATACCAAAGCACAAAGAGGGAACGGAATAAAAGAAATTCAGGGATAATTTGGTTCCAAATCTTCTATACCTTCAAGAAAAGTTTGATCTTAGTTTAAAGGTATATAATGTTTTTCAAGTCAGGTACGCTTCCAGACTCTTCCAGTGGAATATCTGATCTACACATGAGTTCTGCTAACACTGACTCTTACAGCTAGGTGTTCACCAAAACACAGCACCTTTCTGTCAGGCTGCAGCCTTCTGTTAACATATGTGTAGCTACTGATGTTTGACAGTGATAACAACAAAATATTCAAGAGATGCAATATCTCAAAATAGCTATGAGTCACTTAATTCATTAAATTATGCTACTACAAAATATTGCAGTAAATGCTGCGTTTTAAAGCCCCAGTGATTTCAAGCATAGGTATAAGTACAGAACATTGGTGACTTCTGACTTTTTTTGAAAGCCCTTTTCCCTTTTGTAAAGGCTGAAAATTGTTATGGCCCAAGGTAAGGGTATTTAGCTGTATTGTGACTACATAAGCACTAATGTTTGATCAAATGTAACAACGGAAACGAAGAGTCATTGAGGCCCCTTCTAAATTGAAGTATTCATTCACATAATTAAAAATAAATAACCTATGACTCTCTTCCTATTTATAACTTCCTACTATATTTTCCAGAAATACTATACTATATACTTTTTGATTTTTGAAAGGCCTCCTGATCCTAGAGACAAAGTTGAGATTACAAATATAAGGCAATGTTACTAGTTCTGAAATTGAAACACCACCAAGGTGCTTCTTAGCTTTTAGCTAAATTGCACTAAGACACCCAAAGAAATCTGTCTCTGTCTTACCTCTCTGTTTTGTGTATTTAAATCAGCCAAAATTTAAAATTTTGAGGTTCAGAATAGGCTCAGCAACTCTCTGTTATTAATTCCTGTCAAGCAGATCACAGTGTTCACACCTTAAATCAGATCTTTCACTCCCCAGATCTTCACAATGCATTCAAAGTTCCATGTGGGATCAGAATCCAGCTGCACCTGAGTACTCTGTCCTCAGCGCAAATCCCATAGACGCTGTGAAAAAACGCACAAGTGACTCTGTGTAACAATATGTGTGCACAGCATGTTAAATCTCAATAAATAAACTATTGATAATCCCTGCTTCTCTAAACCAAAGGTTGTCTTCAGACAAAAAATATTCATCCTGGCCCAAACTCTTGTGATATTTGTTAGATAACCCCAGTCTTAGATTTTTACTACTAATCTTTGGTGCAGATTACGGTGATATTTCAGAGTCCTATTAAGGCGGGCTGAAGGAGTAGTATGCAGATTGCTGGGCTGAAAATTCTTAGCCAAAACATACAGCTTAATTGGACAGGGAGATAATATGTTGCATGTGTCCATACTAGGCATGCTACAAAGAAGAAAACAAATGCATGAATTAATAGCCAAAACACACACAGAGCTGCCAAAAAGTAGTCTTTGAGGCAGGACACTTCCTGTAATACAGAGGTATTTACCAAAATGAGCACCCAGAGTAATGTTCCAGCTCAGTTGCACCTCTTAGGGAAAAAAGTAATAGGGAACACTCTTACAAGCAGTAGCAGCCATTTTCCCCCTCCTCAGTTTAATAGTGTAAAAGTAGTAACACTCTGTTTCTTATGAAAGCAAAGCAAAATGAAATAGGAGAAGCGTTTTTCTTTGCTCAATATTTTGTTTCTGGAAACCTCTCTAGTGTAGAATCCTATTTTAGGAGCAACTTTTTTCCCCGGCAGTGCAAAACAGCCAGAAACTCAGCATATTTGGCTTCCTGAGAATTCTTCTCGGATGAGTGCTCACAGGCTACAGAAGCTCTCTGTTATAATTTTTGCCAAATCCCTTTCTTAACTTCTTTCCAATAAGACGAACAGAGAAAAAAGATGGAGGTCAGAGGTACAATATTTCCCAAGAATCCTCAGCTATCAGAAGGATGCTTGAAGCCACAGGAAACCATGTATTGAAGCTGCTCTCATTTGCACTGGAAGCCAATGTAGATTTTAGGAGAATCAATGGTTTTGCGAACCCATCCATCCTCTTTGATCTTATATTAAGCACACACCAAGGAATCTGTCTTAACCACTGAAGGGCAGAGATGTCCTGCTGAAGGGCACATATTGTCCTAAATAAGCACAGGGGGAAAAATGCACCTTTGAATATAGTGTGATTCTTCTGCCAGCAGGAAAATTAACCATAGCTGCAACTGGGACACAGTGATTCACACCCAGAGAAAAGTGTTAAGTCTAGATGATACTTACTTGCAAATTATTTGATCTAGCTGAACCCTTTTAACAACAAATATGATAAAACAGGCTGTTGTCAAGATACACTTTTCACATAGCAGTTGAGGGGCTGAAGAATGAATGCAACCTAGTGATCTTGTGTACCCAAAACTCAAACTCCATAAAGAGATCACATTAAAAGAGACTGGATGATCTGTTCTCACAAATAAAAGTCAGGCCTTTTTAGCTTTTCGAGAAGTATAGAAAGCTTCAGCATCCAAATTCAGGGTAGAAAGTCTTAGTGCTTAGTAGGATACTAAACTAAAATATTTCATAGAACAAGTAGATCACCATTGGAAACAGTAACAAAAAAAAGGAAACTACCAAAGTATCTATGAACTAAAAGACTCCAGACAAATGATGAACTGGAAAAGGAAGTAAAAGAAAGGCATCTTTGCACTGTCAGGTTTCCCAGCTGGCTGTGGGATAGATGATTGACAACCTCTCCTAGGTTTGTCAGCCGTCAAATGCTGCATAGAAACTATTACAGCCACTAACCACTGTATAGTCCAGAGAAGTTGATAAGTGACATGGGAGCTCTTAGATCAACTTTACACTACAGCAACAATTTCTTTATAGTAGGTTGATCCATACAAATTTGCAAGACCTGAAGTTTAACTCCGAGGCAGAGCCTGAGCCAATTAATTTACTAAACCTGTACAATTACAAGCCTTAATGGCAACATCCTTCAGTTCTGACAGTAAGACTCAAACAAACACTGCATTGCATTTCATAGAAGAAAATCATTGCTAATCCTTAATCATACTCTTTCATTGGGCTGCCCAAGGTCTCACAGGAATTCCTGTAATAAAACTGTGGCTAAATGCAGAAGTTTTAGCAGCAGCTTTAGAAATTTTAGAAATTCTCACCTTTAACAACTCATCCCACATTTTTCCTGCCCCTTCAGTTGCGCATGTAAAATTCTCTGTAGGATTAAGTCATGGATTAAATAAATTCTCTGAACTGGTTTACAATGCATCTTGACAAAGAGTTGTGTCAGCAACGCTGAGGGCATTGTGAGACAATGGTGGCGTGACAGGCCAGGGGCAGGAAAAAGTAGGAATTCATTAATCTTGTATTGTTGCCAAAGACTTCATACTCTAGCCTCTCAGCAAGGATATTTCATCTACCTTTTTAAGGAAGTTCTCCAATTTTAAAATTTAGCAATCGTAACAGTTACAAACAACTTTCAATTGCCCCCATATTTGCAGGAAGTTGCAGCTGAGGCGTGTCAGGCCACCTCTCCCACTCCTCTTGGGTGCTTTGGCAATACTCTGATATTCCCCTTCAAAGCCCTCCCTTTGCTTCTGCTTAAATGCAGCCTGAAGTGCTGCCTAGGAAGCTTATAATAGGAGCAGATCCTCCACAGCCATCTAGCAAGGAAGAGTAAAACAAAACTCTTCATAGTTGCAATCCGCCTAAATCTGCCACTTCTGTGAAATAGTCACAGCTGAGGAGATGGGAACTGAGAAGTGTGTGGGGGGAAATCATGTAAGAGGGAGAATCCTTCCCCAACATGGAAGAGTAGGTCAGGGGCCACTTACTGAGGAAGAATTTAGGAACATGACTTACCTTAAAAGGAAAAAAAATCAACTCTTAATAAAGATCATCTATATAGTTTAATCAGGAAAATCAGCAAAACTGTAGAGCAAATGGGAAACTTTATGGCACAAAACTAGGACCAGCTACTCTTGCCTTCCTATTTGCTGTAAGGGGAATAGTGTAAGGTTCGCAGGAAGTAGAGAAGCCATTAGTTACTATGAAATAAACCAACCTCAAGATATATGACACAGCCACAAAGACTCACGCAATCATGGGATAGCAGAAAATATCGGAGAATAATTACAACAGCTACAGACAGACCAATTAACACAACAGCTAAGATGAAGCAACATGAACAGTTTTTTATTTGACAGCCCTTTTTAAAAGGTATAGCCTGTTCATTGTGTAACAATTTTATCATTTTTGTTAATTTACCACTGAATGAAAAGATGAGTCACTTGTCACAAAACAACTTCATCATAACTCAGGTTTCAGTCTGTGAAAGCAGAATTGCTATGTACGCAATGTGGTCTGTTAAGACAATTTAGTACTCCTTTTCTAAAGCTTAGGAAAAAAAGCCACTTCATTCCAGAGTTCATTACATCCTCATTTTCACTGAAATATCCCAACATGATGTTTTCATGTCCTTTTCCACATATCACAGCAAACAGAGATTCCAGGCTGTGGTTACTCCTCATGCCCCAGCCTAAAGCAAAACCAACCAGTCTAAGAACGAAACCAAGAGCAGATGAAATTCATAATAGTAATGATTTTATGTTTCTACAGAGGACATGCACATAACTCAGCTGTATCCGACTTCTTTTTTCTTATGAAGCTTAGTGAAAATACATATGCTTTACTCATATAAACTGTTCTACCTACTTACAAAGGACTATATTAACACAGCTGAGATGCAGCAACAATGATAAGCTCTTTTTATATAGACACCTTAAGAAACCACAATTCTAAGCAAACAGAGGGAGTAGCTACTAACCTCCTGGTGATACAAGCGTCCCCTGACTCACAGGGGGTGGTAAGGAGGAAGATGGGAGGAGAAGGGAATGAGAGGTGGAAAAGGAGGTCAGTGGTCTCCTCCCTGATTCTCCTGTTTGTGCTGCTGACCAACTTCAAGCAGAGCCTCCCCACGCAGAAACCCAGAAATGGGCCTTGTTTCCTATGGGATTCTCTATAGCTTGCTGAATGCTGAATTCAAGGACCAGCTCTGACCTGTCTGCCACTCATTATTCTGTATCCATTGATTAACTTCCATTTCTTATGTCAAGGGTCAGTTTAGCTCACAAGCTAAAAAGAAAACCAAATACCACTTTCTGATATCTATGCAACATGATACCTGAAGAAAACTAATTGTTTTCTTTCCTGTTACTTGTGATTCCTAGAGCAGGTGTTTTATATGCTGCCAAGGGAGAGTAATTCACATGAGGTACTTTGGAGGCCTTTTCTCCATCAAATTATCTTGATTAAATATCATCCCTTGAGAACAGCAAAGAGACGAATAAATATCCCTTTCATGGCAATATTCATTGCAGAGTTACAGCTGGTGACTGGGTAAATACATGTGCAGATTTGGAGATCTTCATGACTCAGTTGAATCAAAACTGAACGTTATAAAATGGTGGATAAATGTCCCACCTCTCTCTCTATAAAAGCTACTTTTCTTTTCATTAGGCCTCAATAAACTATTCATTTACTTTCCTTTTTCTCACTAGACCATCTCATATGCTAAGATTTTCCCTTGAGAGTGCATGTAGCTTCCTCAGCTTTTTACACACTTCACATGCAACTATTCCATCACATCACAACACAGTTGAAACAGTAACATTTCTGATGCTGCCTTTACATGGGAAAGCTGGTTTTGGAATTGATGGAAATTTCCTCACACTTTTGTCTTTGTTTCCCAAACATGTTTTTAATCATTTTACTGAAATATTTAGATTTTTTCCCCATCAAAAATGATGAAACAAAATGTTTTACTTGGAGTCAGGGTCATCTGGAACCAACTGAGATCTGTGATTGTGTCAAATTTTAGATCATTTTGACATCGATCTGCATCAACCCGAATTGCCATAATTCCAAATGACACTTGTAGTTCAAGTAGCTCATTGCCCCTGTCACCTGGGCCTCTTTGATGGACTACATTTCCTAAGAGACATGCACACATGCAAATCCTGGAATATACTGGGACCTCCATGCTGCTAGATCTGTTAGGGTACAGAGTAGGAAACACATGAATATGATTCACCAGTGTAGAAGCACTTGGCCAATGAGTGCAATTCATAGTCATCAGTGAGGACACCTGCAGTTCCCAGGTCTCATCAAAGGCAGTGGAGGAAGACATAGCATAACATCAAATTGGCTTCCAAAAAAAAAAAACAAAAAAAAACCTTCATAACCTTTTATTCTACCACAAAATTGAAATTTTTTTAATTCCAATTCAGGATAAAGATAAATGCTGAGGTTAGCAGAATCCCCTAAGGGAAGGAAATACTAAGTTTTAAATGAGCTCTAGTTATTCCCCCCCCCTCATTTTATCTCATATCAGTACTGGTTATGTATTCTACTGTTAAATTTTTTCCTCATGTATTTCTCCCAGTCAAATCTTTTACTTAAGCTGTTCTTTAAAAACTCTCCTCTCTCCAGTTTGTTGACTTATAGGGGTAGATGAGACAGACATCACAACTATCCCCCATGGGAAAGCATCCTAGTGTCTTTGCCTAAACAGATGAACTAACTTGGGTTCATCTTCATTTCACTTTTTGCTGTTAGTCACAAGGGCACCTTCTCCTGCCCAGTTACCACCTGAGCTGCACCCATCTCCTTCTCTCATCCCTCCTCACTCTCTCAAACCACCATGCTACAAAGCTGAATTTCATTTTATTACCCCCCCTCAACTTCTTTGGGGGGCCTGTGTAGCAAGTAAAATTGTTTTAGGTTACTCCCAAAATCCACAGCTTGTTCTCTCACAATGGTGTCTCCTCTTTCATGGCAGATGACATAGAAGTTACAGCCATTGCAGAATCCTAGGGCAGCAGTTGCTCTTAGCAATGCACTCTCCTCATGTAGTGCAATGACAAAAGCAAAAACAGCCAGAACTGCAAAGGGAAATTAGGAAATTTCACCTTGAAAGCAAATGAATAGCTTCAGAAGCCTTTTAAAACCACTTCAGGCAACCTGCAACTTAAACATCAAATAAAATTCTTCATTTTGCAGACTTCTTTAGACCAACTTCATACAGAAATGCCTATATTTAAATACAATATTTTATACAGTATATTTCTATACAATATCTGAAAGTACACTTAACATAACTGGTCTTTTTCTAATTGCCTTTTTATCCAGTTTCCTCATTTCCTCTTCTGTCTTCTTCCCTTTTGCTTATGCATTGTGACTACTTATGCATTACATTCCAGTATAAAGGCAGCCCTTCAAAAATCTGATGAAGTAAAAGCAAATATTTTCCAATTTGAGGACAGTAACTCAGGTAATTTGCCAAAAAATGTCAAACCCATAGGATGTGAGAAACTAGGGTTCGATCTTTTCACTTTTTCATTTGTTTCTTGTTTAATTACTGTAGTTCTGATACAATCCATAGACATTTGGATAGCAAACACTAACTTCAGTAAAGAAATATTCAAAATTTCTGAAGAATCTAGGGGGAAAATCTTCATTCACAAATTCACAGTCTCTACTGGCAAGTCCTGCACTCGACTTCTCATATGCCTGTGGCTTGTGGCAGAGTCTGGGGGAGCAAGTCTGTAGGATGCATCCAAAGGGGCTGAATAAGCTGGAAGCTGTTACCAGGCACATGAAGGACAGGAAGGTGACTGGGAACAGTCAGCCAATGATAAATCGTGCCCGGTCAACCTAATCACCTTCTGTAATGAGATGACTAGGTCACTGAACGAGGGGAGAGCAACAGATGTTCTTTCCTTCAACTTTCGCAAGGCTTTCAACATGGTTTCCCATACAAACCTGGTAGCTAACTTAGAGATGTATAGATTGGACAGGTGGACTACAAGGCAGGCGAGACCTAAGAACCTCCAGAGGTCCCTTCCACATAAATTATTCTATGTTTCTATGATTATTGATTACTATGATTATAACCACATTTAATATCAATTTTCCTTTGAAAAGATAAAGAAGAAGAGAGCATGAACCTAAGAGTGGGGAGGGAGCTGAAAACTGTTTTTTGCTGGTCTGTTTTGCCTGCTATAAATGGGATGCTAACCTCTGTCAAATATGCAGAAGTCGGGCCTTAGAAACTGTAAAAACTTCTAAAAGGGGAAAAAAACCCTGAATTCAATACAAATTATTCTGCAGTTCAGGCTAAAATAACTTAGACAGTATAGACAAACTTAACTGGAGCTAATTTTTCCAAGCTATATAATGTTCTCTTTACAGAAAGAAACAAAAATACCCTTAAAAACATCAAGTTTTACAGATTATACAACTTCCCTACACATTTTTTTCTTAGTGCACTAATCAAAGACCCAGCTTCTCAATGCAGCAAATCCTGGTTTTGGACAATAGATTTCCATGGAGCCTAATAACTATTTTGTCCAGAGAGGCCTTCCTGAGATGTCTAAGACTCCTGCCTCAACCCGCTCCCCAGAAAATAATTTCTTTCTGTCAAGAAAACACTGACTGCTTAATGACAGACTTATGAGAACCCAAATGAAATATTCTTATCACTCCAGCATCAGGAAAGCCTCCAAATAGCTACTAAATGACTAAGATCAGGGAGTGTTTGAACAGGCAGATTGATTTGAAAAGAAAAAGGCTTTGCCTTCACTCTCAGAAAGCCATAACCTGTGACTTGGCTTGTTCTATTCTTTTCACCCTGGGAGCAGCTATTGACAAACCTCTGAAATGCTGTCATGTCAGAATGGGAACCCAAAACATACTCATACTACTCCAATCATATTTCCATGCAAGCTGCTGTGGGAAGCTAGGGAGAAAGAAGGCATGCTCAGCAAACGCTCCTCCTTCGCCTGGCCAGCTGTGTCTATGGCTCTGACTGCTTCCTGAAGGCCAGTAATAAGATAGCTTCCCAAAATGCAAAAAAAGAAAAAAAAGGCAAAAAAGTTATAGAAAGAGGGGCTGACTCTCTCTCTTGAATGCACCTATCTCTCCCCACTGAATATATGGGAAGCTGGAACTGTTTGTCCCTTATCTCTAAGGTGCCTCAGATGCACGGGCAGAATAAGTCATATACAGCCATATTATACTACTTTTCTGTTACTGGCACTGACCCAAAAAGGCCAAAGTGAGAAGAAAAGAGTACACAAGGTGCAAACTCTGACCAACAAACCATCCCAGAGTCCCTCCATGTGTCTAGTCAGGCAGACAGAAAGACACTTTCAGCCTCAGCACATTCAACAGGGTTTGTCTTCCCCATTCTGCCCGAGCTTCCTACTGGGAGGTGGGAATGCAGGACAGCATTTGCCCCTCAACATATATGTTAGAAAGGAAAGATCTTCTACCCAAGTGAAAAAAAGAACACATGGGATTTGGCAGTAAGGAAATCTTTATATGAAGGTAATAATAGCAATGAAACTGCTAGGGAATTCTGACCTCTAACTGCTCACAGAAAAAAGAAGTTATTTCAAGTCTCACCTAGAGCAGAGAGAAGACTGAAGCTGAATTTTCCAGTGTAGAGTTTCAGAAAGATAATGCATACATAAAAGAAGAGGTTTAATTGAACATATTCTGATGTGTCAAAAAACAAAAGCAAAAAGGTATTGCTAAGCAATTTTTTACCTGACTAGCCTAAGAATTCTTTTATGGGAAAATATCTTTCCTGACCAGTAAAAGATAAATAAAAAATGTATTTATTTTGTGTTTGGTTTGTGAAGCATTTACTACTTTTCTTGGTTGTTCTCTGTCTTTCCACTGGCCATCACACATCTGCTTCTCTGAGCTTCTCTCTGCTTTTCTGTAGATCTCTTTCCTTCTCCTTCAAGTGTTCTTTCCCTTAGCTCTGTAATGTTCCACTTTTAAAAACACACAGAAAAAATACTACTTCCCTAGAGCATTCCCAGCAGCAGCTGTATAGGAGTTTCAATGAAATGCTGTTTCCTGGGTCATCAGCCTGACTCAAGGCCTTTTTTTTTTTTTTTTTTTTTTGTTCTCGTAAAGTCAAACCAGAAGACATGCAACATTTAAAAGCACTGTAATGTGAGAAACCTGTATGGCTGAAACTCAGAACTCTCAGATTCTTAGCAAAAGAAGACTCCAGACAGAAATGCTGCCTCAATAAATTTTGCAAGCTAAGTTTCAATGTAGCCTGAACAGCTTCAGAAGACTTCAACTGAATTACTTTAAATCACAGAAAATACACCTTTGTTGTCAAGAAGTGCAACAGTATGCACTGCAATGAGACTTAGATAAAAATTGTTCCATATCACTCAACAGCTTCACATATTCAGCCTCTGACTTTTTTTCTCCCATGTCGTGAGGAATTTCACAGTTAGGGAATAGGGGACAATATGTATATATACTTCCAGTACTCATAAAGGTGCAAGACAGTTGGCTGCATTTATTACAATATACATTTTAACAATCAATTTCACTTCAAGATAAGGCTTTTTACTTCAAGTAGAAGAGTGGACTCTGCTTAGGGTTCTAGACTAGACCTAGGCTGGGTTCTAAATCCTGCTCATTGCATACTTTCTGGACAATCTTACACAAAATCAGATCCACAAAAGCTTTTAATTTTTACTAAGCTTTCCCACTTTTTCCGTCTTTTTTAATTCAAGGAATAAAAAGCAGTACGCAGCTCATAACACCACGGTAAGTAGAGAAGTATTGTTGTACATAATTTAGATTCAGGCACTGGGGAGCTAAAGAGTCTGATTGAAAATGCACAGATATAGTCCAGGAGACAGCTGGAAAGCAAGTGGGAGAAAAGAAAGTGGAAAAGATCTGCCACTATGAATTCCATTCTTCTGCAGGATCCACTCAGAGCCTAGAAATTCATGATGGAATAAGGACATACCTGTCATTGGGTGCATTCCCACTGACACATTAGGGAAACTGTAAAGCAAGAAAGTTCTACAAAATATATGCAAAACAGTTTCTTGGTTGCTGCCCAGCTACAAGTAAATCCTCTCTCTCTTCTTAGCTCCTCAGAGAAAATAGAGAAACTGAGAACAGCTGCAGGAGTTCTTGAGAACTGTTGGATAACATTCTGACAGCAATTAATAAAATCACCGACTGCATTCTGCATGGAACAGAAGCAAGTAAAGGGAAAAAGTGCAGAGAGAACTCACACAGAAACCTAGTAATAGTAAATGTACTCCTCTACATCTTTATTCCCAAACTACGGCTGTAAACAGGTCCACAGAAGGCATTAAAGGTGGGGCAGGATAGAAATTTCCAGAACTGGACATAGAATGAGCTTTATAGCAACTGAGAAATAGCAGTTCCTCACATACCCCTGAGTTTAAGGAGGCCTTTTTGTTATTATTTGTGATAGTAATAAAGGAAGAAGCTTATTATTTTTCCCATATCCCAAAGGTCATTGTGTCCCATTTTTTCTCCATGTGACTGAAGGAGACCACCCTTGATCAAATGGGCTTTGATCCCTCTTACAGCTTCTACAGGAGGAAGGAACCTGCCCTGTTAAGAAAAATCCTATACATACTTTTTCCCGTTACTGTGAATCCAGGCTCATTTTCTGTGTACACTCCAGGCAGAAGACAGTGAGAGGCAGGGAATGAAACTGCAGGATATGAAGATTTGTGGACAAAGACCAAGGGTATCATCCTGCTGGGGGAACACGGCGTGAAACAGGGAGACTTTAGCCAGAAATGAGCCTGCAGCTGAAGTAGTATACTTACAAAGAGGGATTCTAGAGGAAATGGAAGAATGAAAAAATTTGGAGTAAGAAGCAGAAGACAAGGAAGTAAGCAGAAAGTATAACCTAGCAACTCTACTTGTGTGAGCTGTGAGCAGGGAGGGCAGAAGGCTAAGAGCTGAGAAAAGAGGAAAAGAAAGGGGGACTGTGAGCAGAGCAAGAGATTGCTAGGAACTAAATGAAGTCCAGGGTTAAGGGAGAGAAAATAAAGTCCTTGGCCTCTGAGGAGCCTTCAGAAAACCAGCATTTTTCTGTGCACCTGAAAAACTGACTTTCTGACTGTATAAAGACAAGTTAAAGAGACTGTCCTGCAAAGTTAACAAGCTCAAAAGCCATCATTAAGTATGCAGTTTCTTATCATTTTAGATTTCTCTTAGAAGGGAGGAAAAGGGGAACAGGATGCTACTGTGACTCATGATTTTTCAGTATTAGGTATGGCACTTCTGTAGCTATAGAAGCTGAGACTTGTGTATTCCACTTGTTCTAACTCTGAAAAATAAACAGCCAAAATTATCGGTGCAGCTGATCAGGGTACATAATTGTTTGCCCTTTCTTTTCCAAAACCATGCTTAGCATAGAAACCTAGCAACAGAGACTAGGTGTTCAGTTTCAATGTACACTGAGTATTTACGCTCTGCAACATGATTTCCTCATCTGTCCTTCCGACTAACATGCCACCGTCAGAGGGCATTGCACACGCTTAAACCCCCAGCATCTAAAATAATATCTGCAACTCTGTGCTCTGGCAGGCTGTTGATACTCCCAAATACTTGGTATGCAAACAACAGATGTCATCACATTTAGCAATGGCAAAAGAATAATCTGTAGATATCAAAAAAATAACATTAAGAGACAGTGACATTAGAGAGATGATTCCTTCAGACCACTTGTACGCTCAGACCTATTCTTTAACTACTAGGGGGCTGATCTCTTCAGCGAAGAACAAAAAGCATTTAGCCTGAATCCTTTAAGCTTGCTCCACAGTGATATTATATTAAAGCCAGGGTGAGGGAAGGCAGCACAGAAGGATAAAAAGACCAGCAGGCTGCAAGGTCTAGAGACACTTGATGGAGAGAAGAATAAGAGTGGTTCAGTAGCATTTAACCAGAAACACAAGAAGATTCAAAAGCCTGATGTTTACTGCTAATGAAGCTGGGTTTTAGGCCTTGATGCCAAACTCTTCTGTGTCAGATGTCCCCTGTCTACAGCTGAGCTCTGGACAGGCCTAGAAATTCTCTTGACTTCTCATGAATTCAGTTTGTAGTTTCAAATCCAGAAATGCATATATTTAGAAATAAGAATTTGCTGGATAAGCGTATCTGGCAGAATCTGTGAAAAGCCTCAGATTGCCTTCACATGTAATGAAGGTAGGACTGGAGAAACAAGGCCTTTTCTTTGTCACCAAATATATTATTAAAAATACATTTTTTCTAAATCTTCTGGCAACATTAAGGGAATCACTTTTCTTAATGGCCAGATTCACCTAAGCTATATTGGAGCAGTTAGGTACTGAGCTCTTTGAAAAATCTGATGCAATATAGTTAAGGCTTAAGTAAATCACTTGGACCTCGCGCCATTATCCTCAAGACTAGTATCTACCTTACAAGCTCTTAGAGCTGCAACAACAGGAGATATAAAATTCTGTCCCAGTTCTTGAGATATGAAGGGAACTCTCCTACAGGCCAAGTACTGAGCAAGCACATCCTGCACATAGCAATACACACAGGATGTTTCATGTCTGTGATTCTCCATGCACATCAACAAAAGTTACACTCACACATGGACAGCCATAGGTTACAGGAGATGAGATCTGCTCTTCAGCATTCACAACAAATGTTTGCTCTATGGCAGCACATTCAAACCAGCCAAATATTGTTTTTACTACCGAGAAGGAAAGGGTCAGTGCTATCAAAAATGGATAGCTTATGACTGCTCTTAAAGAAAAACTTTAAAGTTTGGAAAGCTTAAAATTTTGCCTTACTTCATAATGGTATTATATTTACTATTTTATCTAAACAAGTATTCTCAATCTTTCTTTGAATTCCTCTTCCAAATATCTGGATGAGGACACTTTCATCACAGCATAGAATACTCATTAGCTCATCAAAATAATCCTCTTCCTGGGCTAGAAAGAGAAAGAAATAGGATGAAAACATAGAACAGGCCTATCACTTTTACTTATTTCATAATTCAGTGCTTACTATGCTTCATGTTGATTAAATAAGAACAACAGTAAAGGTACATTAAGTTTTCCATCCTCAAAATTGTAAATTCTTTTGACATGAAATTTGAAGTCATCATATATGGTGATCCAGTCATACTCTCTGCTCAAGAGGACTTTCCAAATTTGTTTATGCAAAGGAACATCTGTTCATGCAAGGAAACTTTCCAAATTTGTTCCTTTAATTGGCTACCCTAACAGTTACGTTGTCACCCATCACCTGCCCTCAAAGCTGCAAATGACTGGGAAGTTCATGAGATAGAATATCTTATTTGACAGTGGTAAATGGACAATACCCAACCATAACTGAAAATACTAGCAATACTTTCTCCCAGGCCCTTTCTCACATTAATGGACAGATGCTGAAATACATAAAGACACAAAAATCATGGCTCTGATGCAGTCAATGGTAAAAGAACTACTTCTTTCAATAGAGCCAAGAACTCACCCCACATCTCAAAGACACGCGACTTTTGTCACCACCATAAACTCCTCTTCAGTCTTTTGCAATAGCCCAGAAAAAAGGTGTGGATTTGTCTGTTTTCAGTTGCAACAGCCATCTAATTGTGAGGTGACATATAATCTTTGTTGCCCAAGACAGCTCATGTGGTTCTTTAAGGTATTACTTGCCTTCTCTTCAGCTAGGCCCTACTGCATATGCTGTGAAGTGGTATTTGCAGTACTTTTAGCAGGAGCCCACTCAGCTAAAGACTAGTCTTCAGTCATTTCCTTGCCTCTCCTTATGCAGTGGACGTGCTCATTTTGCCGAGCACCAGCTGCACTCTTCAGAAAACTGATGTCATCAAGAGAGGTTGAATTGATATAATTCTCTTGCAGTGAATCAACTGCTGTCTCTCCCAGCATGAGATAGGGAAAGAAGATCACATGTGGCTGTACATGAATCACCACTGTGCTAACTGCTGGGTCAGTGGCCAATTCCTAAGTCTTTCATGCAACTAGAAATGTCACTGTTTCACCTGTCCTCCTTCTGCTGGCAGCTCTGCCTCTTCCTATAGCATGCCTGAAACCCTCTTCTTTCTTTGCCAGATATCAGACTCCTTTGTCAGCCCCAGCCCAAATAGCAGTGGGAAGTGAAGTAGAAGTAGCAAAAACTAACCCAGGAACATTAGGTAACTCCATAGTGGAGCCAACACAGCAGCAAGGAAAGTGTAAGGCCCTCTGGCAGTGAATGAGGATCGAGCCAGAGCCAGGAATGTAGAAAGGAAGGAAGGCAGGAGAGAGATGAAAGCTGACCATTTCAATACCTTGCCATTTCAGCTGAACCAGCAGCTTCCAGACTGCTGGAGGAAGGGGCATGTTGGCTTTCAAGACAGTAATACGCATCTAGCCCATCTACCGCCCTTCACAGCATTCCTTCACACAGTGTTCCTTTGCGGTGCACAAAACACAAATTCTTTGTCTTCTTAATCAAAACAAAACACTAGCATAAAAAAGAAACAAACAAACCAAAAGACAATCCCTCCTCCCCCAAAACAACAAGAAAAACACCCAAAGGATATCCATTTTTGCCCAATATTGTCAGTACTCTAAAGACATCTGATACACTCACCAAAGCAAACAGCTGTCTTTCTGTAGAGCTGTGTTTGCCAAACCCTTCCATTTACAACACCAGGACCATCAGCCAAGATAAGGAAGATCCTGCTGTAATAAGCGCAGAGCACCTTGCAATGGAGCACTGCGGAGAAGCCCAATCTGGCTGCGACTGAGCTGGCTCCAGAACGGGGAGTGATGAAGCCAGACCAGAGCAGTGCTGCACCTCACCCAATTAACCTTGCTCCTGTAACCCACATACAGTACTGGCAGCTAACACTTTTTTCATGCAACTTTTAGGATCTAAGTTCATACCATCCCCCAGCACTGCTCTGATTCAGCCAGAAATACCTGCCTGTTTGCTGCTCCTTGCACTGCCCTCCATTGCACAGAACCTATACACACTGAACTAAAGAAGAGAAAACATGAATATGTGCATCTTTTGGGGCTACTTAGAGCTGAGGGCAGAGACACTGTTCTTTACTATTTGACCATCTCATATTTAAGGAAATGAACCTTTGCAACAAGGAGAAAATATCTCTTCCTGACTAGAAAACCTCTACAGACCCTTAATTTTTCATTCCTATTGTAGTCAAAACATACCTAGACTAGATGCAACTATGTTCCCCTATTATGGTATCAAAATGAATTCCAGAACTCTGCCATTTCCTGGGCCATCTGCTGAAAGTGAGCACGCCCTATTCACCAGCAATACCAAAGAACAAAGATAAATAAAGAGAGTTTAAAAAAAAAAACACATACACACACATACACACACACACACACAAATCTAAATTTTGTCAGATCCTGCCAGATTCTGCCAAGAAAATCAAGTTTTTTTTTTCCCCCCTCCCTTTTGCACTGACAGGATAGAATTTGTCAGAGATTCAGAGAAAATATATATTTTTAAAAATTAAATAATGAACCTTATTTTTGCTTAGTCACTTTTATTGGGATCTGGTAAACATTCATATGAGGAAGAGCATGCAGCTACATGGGTAAATTCTGCCTGATAAGAAGTCTTTCCACATGATCAGTAATATATGTAGTGGGAATGGCATATGGAACTAATAACTCTCACATGGAAAATAAATGTGGGTAAGTATTTAGGAAGTATGTGAAAAGATGCAACTATACAACATTAATAGCAGAAGGGCTTTTCCAATCACCTAGCTTAACTCAGTGCTCCCAGATTATTTAGATAACCTGGGAAAACTTGTCTACTAACTTTTTTAAAGTTTGTGCAATTTTTAGATAAAACTATTAGAATTTCAATAACTTTCTTGTAACAAAATAAAAGGTAGAAGTTCCATTTCATTTTCTGGAATTTATACTTCCATGAGAGTTTTCCTGTCCTAAAGGGAGTGTTCCCCTTAGCAGCAGCATGTGTAGTGCCAGGATAATGTTTATTTACAGTGGTATCGAGGGCACAGTGATGGGGTGTTAAAGCATGTCACTACAGGTCAGCCCTCATACTGAGGGGTCTCTCTAATTTGATTCAGCTGTAAAAAGATATCTCAGCTGGAAAGCCAAACCTGGATGGATATGATCAGCTTGTGGCTACAGAAATTGGAGTGCTTTAACCATTCTAAACTAATACTCTACCAAAATCAAACTTAGACTTTTTTCTAAGTTTGTCCTTACAGAATTTTTAGTCTGCTCTCAGAAATAAACCCATTACTGAAACACAGCAGGAAGAATCCTGAGCAAAAGGGATGGGGAGATGAAGATATAATGAAGTTTTGCAAGAAAAAGGGTGTAAGACCAGGAAGAAAGCTGTGATGCACTCAGTAATGAAACATCATTCAGGTGCAGGGAGTGAACCATAGAGTCTGATTCTCACCTGGCAGACAAACATGTTTCCAGTCCTGAGGCTTAGGACTATGTTTCAAAACAGCCAGCTGGCTATATAGAAAATTTTCCTAGGGTAAGGAGAATTTTCCCTAGGTTGGCTGAAGGACCACGATGAATAGCTTGAAGGATAGGACTGGTGGTGCTTATTATCTTCAGGGCTAAATCAGGTCTACAGGCTTCATTTAACGCAAAACCTGGGTGATACATTTATTAGAGCAGCTATGACATTGTCCTGGTGTGGAAGGAAGACAAACCAGCCTGCGTTGCTCCCCAGGAGCACAACAACACTAAGTCTTTGCTTCTCAAACTAAGGCTTTGCTTCTCAAATAGAAATTGAGAAGCAATTGGAGTAGATTGATAAAGCGGATTTCAGAGCCACACTTTTGGTCGCAACCCTAGGAAGGAAAAGCACCTGAACTGCCGCTGCCATTTCTGTAAAAGAAACAGTTATTTTAGAAAAAAATCTTAATTCTGTGCAGTAGACGAAGTACTTGAGAGTGGTGAAGAGGCTCTCAAAAGCTAGGGAGAAGGGAGCTCTTACTAGATAGATGATCCTGAAGTGGTCTGATGGAAGAGGCTCCTGAAGGACCACTAGGGACAAGCGGGTGTGATGGATTAGGGGATGCTACTTGGAGCTATATCCATTGTCTAAAGCCTTTATGCCCCTAATTTAGCCCCCCAACATGCTCATCAGAATTCATTTTTCTGTGGGAAATGGGCTGCTTATTGTTTTCTTATGGTGTATTAACTAAATGCCAGACATGGTGTGTTGCAGAGAGCACAATATACACGCACCTTAAAGCAGCATCAACTGCACTGAGCTCAGTCATCTTAAATATAAAAGTGAGTAGACCTCAAATTCATTCCTAAAGTCCTATTGCAGCTTTAAGATGCTTCTGAGAAATGCATGCGGATCAGATACACTAGCTAACTTCCCCCATTTTTTGTTTTGTTAGGCAATTGATAGGGAAGTGCTATCAGAGAAAAGTGAAAATGTTTGATGGAAATATTCTCAGTGAAAAATGAAGATTTTGGTGACATTAAATGCTTTTGGAATTCACGTCAATTTCTGTGTCAGTTTCATGTAATTATTGGGGAGATGGGACAAAGTCCCCCCAATCCCTAAATATTTGATTTCAAAAATTTAAGAATGAAACAAATTTTTATTCAACATATTTCACTTTTGTTTAAACAAAGTAATTAAAATGCTTGATCTGAAAACAAATTATTCTGTTTGGGGCTAAAATAGGTCTAAAACTAAACAGTTTACTTTACCCAGAACTGTTTTTTCTTCAAATTTCTAAGCTAGTGCTTTTCCTCTCTCTAATTTTCAGGACTGGCACTGATCTGAAGATTGATCAGCCTAAATTCTTTAGCTAGAGCAGCAAATAGTCCTTTTCATTCTGTCCAACTCTTGTGTACACATATAGAAGGAGACATTATCATGAGCAGAACTGGGGACGCTGGCCTGATGAGGAGGTTTGGAAACATTCCCAACCTGTGCCACAGCTATCAGCATGAAGGGAATATTGCAGATGGGAAGGAAGCTGGAACACAAATATGGTGCTCAGCTCTCCCAATTTCAAATCTACTCTTTGTTACTTTTTCTCATCCGCAGAAATTTGTGTTCTGTGGCATATGTTATGCCATTCCAAACACAAGATCATAAAAGCTAGTTGCAATGTGTTCCCTCCTCCCCCCCAGATGAGTATGAACACGAAAGCATGGAACAACTACTTGGGTTTTGGCTTCTCCCACCTCATTTACATAGGAATGCAGACTCTGTATCTACCTCCAGGTTTTTATTACCTGCCAGCATGAGTATCATGGTGTATTAATGCAAGGTGGAGAACATTTAACAGGTGAGCTGTAATCTTTGAAAAATGATGTTTAGAGCAGAGCTTCTCCCTTGCTCTGTCTCCCGTGTTGATGAAACATTTCTTTAGAGATTACAAAATTTACAAAGTGTATATTGTTGCTTCTGCTACTTTAGCCTTTCGGAATAATAGGCTTATAATTTATATGTGCTCTCAACTCCAGTTTAAGATAGGGGAGACTCTGAAGACTCAACAACTCTAATAAGAAATCAAGCTCAGCTAATTTTGACTCTGGGGATGTTATCTCTAAGTATTTTGCATCAGTGCTGTTTGTTGGCTATGGGCATTTTTCTGCCCCTGTACAACTGTCTGCATCCTTTGTCAATCTGATGTGAATATCATGATGGCACAACTCACCTGAACTTTCCTTGCACTACCTGTTATGCCTTGTGATCATTATCTGGAAGCCAAAATTTGTTCTACTTAACATTCTTGACTGTACTGATATTCTATGAAAAGACTGACACATAAAGAGAATATGCCTGGTTTTAGGATTATCCAAACCCTTATCGGAATTTACATATTGGATTCACTCAATTTTCACATCCACAGATCATTTCCTAACTAAAGTTCCTGTAAATTATATAAAACATCAGTTCTACATCCCATTTAAAGTGGCTTCTTTCTGTACTCTGGAACAGTAACTGAATTGCCATCAATACCCCTTGACTTTGCTGGCATCATTTCTACACCCCCGTCATCCAACCCCTCCAACAACACGTTAAGAACAATTGGTTAAGTTACTTAAGCTATATGAGTATCATTGCTCAGACTAGAAGGTCTCTCTGGGTAAAGAGAGCCTCACTCACACAGCATGAAGATGTTCCCTGTATGGTGTGGAGCAGACCCCCGGTCAGATGCTTTGATTGGACCTCTGCTGACCCTGTGCAAACATCTCTGTGATGCACTTTCAAAATCAGGGAGGCTGAGACATGCGGGACATAGCCACTCAAGAGGCTCCAGGTGGTCTTGGACAGGTTCGACAGGCCTTATTAGCTGTGGCAGTAGTCTCAAGCCCTAAAAGAAGGAAGTGGCAGTGACGGCATCATGCCATCTAGATGGGAAAGGATGGATGATGGAGAAAGAGTTGATAGAGGAAAAACATAAAGGAAGAGGAATCTGCTGTGAAGTGCAGAACATTGCCATTTTTCTCAAGTAATAATCAGACACAAGAAGGATGGGACTCACTCATCAGCACTGGACCAAGACAAAGCGTTAGAGAAACATACCCATAGGCATTAATTTTGACTTGCCCATTGCTGTCCATGGCTTAGCACACCACAGGAGAAACTCATTTTCAGTGCTTTTTTCCACTGACAAGAAGATTTTGAAAAATAAAGTACCTGCTCACACTTGTCACATCCAAAATGTGGGAAGCTTCTGCTGAGCAAAGTGTCTAACTACAGAGTGTGAGACTACAGATCTCCCAAGAATTTTTCCTCAGCTGGCATACAAGCCTCCACAAGCTAGATACTCTAACAAGAGGAGTATCACCACATGAAGTTGCAGAAAGAAGAAAATGCTGCAAGCAGACTCCCTCACTCCATTGCTGCACCACATCACACCTGAAACATGGATGGTGAACAAATACAAGACCAGGGTGAACCTCTCGCGTGGCATATGGAAACATGGAGCAAGAGAATGATTGTGGCACTGCCCTGAAAAGTATTAATGAGTGCAGACACTGTGCCAGAGCTCACATGCTGTGCACAAAACTTGTTAGGTCTCCACGTATCTTACAGCATTTGCTACATCCTCCAGTGTTTCACAAGTGCCCCAAATTATGGTACTAACCTTGCCTCATCATGGGCGTGTACTGCTGCACCCACAGAAAGTGGATGGACAGAAGGGCAATTTTTTTCAAGCAATCCCAGGATTGGTGGACTGAATCTATGCATCAGTGTCTTTGTAACGCAGAGTTTATAGCATGCAACCCAAGATCTGTGCTTATAATACAAGATCCTTGCCTTGCAGGGGTGCAACCATGAGCAGCTGTTTCCAATGGCTAAAGTCTAGATCACTTTCTTCCTTCATCTCACAGAGCACAAAGGAGAAGGATATCAAACCACTGCATCACATATGAGAATTGTGGTTGCTGTTACAAGGGCTACCTCGAGGCTGTTGCCTCAAGGCACAGCTATTAGTCTTCACCTATGTTAACAAGCATGTACTTCAGCATGACCATACACTGTGTAGCTGACAAAAGGAAGGAAGGCACTGTGCCATGCATAGCGTGATTAGCTTGAGATGTGTCAGCAAACAGTATGACAATATCTAAGCTGCAGATTATGATTTTGTGGCTGATACAATGGGTGTGATGATAGTGCCTGATAAGAAACTCAGTGGCAAGTCCGTGCATAGGAGAGGAACAGTGAGGCACACATAAGGATGGAGGATGACAAGATGAAGGGTTTATCTCTTATTGTTGTCTGACATCAGGAAGAGGAGGAGGGTGGAGGAATATATTACATGCATCTGATACAAGCTACTTATTCCCTCCCACTTTACACCCCCCCCAGCCTTCATTCTTAAATACAATCTTACCAGTAGTTTGATCAGGTGAAAAAGGAAGACGATGAAAAATAGTCAGTGGGGAGAGTTCTTATACAAACACACATATCCACCCACTTTTTTAAGAAGAAAAGGGCAAAGGAAATAATGGAAAGATATAACAGTTAAGAGCACACAGTGTTTGCTAAGTGTAAATATGGATAGTTTTCCATTAGGAAAATCTGTAAGTAGTAGCCTCTTCTTAGAGGAAAGAAAAACAACTTACAACTCCAGCTTTGGTACTAATAAATTTTTTCCGTCATTTCAAGAACTTCATTTCTAACAGTCCGGTATTCCACTCACAATTGGGTTTAAAGTGGGTACGGTTATGTACTTAATGAATGGAGATAACTGTGAATCAGGTTATTTCATGCTTGCAGTTTAGGTCTGTGATTTGTTTGTACATACATTTGCAGGAGTGGTAAACTGATCCTTCCAGTCATGAAAAAGTGCAGTTCTCAGCCCAGCTAAGAAGCCATATAAATCCAAAAGCCAAGAGGGATGAAATTTTTGCTAGCAGAAAATTAAAACCCATTTTTCTTCAGAGAAGCTGTGTTTTTAATTCTATTTGTTTGCTTTGCAAAGTTTATTTGCTTGGGGCAGAAAATCAATGAAAAAAAATATTGTTTTCCAATACACATTGCTGAGTTGCAGCCATGGGCCCAGAACCCCCTCACGCAAGTCCATACAAACATAAAACAGAAGATAGTTCTTGACCAGAAGCATCTATACTCTGTGAAAGTAGCTTGTTTAGAGCAGCAGTAGGAAGGATGATTTGACAGTGAAAGCATGCATATCTGGATGGAAATATATTGCAATTAGCTCTGCTTAACACCTTTTAGCATGAACAACAATTTCTGTAAGGCATTTTTTATAATTTATTGTGTATACCTGTTTGACACCCCCAGCGTGACACAGAGCTTCTATAATAGAGCTTCTATACCTGAGCTTCTATAACTACATGGAAAAAAACCCATCCCTGTAAGTACCATGTTTTTGTAATCTTCTTTTGCTAGTAGGGAAACATGTATAGAATTTGAAAATGTGTGTTTAATGTCTGGCACTCAAAGAAAAAAGCAACATGCCAGCAATCTACAATACATAGGCTTCCACTCATATTAGGACATTGCAGGTGGGGCAGGGAAGAGCATTCCGTAAATCTCATTTATGAAAAATATGAAAAATATGGCATAAAGAAAAAGTTAGTAGGATTTCTTCCATTTCTCTCATACTGTGAAATGATTCTACTCTTTGTACCTGGACAAACATAATTAGGAGTCACATTAGGAGTTATTTTTTAGAAAGATTTAGGACTTGTTAATAATTTCTAATTAAGCTTCCCACTCCTTCTACTGTATTGCTATGAAACTTTTTAAAGCAGAATTCAGCGAATGCCTCCAGCTGTTCCTGTCTGGCTGCTTTTTAGGTTTCTTCTTTCACAGAGGTACTCCAGCTACTAGGAAAAGTAATTTCCTGAAGCTTAGCTCTTAAGTTAAAAAAAGTGACCATTCATTTTGCCTTCCAGTTGTTGGGCAGACACAGGGGGTAACTGAAACAGTTTGTCTCTTCCCCTCTCCAACAACTAGATCTGTTACGTGGACATCCTGCACATTAGAAACAATAAAACTCAAGGTAGTAACCTTTGATCTACAAAATCAGTGACTCTGATGGATGAGCCAGGAAAAGAGCATCTGCTCAGTTCTCTCTGATGGAAATCACTGTTTGTTTATCTTCCAATAAAGATGTTCTCAGGCTGACACTATCAAATTAGCATACAAAACCACTTTTCTTTCATGACATCCCTTTTCTGTTTTTCTGCCAAAGATCCAGATCCCTTAGACTGTAGCCAAAGTCTACCTCTAAGGGGGTCTTATGAAAGACTGAAAAAATCTGGAACTGTTTACCCCCCAGAAAGACTATAGATAGATATTTCAGTTTTCATAGATCAAAAAAGGTCAAGAATCACTGCTTTTGCCCATTTGATCAATTGGTTGCTTGGGAAAGTAAAGAATTCACACTCTGTACCATGCTAACTGTCCAGGCTGGAGGGCAGGAAGAGGAACATCCGGTACCAGTCTGAGGATTTTACAGATGCAGGTACCTTCTGCTCCTTTCCAAGTCATCCAGCTTGGGGCAACTTCATGAAGCACACATATAAAAAGGCCAGCAAATTTAGCAGACAACAAGTCTTACAAGTCTTTCTTACTTCAACTTCCCACATCTTTGACCTTAGGTTTGATACTTTAATTCAAGCTTGCTTTCATGTCATTTGCTTATAGCATTTCCATTCTCCTTTGACTGTCCTGACTTAGTCAGAAAATGGAAATGAAGTGCAGGATGAAAATATGGTGGGGATAACTACCATTACCCACTAACTTTCCTTATGAACCCACAGTTTCTAAGCACAAGCACCAACACAAGCCTCCCTTACTTGGAGGGGAACCAAAGCAAGAAGTACTATGAGGAGAGGGGAAGGGTAAATATATCAAAACATCTCACAGCGCATGAACTCCCTCATGATTTCTGCGTTCCTTCAGATAGAGGACAGAGGCTACCCTCTTATTTTCTGTGAAACAGCTAAGATCTTATGCTTCACCACATGTGAAGCTGGAGGGATGCATGATCTGTCTCCTGTCTGACCAAAATTCACCTCACTATCCCTCCTCTGTTCTTTAAGACATTGAAGAATGCCACTTTCAAATGGCACAAGCCTACCAGTGGGGCCTCCAGATCCTGACATTTACAGTTTGGAGATGGTTGATGCCTTAAAAAAAAGAGAAAGAGCGTGAGAACAAGCGAGTGCAAGAACGAGCGAAAGAGAGAATGTGTGTTTTCTTGTATTTCATAATGTTGAAAAGGAATTTAAAGGTTTAAAATCAAGTTAATGGAAGAGTTTCATTCCTATTGAAATTAGACACATTAATAAATCAAATGTGGCCCAGAAAAAAGTGTATTGAAATTTGTAAATGAATTGTTTATGGCTATCAATCATGACTGTTTCTCATCATTTGAACTGTGGATAACCCATACCTTTTGATTTTCTAGTTTATTTAAATATTTATTGCTAACCACAATATTTCATATGGATGTGTTACTGCTGCATACTCTATATGAAAGCATAACCTTCCTGAAGTTTTCATGTCTATATTTATTAATAGATACAAACGAAAATATTCGGATTTTTCTATTTTGGTACATAGGCAATTTAGAGGAAAAAAAATAAAATGAGAGTTAAAAAAAGTCAGAAAATGCTACCATTCGAATAAAACCACATTTATCATCTTTTCCGTCTCAGAGAGCCTGAACTCACAACCACCTTGATATGTTATCATCTCTGAGTCACAAAATGAAGCTCCCATGGTGTTTTTACTATCACATGTTGTTTGGTCCTGTTACCTGTTATGCTGGGATGCTGCACACACACTAAGAACTATTGCTTTTCACCAGAGAGGTGAACTCCATGTTTGGCAGTAGCTGAGGCAATTCTTACTTCATACAATGTTCAGGGCCAAGAAGATAATCCTTCTCTTCTTTCCTTCTCCTTTCTGTGGTGAAAATTCTTCAAAAGCCAGCAAAAGAGGGAAGACATTCTTGCTGATCAACTATTATGCTCACCAGCCTCCCAAAAGCCCTTAGGAAATAAGATGATCTCAGGAAATGCAAAACAAATAACAAATATGATAAAATACCCAAATGAATATGTCTGCATACACTCTTCCTATTCTATTTGTCACCTTTGCCATTCATAACAAGTACCTTCTGATCCCCAAGATCTTCTAGAGAGCAAAATGTGTAGGAGGAAAATGGGGCAATTAAAGTTTTATCAGGTTAAAAAAAAAAAAAAAAAGCCGTACACCCCAAATTGCAAGACCATTGCTAAACAACACACAGTGAGGGTACCATGCCATGCCAGGAGGTGACAACCAGCAAGCAGTGCTGGAGTCCCCCACTGCAATCTAGGATCGTGGCCTCACTAGCACTGCTACACTAATATTTCATAATTATCAGTAGCGGTGATTGAAAATGAAAATGGAACTCCAAGTTTCTATCCCAGAGAAAACTCCAGGAAAACAAAGAGTATTCTGAACCAGAACAACAGGCACAGTACTATAACTTTCCCAGACAGCAAAATAATCCCCCCAACCCTTAAAAAACAAAGACCCCTCCAAAGAAAAAATTGAATGGGGGGGGGGAGCATTTAAAATTATGCCAAACACAGCAGACTCACCTGCAATTTCACTTTCTGACTCAGTCTCCCCCTCCTAATACCCGCAAACACCTTAATAAACAAGTCAAAGACTCTCAGCAAAGAGCCCCGAAGCTGTCAGCTCTGTTGCTCCAGGGGGGTTTCCAACTCAAGGGCTGAGACTCGACTTAACAGGAGTGAAATCTACTACTTGAGAGCTGAGCATGTGGGGTTTGCATCCTTTTCCAGGGGGATTTAAGGCTCTGATCATCTGAAAGGCGTCTTCTGACAGTCCCTTGACTTCTGCCTTGGAGGAAAGCACTTGGTGGAAGCTGACTACTTTTCAAACCCATTCCACAACAAAGCCTGCAGCAGCTAGAGTTTGCTAACTCAAAAAATACAACACAAATTTTTTCTCCATTGTCAAGCATCTGTTTGACACAGATCACTCCACGCGTGTGAAAGAGTGGGGTGGAAGTGGTTTTGTTTTAATGCACTGCTTGGCAACAGACAAACAAACAAACAAAACCAAAGCAACCCACAGCAAAACTATGCTTAACTGAAAATTAACATGGATAGCTCTGTGGCTATCAACGCTGCCACAGTTCAAGGTAGAAGAGTCAATGGTCTACCAGAGACCCACTCAAGATAAATAATTTTATACCTAATTAAATCATTTTCTGAATTTTAAAGCATGTGTGCCACTCTTTTTGTTGCTAAACACAGATAAAAACTGTGGTTTTTATTTAGGCACATTATTTCAGAAGTGCTACTGACCACAGTTAAAAGACAAGAAATTATGCAAATGGATTTCCTCTAAAATAATCTCTTCTTTCGAGAAGTCTTCCAAACTCCCCAGAATTAACAAATTAAATCAAGCACTGTAACTAATCCCAGCATTAGGTGCTGCTTAAAAAAAAAAAAAAGTTCATCAGAATAAAGGCTTCCACTGAAAAAACACAGCTGATGCCAAAGGGGTGCTCAGCAGCAAGTTTTTCCTAAAGAAATCTGCCGAAGACCTTGGGGTATAATGGGGAAGACTGTTTCCGCTTGGCACAAATGCGCCCAGAACATCTCGGCTGAGCATTGAAACAAAGAAAACCCTAAACCAAACCAAAAGAGGGAAAAGCCCCAGGTATTTTTTCTTTTAATGGATATAATACACCTAAATTTCTTACATCTGGAACTCATGCTAAGGCAGGTGTTTTTGTTTTTGATTTTTTTTTTAAAGTTTTCTAAAAGCACAAGGAGTTTTAAAAGAATTCATTACAGAAAGGATTCTGCTGTTAGGAGAACTCTTCCAAACAATTACATAGAAACTTCAAACACCCCTTTTTTTTGGCACATCCTTTATCTTCGCTTGACTGGCCTTCCAACTACAGATTAGCTTAATTTTACTGGCCTTGCATTTGGAAAGTCATTGCTAGATTTTCAGAATGAATCAGTTGGTAAGAGAACTACAAGGACATAACACATACCATAATTTAGCAAGGAATGAGTCAGCATGACCTCATTAAACCCATGATTTTGGAAAATGTTCTTATTCAGGACAGTATCTGAAGCACATGTTTAAAGTGGAAGCAATTGATGAAGTCCTAAAAAAGTTACCACTTCAAAGAGATTTAATCATCTGTTTAGACAACAGGACTCTACCTCTGAATATGAATATAAATCACAGATGTAGATAGAAGACACACAATATTCAAAAGCCCGAGATGTTTAAACATAAAATATTTATAAACAAAAAAAGATGCTGTCTTTAACTTTTATACCAATTCACACTTTCATTTTTTAAGGACTTTTTATTATTATTAAGACTGATGTCAGCATCTGTGTATTTAGCATTTAAATATAGACCGCAAGCATTTGCACAAATCTGTATAAAAAGAACTGTGTTGAAACTCCAAATGGTCATGGTTGTGCATTTCCCACTTTAATCCTTTCTTTCTCTGCTGACAAATCCAAGACTGTTTTCTCTGAGAGGAAAGTTGTCAGAGAGCAAAATCAAGATACTCTAAAACATTTCATTTCACTGGAGCTATTGCAAATAGCCAAAAACAAGATTACATCACTACATGCCAGTAAGAATTTGCAGCTAAAACCCATTATGCTCAGAATGATATTTTTTTTATGAGTAAGAAAACACAAATAAATTGTTTTGTAAATCAAAACACTACAAATTAAATGCAGAAGTTCCTGGAAGTGAGAGAAGAAGCATTCCCTCTTCAGAAAAAAACAAAACTAAACAAAACAAAAAAAATCCAAAGCAAACAAACAAAACAAAACAAGCAAAACCCACAAACAGAAGTTGTTTAGACACAGGATTGCCAGTTCTTAACTTTAAAACATACCAAGACTGGATTGAAGCACATAATTCAAGGGGCTGTAACATTCATTAAGCTGCAACCAGCATTTAAACTGGTGTTTATTAGAAAACAAAGTTGCACAGTGCCTACATTCTCACACCTGAAGCCACATTAAGTTAATCTGTTTTGAAATGTTATCTCTCCAGAACAAATTGGCTAGAAGGTGTTCAGTCCTATGCTTCTTTTTAAATATGAAGTTTACAGATGAACAATTTTCACGTGAAGCTGAGTAAAATTTGTCAAGTTTCCCTGTTCATCGTTGGTAACGCTCAAAAGACAAGCTCAAAATGAAAACTGAGAAAAACAAAGGGTTACAAGGAACTGATAAATTAAGATTCTTGCTCGTGAATGAACTGTCAGGCAGCAGTTATCTCTTCTCATCCCCTTTCACTTGCAACACATTAAAAACAAAAATCTAGGGTGCAAAAGAGCAGGTGACAGCATACCACCAAAACTTCAGTGTTATTTATAGTATTAGCTTTAAACTAACATCACAACAGCAAAGAATCATCTATATCATGCTCAAAAGAAACTAGAGACTTAAATTTCCCTAAACCAAACAAACCAGAAAGAACAAAATGAAAACTATACAGAGAAGAGTTCAGCTGTCCCATGGCATGAACTTCTTGTGTCAGCTATGATTGTTTTTTGAACCAATCAATGATCCAAAAGATAAAATAAGCTACATTTTCCGGCATGTTTCCATCTCCCACCTAATTTTAGGGATTTTCATATCCATAGCATAAGAAGTTTTGTAATAAATGGTTATCAGATTTCAGGGGTTTCTTCCTTCAACTAAATAAAACCCCCAAAATTTGCCTTGGTTATGAGCAAAATGAATTGACAGCTTATGCAAAGAAAACGTTGCACTATATTTAAAGAGCCGGTGGACATCATCCAAGACAACATATGCTGTTTTTTAGCTCTAGCTAAGTATCTGTTACAGATTTTATCAATGTTAAAGACAGAATACTATAATAATAGTATTACAATCCTTGCAGTAGCATTTCTGTTGAACAGCTAGCCCCTGGAGTCCATGGCTACATGAGAAATTCTGCTTTTTTGCCTCAATTACTGCAGATAGAACACTGAAGATAATGAGTCCAAACATATCTGTTTGTTTCTCCTATTGCTTTCTTATTTAATAATTTCTCATGATTTTTGAGGACATGATTTATGTTTCCAGAATAGCTGAGCCTGGCAAAACTGGTACCACTTGACAATAACAGAGTCTAAGAGTAATCACCCCGATGCAAAATCAAAATGTCTGTGAGTGAGGCACAAAGCAAAGGTCCCAAGGTTACATGCTCCCAACTCATATGCTCAGTAGATCTACTTCATTAAACAACCCAAAATTTACAGTGGGCATCTTTAAAAAGAAAAGTGATTGTTTACTGCCTAATGTCTTTTATTCAGTATTTGATACACCTCTTTAAGCTAGGAAAGGAAGACAACTTTAAAAAACTTCAAACAACTCCAGGTGACAAATTACTTAAATAAAGTGACTTAAATTACAAGTCACTTAATAAAATCACATCCAGCAATATAATGCATTTCCTTTCCAGTTTGCAGCATACAGGAACCTACTGACATTTGGAGAAAATACAATGTGGCGTTGAGGCACTGGATGTACCCATTTAACTAATTTGTAGGACAGTACATTTCCTCTGCTGAGCTCTTTGAACTATTCTAAGTCATAAAAAAGAGCTGACAACCCTCACAATTATCAGACTTAATAAGGCAGTAGCATCTAATGAAAAACAAGGAAATTTTTGCCTTCACACTTTGCTAAATTACTTTTCTGTAGTTCATTATATTAACAGCATGCAGAGTGACTCCATTTCACTGCAGGAGGCCGACAGAAATGCAGATTGCGGGTCTAACAATGTTTTGTGGTTTAGATTTTTGTTGTTGTTTGGTAGTTATGAAAGCAATCCACTTGACAAGGCCAGAATTCATAACCAAGAAATATGGAGAATGGAGCAAAAGTTACAATTACAGCCATAGCTTTTGAAGTATGTGCTGAGAGCTTAGAAAGGACGTTGCCATAATCATGAAATTAAAGTTAGAAGTGTTTTATTCCCTAGTAGGAAATCAGAATAGACACTGACACTTGTTTCTTTCCCTTAAAGATCCTCCACTGTTGCACACAAATGATTTCTTGTAGCCTGGCTATCAAGGCACCTGCCACTATAATTTTCTTAAACACTTTTTTAACTATGTGAAAAAGGCAAGCAAAATCTTCAGTACCATAAACCAATGTAGATCATTCATTCTGTTGAACTTTCACTGCAAATATAATCTATTATTCTTAAAAATAATAACAAAATATTACATTACACGATCCTTAAAAACTGAAAAGAAAAACAGGCAAACTCCTCAGGTTATTCCAATATCAAATGAGAGACACCATGCATTAGCTTGCATGACCACAGGCACAGTGAGAAGATGCAATGCATCAGGGTCCTATACTGAATGCATTAAATTTTCAGATCATGCAAAAAGTGAGCAATCAATGCACAATGTCACACAGCAGGACTCTGCGGGGAGGTAAAACCTGGGTGCAGCACAGTGCAGCGTAATGATGCCTCCCCATCTATACCACATCTCACACCAGGTGTGGCTGGGAGACAGAGAGAAGCCATCCATTAATATAGAATTTTGGGGAAGAAAGGTCAGCTGAGCAAGTCTTATACTTAAAGCATGAGACTTGACAGTATAAAGTCCATGCCTGCTCCTGTGATAACCAACTTGTAACTAGCTTATACAAGACTCAGCTACAAGACAATGTTCCTGATGTCCACACTGTGCCTGCCATGAATTACACAGCAAACAGCTTTGTCTTAAACATGTTCAGATTTCAGAAAACATCCATGCCATGTGATGCTCTCTGATGCTAAAGCATTAGCCATATGCTGCACTCCCTCTCTTTCTCTCCAACGAGGCAAGCAATTGTGCTTCTGCTCTAGGCGTTATTATGACACAGCAACAACACTTCCTTCCTCATGGTCTAGGATGCCAAGAACACAGAGGGACAGCCAGCTACTACTTGGGCTATTCTGCACAGGCCATTTCAGGAGGTGAGCAACAGTCTGAGGCTGTGTGATTCTGTTCTCAATAACTCTTTGAAACTCCCCTAAGAGCGAATGGATGGGATCATATTAACAGTGTCACTTTGTTACTTCCTGATACAAGCAACCCAGGAACACTACTTCTTACCTATACTACATAGACAAAGGTCCTTCAGCAAACTATACCCAACTGGAATGTATTGAGCTGTGCCTAGGGGTGGATGAAGAGCGAGTCGAGAGCTTATGGGGAAGGATAAAAGGGCAGGCTAGCATGGGGGACACTGTGGTGGGTGTTTACTACAGGCCACCTGATCAGGAAGAGGAAGTCGATGAGGCCTTCTACAGACAGCTGGAAGTAGCCTCACGATCACGGGCACTGGTTCTCATGGGGGACTTCAACCACCCCGATATCTGCTGGAAAGACAACACAGCTAGGCACAAACAGTCCTGGAGGTTCCTGCAGATCATTGGTGACAACTTCTTGACACAGGTGGTGGAGGAGCCAACAAGGAGAGGTGTGCTGCTGGACCTCGTACTAACAAACAAAGAAGGACTGGTGGAAGATGTGAAGGTTGGGGGCTGCCTTGGCTGCAGTGACCATGAGATGGTGGAGTTCAGGATGCTGCGAGGAGGCAGCAGGGCACCAAGTAGGATTGCAACCCTGGACTTCAGGAGAGCAAACTTTGGCCTCTTCAGGGACCTACTTGAAGGAATCCCATGGGTTAGGGCCCTAGAAGGAAGGAGTGTTCAAGAGAGCTGGTTAATATTCAAACATCACTTCCTCCAGGCTCAAGAGCGGTGCATCCCTATGAGTAGGAAGTCAAGCAAAGGAGGCAGGAGACCTGCATGGATGAGCAAGGAGCTCCTGGCAAAACTCAACCAGAAGAAGGAAGTATACAGAAAGTGGAAAGGGGGACAGGCCACTTGGGAGGAATATAGGAATGTTGTCAGAGTATGCAGGGATGCAACGAGGAAGGCTAAGGCCCGTTTGGAATTAAATCTGGCTAGAGATGTCAAGGACAGCAAGAAGGGCTTCTTCAAATACATCAGCAGTAAGAGGAAGACTAGGGAAAATGTGGGCCCTTTGCTGAATGGGGTGGGTGCCCTGGTGACGAAGGATGCAGAGAAGGCAGAGTTACTGAATGCCTTCTTTGCTTCAGTCTTTCCTGCTCAGGCCAGCCCTCAGGAACCCCAGATCCTGGAGGCAAGAGAGAAAGTCTGGAGAGAGGAAGACTTTCCCTTGGTGGAGGAGGAGTGGGTTAGAGATCATTTAAGCAAACTTGACACCCACAAATCCATGGGCCCTGATGGGATGCACCCACGAGCGCTGAGGGAGCTGGCGGACATTATTGCTAAGCCACTCTCCATCATCTTTGAAAGGTCATGGAGGACAGGAGAGGTGCCCGAGGACTGGAAGAAAGCCAATGTCACCCCAGTCTTCAAAAAGGGCAAGAAGGAGGACCCAGGGAACTACAGGCCAGTCAGCCTCACCTCCATCCCTGGAAAGGTGATGGAGCAGCTCATCCTGGAAGCCATCTCCACGCATGTGGAGGATAAGAAGGTGATCAGGAGTAGTCAGCATGGCTTCACCAAGGGGAAATCATGCCTAACCAATCTGATAGCCTTCTATGATGGAATGACTGGCTGGGCAGATGAGGGGAGAGCAGTGGATGTTGTCTACCTAGACTTCAGCAAGGCTTTTGACACTGTCTCCCATAGCATCCTCACAGACAAGCTCAGGAAGTGTGGGTTAGATGAGTGGACAGTGAGGTGGATTGAGAACTGGCTGAATGGCAGAGTTCAGAGAGTTGTGATCAGTGGCACAGAGTCTAGTTGGAGGCCTGTAGCTAGCGGTGTCCGCCAGGGGTCAGTCCTGCGTCCAATCTTGTTCAACTTCTTCATCAATGACCTGGATGAAGGGACAGAGTGCACCCTCAGCAAGTTTGCTGACGATACAAAACTGGGAGGAGTGGCTGATACACCAGAGGACTGTGCTACCATTCAGAGAGACTTGGACAGGCTGGAGAGGTGGGCAGAGAGGAACCTCCTGAAGTTCAACAAAGGGAAGTGCAGGGTCCTGCACCTGGGGAGGAATAACCCCAGTCACCAGTACAGGTTGGGTGTTGACCTGCTGGAAAGCAGCTCTGCGGAGAAGGAGCTGGGAGTGCTGGTGGACACCAAGTTAAGCATGAGGCAGCAATGTGCCCTTGTGGCCAAGAAGGCCAATGGTCTCCTGGGGGGGTGCATCAGGAAGAGTGTTGCCAGCAGGTGGAGGGAGGTGATTCTCCCCCTCTACTCAGCCCTGGTGAGGCCACATCTGGAGTACTGCGTCCAGTTCTGGGCTCCCCAGTACAAGAGGGATGTGGCACTACTGGAGCAAGTCCAGTGAAGGGCCACAAAGATGATTAGGGGACTGGAGCATCTCTCTTATGAGGAAAGGCTGAGAGAGCTGGGCCTGTTTAGCTTGGAGAAGAGAAGGCTGAGAGGAGATCTTATCAACGTGTACAAGTATCTGAAGGGAGGGTGTCAAGAGGATGGGACCAGACTCTTTTCAGTGGTGCCCAGTGACAGGATGCGAGGCAATGGGCACAAACTGAAACACAGACACTTCCATCTTAACATGAGGAAAAACTTTTTCACTGTGAGGGTGACAGAGCACTGGAACAGGTTGCCCCGAGAGGTGGTGGAGTCTCCTTCTCTGGAGATATTCAAAACACGCCTGGATGCAATCCTGTGCAATGTGCTCTAGGTGACCCTGCTTGAGCAGGGGAGTTGGACTAGATGATCTCCAGAGGTCCCTTCCAACCTCAGCAATTCTGTGATTCTGTGATATCCCAGCTTGAGACCCTTGAACCTTTCAATAAAAGTCATTCCAAAGCCTAAGCACAAAGTGGAGTTTAAATCAAGCCAAACAAACAGGACACATACTACAAAACAAACAGGAGCAAGAAATCCAGATAAAATTATGGCTATGTGCCTGTCATTCCTTAGCGTAAAACCTGCTGGGACTTACAGGCTGGATAACTTAGAGGTGTGGCGAAACAGAAGATCATATCCAAGGAATTCAGAAGAAAACCTGTGAAGACCCAAATAGGTTTATGCCTGTATTTTCACAACAAGGACTTCTCAGCTTCTAGGTCAAACTGAGATAACATGCTATTACACTCTTACCTTATCTGCTGTCACTGTACATTTTTAAAGTTCATTTCATAAATGCAGTTGCACATTTTAAACCTAATTCTGATTGCACCTAGTATAGATTTTAATTTCTATGGGCTTGGGAGTTTATATACATATTTTACTGATCAGATTCTGATACTCTGGCTCTGGTCAAAGATAGTTAACTCCCAGGCAGCATATCCAAGATGATATATAAAAAGCATATTAGGGACAACAGTACAGAGTCACCCAAAAGGCAGGGGAGGCCAGCACAGCTGAACTAACAAACCCAGACAAACCTAAACTGACACCTGCCAAAGTGGCTGAGCGGCTCGGAGCTCTGATTTACCAAAAGATGTTTGCTCGGATGCAGTGTTAGACCAGATGCAGCTCCAAGCCATATCACAAGTGAGCTGGTAAGGCCCGCCCCCCCAGAACATAGCACACTGCAGAAAAGTCTGAATTTTCCTGGTTGGATTTATTAGTTCCCACTAAAGGCTGACCATGTTGGACTCAGTCTGGATCTATACAAAACAGTTGGAGATCTTCTTCAATTTGCTCCCCCATGCTCTCTGTTCTCATCTTGTATAGTATGGAAACTCCCCAGCTGGCAGAAAGCTCTTGGCTCAGACTTCAGGTGAAAGATGAAAAACTGCTTTTGGGCTAGAACTGGCCCAGGGGGTTGAACGTCCATTAGCATGGCATTGCACCTCACCTAGTACGCACAGGAGCCAGCATGACTATGTGTGGTTTAGCTGAAACTAAAAGCTGAGTAATGTTTTATGCTGGGAGGATAGTTTCACTGCACTGTTTATATTGCCACAGCAATACTGGAGCATGCAGAAAGTTATCACCATCTGGGACTACATAATATATCTTGAAGCCCTAGTGAAGATCATTAGAACATATCTAATTTCTTGGTGCTAATTTGCTTCCCACAATCCCTATTCAGGCAGCTCTAGCACACACAATTACTCCCTGGTTGCTTCCTACACTTCTGGAGTTCAAACAAATCTGAACACACATATCCTTATGTTACATGAATAATGAGACTCAAATTTACACAAGAAACGTTTGTCAGGAACATATTCTCTTTGAAACCGATTTTCATGATACCTTATATGTAATTTTTCCCCCCCCGCCCCCAAATTTGTGTCCTCAGAGATCTGGACAAGGTCTTAATTATCCTCTTGTGAAAAACCATCCAACAGAGGCAGAGGCATTCCTACAGAGAATCTTTCTGGTAAAACTGCCTCAGCAAATCATTATGCTTAAACTAAGCAGTAACAAGCATACTAAATCCTGATAGCGAAAAACTCTTTTCACATCTAGCAACAGTTTCCCAAAACACTGATAAAACTTTCCTCAATATAAAATGATTTTTGTTGAAAGGATAATCAAGGTTTGTGGTAGGATGAATATGAAAAACAAGTCTCTATTTCATTTGACATTAGGCAGTTCCGTTTTGCAATAAATAGATATATTTTACCACATATAAGATCAATGGCATCTTTTGCAGTTATAGTCATGGTTTGGAGAGAAGTGTTGCTATAGCAATACCAACCATAGGAAATCCACATCTACTCAAAACATTATTTCTACACATCATAACTTTTTATGGCATAGCACTCTTGCAGACAAGGGTGCAGTAAATCAATAGCAATGCCTAAATTAATCAAATAGGTGTAGCTTGGAAAAGTATTCCACAGAAACACACTGAACAAGGAAATGAAAGACTATGACCGCATGTTAAGTAAGCTTTTGTTTGTTTTAGTTACTTGAATGTTGTTCCCTGAAGCAGCTTATACCAACTAAGGCCAAGAGTTCAAATTCAGGCTTTCTCAAACCATATACTTGGATTCAGCACATTTTTTTTTCCTGCTCTCTACACAATCATGAGCAACTAAATGAAATCTGACACCCCTGAAGTGGTTCACCTCAGGGCTGCAGGGTTTCTTGGCTCAGGGATTAACTGAAAGAAATAAAACTGGTTTTGGTCTGGAATCAGCCCTGAAGCAATATAGTGACATTTGTGTGGCCCTACCCTTAATGTAGTTGAAATTGGTGTTAAACTGGAACTCAGATAAGCCACAAAGGATAACCAACATATGACTACAATACCTTTTCATAGCCAGTCCCAAGGGAGTGCTTGTGCCCAAGACTTACTCTGTGACCTTCTCACCCATGGGGGGAACTGGGACTTTGGCTGTAGGGTTGGGTTCTTCTTTCCTTCTTGTGCAAAGGTCCTGACTGCTCCTCCTCACTCCTGTCCTGAATTATTAAATCATATGCCCAATTACCCTGGCTTTTAATTTTCTATCTCCTCCTTTACCCCCTTCCACAAATTGGCTCCTTCAATTAAATCTTGCAGTGCCCACAACCATGGTAAAATTGTATAGTGTTATAAATAGAAGCCAACTTAACTGAAAAGAAAAAATATCATCAACAACACTGATCCATTAGAATTTTGAGAGTAGACTGACCTTCTATCTCATTCTCTCTATCTTCATGTCATTTTTGACAAATCAGTTTGAACAACAGATTCCCATGCATTTCTATTGCTCCTAGCACACTTAGGAAGAAAGAAGGAATGACTAAAAGAGAATTGCTAAAAAAAAAAAGGCAACTTAATTAAACAAATAAAAATTATTCAGATTCCTGTGGCCATGTGAACATTCAGGTTTTCCCAAAGGCATGTCAAAGAACAGAAAATTTGAAAATGCTAAGCAAAACAAAACCCATAATATCGTGCAGGAATAAGGAGACCTTATGTATGGATACAATTCAAGCTGATGGTAGGGAGGAAAACTACCTTTGTAGAGAGGGGCTTCTAAGGTGTGTAATAAAGACCTTTACCAGGTCATCCACACCTTGGTCTAGCCGAGTCTTGAAAACCTCCAAGGAAAGATTCCACCATCTCTTCAGGTGACCAGTTACAGGGCTGCACTACTCCCTGGCTGAAAAACTTTTTCCTAGTGGCCAATCTGAACTTCCCAAGCTGCAACCTGTGACTGTTGTCCCGTGTTTTGCCCATCTGCCACTGTTGAGAAGAGTTTGGCCCCATTGTCATTGTAACTCATCTTCAAGCAGTTATAGGCTAATATAAGATTGCCCTTTAGCCTCCTTTTTGCTGAACTGAACCAGCCCAGCTCCTTCAATCTCTCCTCACAGCTTATTGGTCCCAGGCCCACAGACAGCAGCCCTCTGCTGGATCCTCTCTCCATTTTTCAAACAACCTTCTTGGACTGAAGAACCTCAAAATTAACTGGAGAACCACAATACACCAGTTATGGCCTCAGCAGTGCTGAGAAGAGGATAATGACTTCCTTTGATCTGCTGGCCATACTTTTCCTACTGTAGACCACTATGCTGCTTGCATTACTTGCAATGAGAGTGCATCACTGGGTCATTTTCAACTTGTCACCCACTGTAAACCCCCATTGCTTTTCTGCCAGTTGGTTCTCAGCCTGTACTGTTGCATGGGGTTATTCTGCACAGGCAGAGAGTGGCTGACCATGGAAGGGGTCCTTTGGAAATCATCTAGTCCAACTCCCCTGCTCAGGCAGGGTCACCTAGAGCATGTTGCCCAGGACTGTGTCCAAATGGCTTCTGAATATCTCCAGAAATAGAGAATCCACAACCTCTCTGGTCATCCTGTTCCAGTGCTCAGTCACCCTCACAGTAAAATAGGTTCTTCTTAGATTCAGATGGATTCCTGTGTTTCATTTATGCTTGCCGAACTTCACAAGGTTTCTGTTGGCTCAAAGCCCAGGTTTCTCAAGGTTCAGCTGAATTGAATTTCTACCATTTGGTGTATTAAACTCTCTTCCCTGCCAATTTAATGTGGTCTACAAATTTTCTGAGGGTGCTGTCTGTCTCACCATCTAGGTATTAACAGACATGCAGCCATATTGGCCTAATGCCTGCACAGTTTACTTGTTAGTTGTCACTAACTAGACATAGAGCTGTTGATGACTACCATTCAAACCAAGATGTCCAGACAATTTTCAGTCCCTACCACCAGCCCATACTTTCACAGCTTCCTCAGTGAGAGATGGTAACAAATGCCTCACTGAAGTCAAAGTCAAGGTATATCGCATCCACTGCTGTTCCCTCATCTACATAGTCAGTCATTTCATCACAGAAGGCACTCAGGTTGGTAAGCATGACTTATCCTTGGTACGTCTGGGTCAACTGTTCTTGATTACCTTCTCATCTGTCATGTCTTTGGAAATGGACTTCATGCAGATGTGATTCATAGTTTTTCCAGGGACTGACTTATTTGAGATAAGACTGGTTGAGGCAAGCCTTGGATTCTCCTTCTTATTCTTAAAGATGGGTGTGTAATGTTAGCCTTTTTCTAGTCATCAGGAACCTCTCTGATTATCATCATTTTTCATAGATTACAGCCTTGCAAACATATCACCTATGTCTTTCAGTATCCAAGTGTGAATCCCATCCAACCTGATGGATGAATTTGAATACAGCCAGCTTTTCTAAGGAGATTTGAAGAGTAAAATATTCCTTGTTTCCTGTGAAGTACTGCTAAATTATGTTCTTGTAGACAACCTTTGTTTTGTACAAAATCATATTTGGAACAGGAATTTATCATGCCTCTTGCTCAGTGGACCACTTTGCAAGAAAGGGCATCTCTTGCCCATACACTCATGATCATACTGCTTTGTCTCTGACTTCCGTAAAATAGCAAAGTGCTCTAGCCCTCAATCTTAATGAGGGCCCATCTCACAAAAGTAACTTCTCACTGGTAGCCAGTGATACAGGAAAGAAGAGAACCTGAATTTTCAGAGCACTATAGCTCTAACTACTGATTAAGAAAGAAGAACAGAGAGCTGAGAAATACACATAACAGAGAGAAACTTTCTCCGGTTGAAAGACCCTTAACAGTGTCTCCAAAATAACTGAAAGGAATGAAGAAAAAAGAACAGTTCACCATTCTGAAATATTAGCTCACACTTGCTTAAACAAGACTAAAATTAGTAGATTTCACTTGAATTCTGCTAGAATGTAACCAAGGATCTACAATCTGCTGCAGACTTGTCACTACTTGCTTCTGAGTGCAGAGCCTAGAGGGCCCAAATATTTGCTATGGCACTGCCTCCTGATGTCTTCAAACACATATTCACCATGCTCTTGCCAACTGTAAGTTAGAACAAGCAAAGACAAGCCATATCCACCATAAGAAGTTTTTAAACACTACTCCCTACCATATGCTTTATTACACTGCATTTGGGCTGTGTTTAGGCTCATATTTTTTTGTTCACAAATATGAAGTGGAAAACATCAGATAGAAAAAGCACCTCTCCAAAAGCATATGTTTAAATAAACAGAAATTCAAGTGACTTACTAGACCAGTAAAACCAACATGTTCTTGCAGAAAACATTCTCAGGATGATGCAGAAAACATTCTCAGGATGATACAGAATAGTTCACCCATGGCCCAGCACACACAACTAAACACTCACGTTTTGTTCTTATATCATGCAGTTCTGTTTGAGAAATATTAGTATAATTTTTATGTTTAATCTAAGACATCAGAACATACGTTCTCTTGCTAACACTACAGCAGATATTTATTTGCAGTGCATTAAAAGGCTGATTTGAACAACAAAGAAAGGTTTGACACACAAAAAACTGTCTTCTACAGTTGTCAGTTTAGAACTTATGAATAGGAGGGCAAAGGAAAACAAAGACGGTATGTTTTATTTTTCAGTCTTTTTTTTTTTAAATAAAGAAAAGGAGGTAAATATTCAAATTGGGCAAAGTAATGAGCTTGATTGGTAAGTTAACTCTCCCAGTGAAAGGGTTGAAAGGAGAAAATGGCATTTTAAAGATAAGGCAATGAAGACCTTTTCATCACGGAAGTATAGTTACATATAACTCTGGATATACTTCCCCAACCTTAATCTTCCTGAACCTTCTGTTTTCAAAGCAAATGTCAAATAGATGTAAAACCTCAATTCGTGCAAGTGGAAAATTCTGATTTGGTAGCATTTTTGCACCAGTCTGTAGAAGGCACAAAACAACTACCTCAGTGACACTGCTATGAAATTTATTATACAAAAGGCCTGAATTTTCAAGGTAGCTGCTGCAGGCAATTCTAAGCCCTTTAGACTGAAATTAGCTAAGACAGAGTATTCAGGGCACTATATTTTGCATGCATAGGACATAAGGTCGCACATAGCAGATAAGAATTTTAAGAATTTCAAGAAATTCAAGCAAGTAAGCAAGAAAAAAAAGGAATGTATGGAAATGCACTTTTTATTTTATGAATGAGTCATCAGCACGAGGTGACATTTATACAAAGCTACTTAGAGCAAAGCACCAAACCCTGCTGATGCAACACTTTAGTGAAAAGATGGAGGAAGCAATGAAAAAAACATTTAGAGTAAAAATACAGCCAAGGACTTGCATGCATCGCATGAAGAATCCTATTGTCTTGATCACTTCCAATTATTAGACGTAGTAAATTTAGCTTATTGTTGACTAGACAAACTACAAGTAAGTGCTACATGAGACAAACTTGATGAAAACAGAAGTGAGAAGCCAATGAATGGGTTTTGGGGGAAGAAAGTGAAGAGCCATAAACACAGACAACTTCACTGCTGAAGGTGAAGAATGTTTTTCTCCTGCCTCCATTACCTCATAAGTGGCAACAAAGACCAGAAGAGGATAATTAGCCTGCCAGGCTGTTATTTCCTAAAACCTCATCTTTCATCATGCTTAGCCATCTCTACTCATCTGCTTTTAAGAAAAATCCTCCTGGCCTGCCTACACAGAAAACAGATTTTAAGTCCTTGGGTGGGTGGGTGTCTAATGACTGTTTGCAGGCTTTCAAAGTGGATGGGATGCAGAAAGACCAGTTTTCACTTTTATCTCCTACAGAGCTAGTCGTCCCAAATTAGTGTTGCCGCCATCCTTTCAGTTTTAATGCTTTTTGCCATCTTCTAAATCCTATTAAGCAGTGGTTCTGCCATGTAAAACACTTCATGGTCAGACATAGGAAGTGATAAAATGCCCCCCTTTTAGCAATTCAATACCATCTGTGTCACTGCAGGAAACAAAAGGAGAAGTGACCATAGTCACAAATTGAACTTTATCAGTTGAGCTAATAATCCTAAACTGTTAGTGCTTAGATCCAGTCCTAAATGTGCTCACAGCTGCTTTATCAAAGATGGGAAGCCTCATATAATCCATGCTGGTGAGCGTCCTGCAACCAGACCTATTAAATAACCTCAGTGAGGGAGATGTTCAATGGATCCCAAGTGCACCACATATGGCCAAGAATGTCTTACATGCAGTACAAATTTAAGGATTAAAAAATCATCCACAAAATAGTACCAGTTTTTTTTTTTCTTGGCAACTTAATTTTTCCAGGCCATGCTGTCATTTAATGAAAGATAGCTTTACTATTACAGTATTGTGACTGCTCTAACATTTTGAGCACCTGAACCTTAGATCAGAGACAAATTCCTATGAAGGGCCCCAGATCACCCCACTTCATCTCCCAGGCCAATCAAGTTGCGTAGGTTGCCATGGAAATTAAATGTTAGTGAGCAGTAGAGTATTTGGTTTGTTGATAATTGAAGAGTCCATTGCTTCGGAAGGCAAAAACTTGCCTATCTTCAAGGATTCAGTCTACGGTCAGCAATGGAAACTCTGGCATTTCATAATTTATTTTTCTTATTTTTCAACACGACTATCCATTTCTTAAGGTGAATTTGTAAGAGTTAGATGGGCCAGCCTTTAACCTTTAAGACTGAAATTTTAATATCACATGTAACTTTGCAGTCACAAAGCAACCTGTCCTCCTACATACATAACAGTCTTGGCCTGGGGGAAATCTAGCACTGCACAAAAGACTGCAAAAAATGTGCTCAGATTTAATGCAACTTCAGCTTGTTTATCATTCACCAGAAGAACGGCAGCTATTGAAGTATACATTTTCTCCTGATACATCCCTTTACTACTTGAAAACCAAAGCTACAGTAAGTGTAACATTAACAGGTGTATGTTTTCTGAGAGGAACCCAAGAAGTAAGACCCTCCAAAGCTAAGTAGCATGAGCTACTAATACAGCTTTATGCTGTTTTTGCCTTGCTGTCAGATAGGAGTTTTGCTCTGCATATGTGATTGAGTCAACAGTATTGTTCTGTTGGCAGAGCCCAGAGACCTCATCTTTGAATACGGGGTGTTATCATCTTGGAAGCATACAGTTTCCTCTGATCCCTGACTTGCTTGCTGGAAATTCTTTGTGGCAAATTCCTCAGCAGTAAGCAATGCCTAATCAGTTATTGAAAAAAGCCTGAACTAGCCAAAGCATTAGGATTTCTACTGGCAGATAATTTGATGTTATCCTACACAGATAAAGAATTGCCAGTATCTCAGTTGTACTCTACCCAAAACAAATATTCAGATGAAAACCTGCTGGACTGAAGCACTTAATGCCCCACACATGGGGCATTCCAGCACCAGAAACCAGGAGAAACATCTCCTCTCTGCATACCTGCTGACTTGGACCCTGGAGCAAAGAGTGATGATGCACAGGATTTGAGTCAGGTACCTATAAAAGTGCTTATTTTAGCATAAACATAGGACAGATTCAGAACATGGTGGAAATGGGTTAAACTCTTTTTTGAGCCAGAGGGAATAATACAGAGGTAGCAATTTGCCCAATGTTATATAGCAATGAAGTGTCGGTGATACGCCAAAATGAAAGTGAAGCCATACATCTTAAGAAATCAGTCTTTAAGGACACAGTTGGTCTTCTTATCTCCTCTGCCAGTTTGATGTCAGCAGAACTAGGCGAAGGGAACAAAACAAAATGCCTGGGAGAAAACACAGTGACTGGGAAATAGGGGAGCTGAAAAAAATATATATATATAAACTGGGAATACACCAAGATCCTATGTTTCCCATCAAATCAATACATTGTTTAGCAGCTTCAGTGTGCCCTGAAATCTGGAATTCAAGTATATGTAGCAATCCACAGGCTATTTTGGGGATGTGTGGGACAAGGCAGCAGTCACTGAACAGAAGCATGAGAATGAAGAAAAATTAAAACTGTAGCTAGACATAGTGCTAAGGCAAAAGTCACCGGTTGTATGCAGAACCCCAAGCCTTTTCTACTGAGTTGACAGGTTTGGTCACAGCATCCATGTGCAAGATTTGATATGGCATGAACACCCTGGTACCTCTGCGTCCCATGCCCTCTCTTCTCTGCAATGGTGTCACCCAGTTTTATTTCAGAAGAAAGCAAAATAGTAGTGAGGATCACTGACATTCGGTTTCATACTAGGAGTGTGTTAGCTTAGCCAGTTTGCTGTGGAATACCTAATAAAGAGAGGAGCAATGGGAGCTTAAAAGAGGTCACTGGTAGAAGACAATGTCATCCAGTGCCTGTAACATCTTGATGTGGGATTTCATTTCTTCCTACAGATGGCAAACTAAAGGACTCCATAGGGAAGCAGAACCACATCAGAGCAATAATATATGTGATCAGAGAAAGGATCATAGGGCATGTAAAAAGCGAGACTCTAAGATAACCCAGCTGTAGTTGCAGTAGTGAAGTGGAATTTACAGCATGTAACATTAGAGTATATGGCTAGCAGAGCTCCAAGTTTGTATAAACAGGTATCTGTCAGAAATGCAAGCAAACTGTTTCTTTGCTGTCTGCAGGACTGCAGTAAAGTGGTCAGGCTGCAGTTACATTAAGCCAGGGATGTCTAAGGATATAATTCTGTCACATCCAATTTAGAAGTGTGAATATTTGAGAATTTGGGTTCCTACTGCAGTTAACTAGCCTGTCTTATTAATCACCTAGGGATCAACAGTCTCTCAGTCTTTTCCGGAATATTTTGGCCAACAAAGGAATTGCGTGCTTTATAGCAATGACATTCAATTCAATAGCCAAAGGAAATTCAGCAGGCAGTCCCGAACTGTGATGTTCCCCTTGACTTACAGCTAGACACAGCAAATAAGCTGATGTCAGTGCATTCAGTGAAAGTTTTGCCAAGGACTGCTTCTGTAACAAAATTTCATCCTCAAAATTGTCCTTAAAATTAGTTTTAAACAGAAAAATGCCATCCATTTCAGATTAGCTGATAACAAAAATAAGTCCCACTGAAAAGTACTGTGAGTGTGAAGATATCAGAAAGTGTTTTATATTAGGCAGGCATGTCTGCCTCTCTGCTTCCGCCTCCCTCCCTCTGCCTCTCCCTGCCTGCCCACCCCCCTCTCCCTGCCTGCCTCCCTCCCAGAAAGATTTTTAATATTAACGTCAAATAAGACTGTGTGTTTGTTAATAGGCAATGACAGGTGGTAAAAACAGACGGTTTTGAAAAGATTTGCGACAGTCTCTCTGGCTCCACCGTTCTACTGGCTCAGCATGATACTGGCACAGAAAGTCATTGCCAACCTCTTTCCCACCTCACTAGAGAGAACCAGCAGCAGCTGATCTCACTGACTTCCCAGAGGCAGGACAGGTTCAGTAAAGTTTATTCCCTTGTGTTCTTCAGCATACCTCCAAACTGCTTCTGCCTCACTGCTCAAGCCCAAGCCATCGATACAGACTAACTAGCTAGGTGACGATCTGGCAGAAGTCACACCACCAGTCTGTGTTCACTGGTCCCTGTTGAAACAGAGTGGACAGAGTCCCTGGGTTTGTCAGTCTAGAACTGGGGACATTCACCACCCATCAGGACCATTTTGCTTCTGAGAAGCATTTCTAAACATGTCACTTAGGACCACACTTAAGGAGGCTGTCTAGGAGTGAGCATCACTGAGTGCTCCAACACTGAACCTAGACCCAAACAGCTGTGTTCCCTTACAGCCATGCTGGAAACAAGAAACTCTTGTTTCTCAAGTCCTTGGTGATAAAGGAGGCAATGCTACATCTCAGATGCTTCTGCAAACTGAAAGACAACACAGCCCTCCATAACTGAGCAAACTTTCACAAGCAGTGAATAACCTTGTTTCATTAGTCATAGAGTGATATTGTGCTGGGGAAACTGTCACAAGTGGGGAATAACCTTGTATGATTAGTCATAGAGTGATATTGCATTGGGGAGCAAAGCTCAGAGGTCCACAGTTATTTATAGCAAATCTCAAAACAGAGAGAGCAGGCAAAACTTTTTCTGTCATAGGCCAGCATTCGAAATGAGAGCAGTAACGGGAAAGTAATTTTCCAAACGATTGTTATATGATTGACAATACTAAGTCTACACATGCAGTCAACATACAACTGGAACCAATGATGGCAAAGTGATAACATAAGATAACATCTCTGTAGGACAGCAGGTTCCCAAAATTCTGTAGGACAGCATGCTTCACCAAAACAGGGTGCTTGCACAAAAAAAAAAAAAAAAAAAAAAAAAAAGCACAGCTATTCTGTCTGGATAGTTTTACTGCCCCCATATCCCTGATTTCAGACCCCTTTTCTACTTTACATAGTAAACATTAGCCAAACCCCAGCTCACTGAAACAGTGCCAACTGCTGCAGCTACTATCTTCTCAATGTTACTATTACTTGTCCTTAAGGGGCAAAGCCCCGCTATTGATTTTAAAACTGTGCTAGCTTGCATACCAGCAACAACTGCAACAGGATACAAAAGCATTGAGAGGCTGTCATTTGCTGCCACACTGCATCAGCTGTAGCACACTACTAGTTAAGGGTCACTTTTAACTCTCATTTGAGATATCATAGTTATCTCTGAAGACGACTGAGACAAATTCATATACCACCAATGAATTATTAAATGGTACCACCTTTGGCTCCTACCAAACCAATTCGTATATCCCGTTGTTAACTCTATGGTACACTCAGCTCAAAGAACATTTTAGAAGACCACTGTGCTTTGCTAATATCCATATATTTTGTGAATAACATAAGAATCTCTCTTATAGGATTTACTAAGGTGTATTGTAGGAATTAAGCTCCTGAAAAGGGGCTGGCACCTTTTTTACATACCATCTCTGCTCTTCGGATTTTTTCAAAGCCAGATCTGTTTGATTTAACGTCAATAAATAATTGTACACCTTTGTACATCTTTCCCTTATGGTCCATCCATAGCATTGTTTACAAAACTACAGTCTTTCACAATTTCACTCACAGTATCAAGGAAGTTTCTGAAGGAATATTCTAGTGACAGTAGGATTCACCACAGTGTATTTATATTCAGTATCCCATGAATGAGACTGTACAGCTCTCCCATAATTGCCCATTCTTGCCTTTAAGAAAAGGCTCTCCTGAACCACTGGCTGCAAAATAAATCCACCTTCTTTACAGGACCATCAGCGAGATCAGGGAATCTCTCTTTCCTTCAGTGAAGAGTTTCTATAGTTGCTTTCAGAAAGGTCAAACAAAAAAGGGAGTTGTCTGTCCAGCTGGTCCTAGCTTTATACATCATAACAGATACAGTTGTGAAAACTGAGTTTCCAATTAAAGTAGGCACAAGTCATTTAAAGCTGAAAACATACACTTACATTTGTAGTCTGCAGAGCACACCACAGTAAAATTGCTATTCACCTTATTCACCAATAAAATGAATAAGCCCTTCTTATTCAATACTTGATTACAGGCCAGATTCCAAAATCGAGATAGCAATACTGCAATCGGGAGGACCACACATGAAATAGGATGTAACCTGAGCTGAAGAGAATATCACATGATGGCACTATGGATCTGGGCTTGGATAAGGCAAAGCTGAACCACAGCTCTAGAAAGTAAATTTTAAGCATCCAGGTTTGTGACCAGTCCTGCCATTCTTACATGCATTAACCAGTCATTAATATTTATATTTGTTTTACTAACTTGTACAGGGCAACTTGCTGCTTCTCAGAGCATGTGCAGATGGCAGATACAGGCATAACTGATTAAAAATGAAATTTAGTATGAGGAAAACCTATAATATGCACCTCTCCTGCATAGCTGCTCAGCAAGCAGAAAATAACAGTTAAACACAATAGGGTATTTTTCTGGCACAGTGTAGTTTCTTCTGGGAGTATGGGTGGAAGAGCTAAGCTCCATGCAGTTTGTAATTGCTGGCAACTGCCTAAACACAGGTACAAACAAAGAGAAACACACGTACAGTCAGCTCTTACAAAAGGAGCTAAATATAAGCTTAGAACTGAATACGATTATAGTCAAACTGCAGGGTTTTTTTGCAAAACCTTCAATACTGCCTCATACTTTAACAAAACCAATGCAGCCAAAGATTTGTGGGAGAGGAGATTTCCTGTTTCCAGTAATTACCAATAGGATATTAATTATATGCCTACACACAAGAGCCTCCTATTGACTAATTCAGTGTGTAAAGACCTAATAAGCCATAATTTTGACACTATGATCTGTACAAGTACATCACTCAAAACCAACTACATTTTCTAAAGGAATCTTTAAAACACTATTTAAGCAGAAATTAAAAACAAAAACCCAGGATAAAATTTCTACCTCAGATGGTGTTAAAAATAAGAGTTATGGGCTTATCATTCAAAATTAAAATAAGGAGAAAATACAATAAAAGACAGTTCTGCTAATTCAATATATACAATATAAATATATATGTATATATTTATATAGAATTCTGTTTTAATATAAACTCCATAGTGATAGCAAATGAAAAAGAACTTTTGCCAGACATGGCTGCATACCAAGGAGGGTTGAGATGCTACAGTGCATGGCAACCCATGTTGGCACTGTGCATGAGTCCACAGGGACTGATTCACTGAAGTCCAGGAGACTTCACAAGGAAGATCAGAATAGGAAAATACTTCTCCATGGTTATTTCCTCTGATCATCCCATGCTGAGAAATTTTTATTGTTGATATCATCACAGCACCAAAGAACTCATGCCATGAATTGGGGCCTTATCAGTACAGGCCATCTGCAAATACAGCACAAGAAGATGGACTGGAGCTTAGATAATTTGTAATTTAAATAGAGGACAGGTGGATCTGAAGGCAACAGGAGTGGTGGTGAGGGTGGAAATTGGGTCAGTGGCAGAACTGACCCAAAAGCTGAATTCAGAATTCCACATCCTGAGCGGAAGGAGACACTTTTTAGCACACCAGAATAAGGCTCCACCTCCTTCAAGAGTGCAGATATTTAAAATAACCTCTTTTCCTTCAAGTTTCCTCTGTCACTAGCTTTGCGCTAAGGCTAGCTTTACACTGGCTTGGAATATTGCATTGTCAGAGTATGTCTTCACAGATAAAAGAAGATAGACAGGTACCTCACCTCGCTCTCCAAATTGGCCAGATATAAGCCAAATCTGATCTGGAAGCCATGCAGAAGTGTTAACATAGCTTTGAGACAGAGCTTGTTATACTGTAGTTTCATGATCTTTTTAATCTGGCATAAATGGGACTCCTACTGAGAGCGATGAGGATCGGCCTACTCTTTCCCCCAACTGCAAGTCTCTGCTGACTACTTAGTGCATTTTAGTCATGCATTGAGTCAGACCCAGGAACTCATCCAACTGAATACCAAGCCAACAACAACAAAAATGGATTTGCATTTGGCCAGAAATGATAGTAGCAGCACAAGTGAGAGATCAGAAACATGTAGCCAGGGGTGAAGAAGACATGCTGACCCTTTGGCAGTAGCCTGCATTTATGTCAAAGTAAAATGACCACTGAATCACACCCTTTGCCTTGCTGAGAGGCAAGTTTTGGTAGCTAAAGCACAGCATCATATTGATACAGATGAACAGCTCCCAGACAAGAACTGCCATTGTGCGACAGCTTGCTGTGCCAGGAAAGTGAACACACCTTAGTCAACACTCATTTCTATGTATGTCTGCAGATGCTTAACTCTTCCCATGATCTACCGCACATAACTTAAGATAATGCCAATTCTATTGAACAGCACTGTAACATTCAAGCTTTCATTTTTTAAGCCTCCTTTGTGGATCCAGGGCCTTTTCTGGATCTGACATTCCTGAGAGTCAGTTGGACCTTGGGAACCTTCTCAGAAGTGCATCAGGCTTAGTTAATAAAATTCAGCCTAGAAGTACTAGGGAATAAGAATGCTATAATTTTAAATAGTAGTAACGGGATAATAATGCAGATAGAGTAGAGCTAACATTATCCCCTGTAGCAATTATCCCCAACGTTTCCCTACACAACAAAAGCAAACAACATAACATGATAATGAATATTCCTCAGATCAGTCAAGCATTAGACGGTAGAGTATTTCCAACTCTCTCACCCTTCGCTGCCCTTCAGCTTCTATGAACTACTCAGATCTGTGGTCTCACCAAGCAAAATGGGTTCTTCCCTTTCACATTTCAAGACAGATACTTTTTTCTCCTTCCCTATGCCCTCATTTATATCATCTGTCCTTTGTAGAGATCAAAATGAACTGCCACTGGAGAACAGAATATGCAAATTAATCAGAATTAGCAACTTCCTATGTGGGATATAAGGGAAAAAAAGAAAAGTTTCTTACAATGACATTCCAAGGTTGCAGGCTGCCCACTTGAAGCAAGGATCTGTGCTCTGCCACAGGACTGGAAACCAGCACCAGCAGAGAGGTTGCTGAAGGTATTGGCTGCTCATTTGTGCTCCTCTACTGCAATGTGCCGACCAAATGTCAGTCTCTGTGCCTTCATAATATCCATATTCCCCATTCCCCACTGTGTTTCTTCTGCCCTGTCATTAACCATGTTTTCTATACCAGCACCACCCACCTGCACGGTGAGCCACATCACAGATCCAGACTGAACTGGGGGAAAGCACGGGAAGTTTATCAGTCAAAGTCACTTCTGCAACAGAGCCGCAAACTCTGCCTCTGTAAACAGGCCATTAACTACTACTTTTCTGGCAGTGCATCCCTGGACTCTTCTTTTTTCATCCATCTGACATGCTAAGGTTTTTGTTTACTCAGGTTTTTATTACATGCTCTTCAAGATCGTTAACCACTGTTCTAAAACAGCACTTCCCCACCACTAACCTAAACTAGCCTTAATAGGGATTAGAGAGAATTGAAACTCAAAGTTGCAGAAATCAGGAATTTGGAGCTTCATTAGAGTATCAGATGCATCCTTGAACATCCTCTAAATATAGTAAAAGGTTGGCCTAATTCTGCTATTGCTTCATGTTTAATTCAGATCTCTTTGAGTGAATGCATCTTTCCCCTCCCAAAAATCTTCTATCCTGATCACCTGTGTATTGAAGTTTGCTGTGATTTTAGTCCAGGCAAACCTCCCTTCCCCGCCCCCCCCCCAAAAAAAAAAAACACAAAGGAAAAGCTTTAAAATGTTACTTCTACAAAAATTGTAATAAGTTTGACAACATGCTTATACAAGGCAAAGAGACTGCATTAGTTCTGGACATTAAAATACTGAATTATAACAAAGGGGGATTTTACAACTCCTCTATAGCAACCATCAGTATATTTTTTAAACTATGTAGTTACTTTCAAGAGAAGAAGATTGGGTGTATTATACAGTCATAAACAGAACTTATGTTTTCCTATTCAAGAGTACTGTTTCAGCATACTACAGGTAAGCAGGAAACAATGAGGCTTTTGTATGGTAGATGCAAATGAAAACAAACTCTAGTAGCACATCTTTGAACTGCAATCAGCTTCTTATCAAGGGGAGATGAAGGTTCCCAGAACACCAACACATGCAGAAAATTGAGCTCTAAAGCAACGCGCCAAAACCTGTGGCTTTAGGATTAAAAACTTTTGAAGGGCCAGGTGTTTTATCACATCTTTGGAACCAACTGACATTTCAATTTTACACCTATTTTAATACACATTCAAGTGAAACAGGGTTAGAGCAGGTATGGATTTGGGGGACATTTTTCTAGCCAAATAATTACCTTCACAGAAATCAAAAATGCAGTCTAAAAGAAGATGTAAAACTAATCCTTTGACTGAATTTATGGTGCAGTATTTCTGGGTGAAGCATCTCCCATTTAGTTTCATTGCTTCCTACTGCAAGATAATGGTCTATCATTCTCTAGCTCTAGTCTCTCTTCTCTAGCTATGCCCTTAAAAGGCTTTGAGGCAAACATGTAAAAGCAAATTATTCTGTGTAACAACATTACTGTAAAGGACTGCACAAGACACGACAAGGTCAGATGCCTCTAATTTCTAAAAAATCGAGGATAGTCTCATACAATCTGATAAAAAAAATCTGGCATAAATCTTTGTGGTGCCACATCGGTGGGCGGCAGAGATATCTAGTAATTTCCTATTCATAATGAAATGTAAGAAACAGCAGCAAGTCTCAGAATATGAGCTCTTCTCACGTGATTAAAACCATTGCTGTGCCATATACTACATTCATTTTTATGCATGGGTTTTATAATAGGGAAAATGAAAAGGGCAAACTTCCCCTTGAAGCGTCTCCACTCTCCCCATTTTTGGATAACATCACACTCGAATTATCCCTAGCCAAATCAAACCTCCTTGGTGTGAATCAGGGCTCACAACACTCCTCTCTTCATTCACAGGTTTGCACTTCAACTTGAACTTTCCCAAGGAGAAGCCGAAGCGCGGAGCCGGGCTGAAGCCGCCGCTCTCCCCCGCACTTGCCCGGGCCACCGCCCTGCGCCGGGGGGGCGTCCAGCCCCTGGGGGTCGGGGTCCGGGCAGCCTGGGGACTCGGGGGGGCTCCGGGAGGAAGGGGGGGGGTCCGGCCCCGCAGCGCGCGCTTGGCGCAGAGCACCGACGCCTCCAGGTACCGTCGCATCTCGCTGCCCGCCTGACACGCCGCCGCCCTGGCACGCTGCGTCGGGTTCTGCTGCCGGGACAGCAGTACCGGCCCAGCCCAGCCCCGGTCTCGGCTCCCACAGGGCGCGTCCAGCCGCTCCGGCCCGGCTGCCCTCGGCTCCCCGTGCCGCCTTCCCCGGGCAACATCATCATCCCTCCGTAACGTCCCCTGTTCCCCCCCCCCTTTTTTTTTTCCTCCCCCCCCCCAGCAGACTGTTACCTTTAATTACCGCTTTTTCTACCAGTTCCTGTCTCCAGACCGCTTCCCCCACCTCCCCTAGTACACAAGCAACTCCCAGCAAAGAAAGGGACGAAAAAAAAAAAATACAAACCTCTCCTCCCCTTCTGGGTTTTATACTATATATCCGGCCGGGGGAGGGAGGAGCAGCGCCTTCGCTCTGCCTTCCCCTCCGCTGCCTCTCGCACCGCGCGGCTACGGCCGCGCACGCCCGGGGCGGCTGACGGCCGGGGGGGGGATGCCCGCCGGCTCAGGCCGCCCGGGATCCTCTTCTCCAGGATCTTGCCTTGCCCGACCCTGTTTTCGCACCGCCAGGCTAAATTTTAAGCGGGGCGCTGTGCAGAGGGTGCCGAGGGGCAGGGAAAGCGAAGCGGGCCCGGGGCAGAGACGCCATTCTTGGTACGGCTCAGCTCCGCGCCCCCCGCCTGCAGCCCGCAGCTCCCGGCATCGCCCAGCGGCACCAACGCAAAGCGACGTTTGTCCGTCCTCCTCCCGCCGCAGACACTGCCTCCCCCGCTCTGCCCGCCAGCCCTGCCGCAGGGGACCCGCACATGCGGCAGTAGCAGCCCTTAGAGGAAATCAGAAGAGGCAATAAAAGGATCCCCGCTTCTCCCCCACCCGCCACCGCAGGGCCTCTCCCTGCGCCGCTCCTTACCAGGCCACCGGGGCTACTCCGCCGGTGCGGTCGCCTCCGCCTTCCCCGGGCCGGCGCGCAGGAGGCGAGCAGCGGCTGCGCCCGCCTCGTCCCCGCGGCTTCGCAGCGCCTCCCCCCGGCTCCGACTGCCTCTGCCAGGCGAAGGGGTGGCTGAGAGCTGCGGAGAGCAGCACCGTGCCGCAGCCCCTGCACGCCTCCGAGCGGGGAGAGAGGGAGCGGGATGCTTTCTAAACTCACTCTGGAGGGGCAAGGTCTCCCCTCCCCCCCCCCGATAATTTTGCATCCACCCCCTTTCCCTCTTCACCTTAAAGCCGAATTTCTCTTTGCTTAAAAAAAAAAAAAATCAGCAGGAAGAATGTTATACAGAAATATAATTGTAAAATCAGTATATTAAGTTAGCTACAGAATTTGTTACAGGCGTTAAGAAGCACAGAGACACACAACATACCTATTCAGCCTTTCCCACAAGTATTAATTTTCTCCCTTCAGCTGTAGAAGATATGCTGCCATCAGCAAGATTTTTTCACCCCAGTATGTGAACCAGCAAGAAATGACACTTTTGTATCTTGTATGACACTTGCAGTACATACAAGCGTTAATTAATTTTACAAGATTGTGTTTATCTAATTACTGTCTTCAATTTATTAGTGGTAGTGGTGGTGGGGGAAATAGAGAGAGACAGTTTAGGTAAGTTGCCCACTGATTACTGAATCAGTATCACAGCTGTCATCAAGGCTCCAAACACAAAAGGATTAGGTGCTATACCCAGAATTGCAGTTCTCAAGGCCCTAGCTCCATTGCTGCCTGATCCTAGTGATGCTTGTAGGCTGTAGGTGCCTGCTGTTTCCACATGAAAAATTCCTGAGCATGGCTGTTCCCACACCTGGATGCTACTAGTTCAAGCCTAAGACTAGTTGGAGTCCACAAAGCAGGTATGCCTTCACATGTCTTACCTCATTCAGACTAGTGTTCTTAAAGTACCTGTACTGTGACTCCTAGTGTGACACTCTGGTCTTAGAGTCCTATGTCCAGTTCACAGCACAATCTGGTCCATAAAATGTCCAAGTTGCCCATGTTGCAAAGTCTATGTCAGCAGCTCTCCACACTACACCTACAGAGTTGAAGTAGTGTTATCCATGTGGGGTCAGATAGATTTGTTCAGGGAATTTAATTCATAACTGTGAAAAATGTAGGGTATGTTGACTGCACCATTTGTGTGAGCCACTTGGAGAGGCTACTGCTTCCAGAAATACTAGGTGCTCTCTCAGTGGATTAGAGCATCTACCGGGGGAGTGGAAGCTCTGGCTTCAGTTTCATCTTTTACCTACAAGGAAAAACTGCCTACCTCTCCTAGCAAAAGAGTTTGGGATTCATCCGTCTGAGATGTAGCAGGAAGGAACTTGCAAAAAACAAACCGCAGGAAGTGGTTCTCACCCAAGGAAGTCCCAGCTGTTTGCTGGTTGGACTGATGGTTACAGAATCATGGAATGGTTGAGGTTGGAAGGGACCTCTGGAGATCATCTAGTCCAACTCCCCTGCTCAAGCAGGGTCACCTAGAACATGTTGTACAGGATCGCATCCAGGCAGGTTTTGAATATCTCCAGAGAAGGAGACTCCACAACCTCTCTGGGCAACCTGTTCCAGTGCTCTGTCGCCCTCACAGTGAAGAAGTTTTTCCTCATGTTCAGGTGGAACTGCCTGTGTTTCAGTTTGTGCCTGTTGCCTCGCATCCTGTCACTGGGCACCACAGAAAAGAGTCTGGTCCCATCCTCTTGACACCCTCCCTTTAGATATTTATATACATTAATAAGATCCCCCCCTCAGGCTAAACAGGCCCAGCTCTCTCAGTCTTTCCTCATAAGAGAGATGCTCCAGTCCCCTAATCATCTCTGTAGCCCTTCGCTGGACTTGCTCCAGTAGTGCCACATCCCTCTTGTACTGGGGAGCCCAGAACTGGACACACTACTCCACATGAGGCCTCAGCAGGGCTGAGGAGAGGGGGAGGATCACCTCCCTCCACCTGCTGGCAACACTCTTCCTGATGCACCCCCCCAGGAGACCATTGGCCTTCTTGGCCACAAGGGCACATTGCTGCCTCATGCTTAACTTCGTGTCCACCAGCACTCCCAGGGCCTTCTCCGCAGAGCTGCTTTCCAGCAGGTCAACCCCCAGCCTGTACTGGTGCATGGGGTTATTCCTCCCCAGGTGCAGGACCCTGCACTGGCCTTTGTTGAACTTCAGGAGGTTCCTCTCCGCCCAACTCTCCAGCCTGTCCAGGTCTCTCTGAATGGCAGCACAGCCTTCTGAGGTATCAGCCACTCCTCCCGGTTTTGTCTCATCAGTAAACTTGCTGAGGGTGCACTCTGTCCCTTCATCCAGGTCATTGATGAAGAAGTTGAACAAGATTGGATGCAGGACTGACCCCTGGGGGACACCACTAGCTACTAGACTCTGTGCCGCTGATCACAACCCTCTGAGCTCTGCCATTCAGCCCGTTCTCAATCCACCTCACTGTCCACTCATCTAGCCCACACTTCCTGAGCTTACCTATGAGGATGTTATGGGAGACGTGTCAAAAGCCTTGCTGAAGTCAAGGTAGACAACATCCACTGCTCTCCCCTCATCTACCCAGGCAGTCCTTCCAGCATAAAAGGCTATCAGATTGGTTAAGCATGATTTCCCCTTGGTGAAGCCATGCTGACTAGCATGGTTGCTAGGATAATTCTGAGGAAACGGTTTCGGCTGCCTACATCTTGGGCATGTTCTGTAATATAAACCTCTGCCTTTGACAGACTGGCCTGGCTTCTGTCTAAACTGAAAAAGCCATGCTGGAACTGCCAATTGAGGGCAACTACTTGGCACCAAAATAGGAAACAAGTAGAGAAAGATGTGGACTAATAGAATAGGTAATCAGGGATGGCTTTGATCAAAGACAGAGGTCTTGCACACTGAAAAATAGCCAGGAGGAGAGTTTCTAGTAAGCACAGAATTGGAGAGAACTATTGCTAGCATTGTCTTATGGAAACTGAGCAGAACACTTCAAAGAGTATTTGCGAGAACTGATGATTATCCAGAGACGTTGCATGGGACCAAAAGTACATTCGTATCTACAAACCTGTAGAAATCCCTTTGTGCAGTTTGGAAAAAGCAGGCTGACTTGAGGAACAATTCCTTACTAAAGGCCAATGAGGACATTAAACAGGTAACATGTTGGAGACAGTTCATGACAGCTTTCCAGAAATGAGAAGAAAAAGTTGAGTTGATGATTTGGTTAAGGAGATGAAGAAACAAAAAGGAATCATTAAAGCAGTGCCAACTTGAAAGACTACCCTTTGAACTGATGAACAGAAGGTTGTATTGTGGCCGTGAAATGCATCATGGGGAGCAGAAAGACTAGAGGCTTAATTGAAAAAAAAATCCCTTTTGGATGGCTGAAGAAGTACATCACAACACGTGGAGTAAAAAAAAAAAAGTAAGCTTTCCAGAGTACTCAACCCTCAGGGACAAGGGAGAGAGATTAGCTTTCATTGTTCTTTCTTGAGTAACCTTAATTCCATCATTAATTACACTGCCTGAGCTGGAGAAAGAGCTGTTGCAAGCCTGGCTCTTTCAGTGCATATCACAAGGATGAGGCATGAACAAAAGACTGGGAAGTTTCCAGAATTGCCAGGTTGTGGCAGTCTCTGGCTTTTGTAGCTTTTCATGAATTGTTCATGAATTGTTCATATTCATATTTTTCCATCTGAACATGAGGAAAAACTTTTTCACTGTGAGGGTGACAGAGCACTGGAACAGGTTGCCCAGAGAGGTTGTGGAGTCTCCTTCTCTGGAGATATTCAAAACCCGCCTGGACGCAATCCTCTGCAACGTGCTCTAGGTGACCCTGCTTGAGCAGGGGGGTTGGACTAGATGATCTCCAGAGGTCCCTTCCAACCTCAGTGATTCTGTGATTCTGTGATATTACTAAGTCTTGCATTCAAATGAAAAATTCTCCTAAGCATAAGCTAAAGGTTTGAAACTGAACAAGGTGGCGTACAACCGAACTTCTACTGTAAGCAGTACAAGGAAGGCATACAAGTGTGAAAGTTAAATTTTACATCAAACTATCATTAAACTATTTGATGCAAAACTGCTTAAGGAAAATTGTCAGACGATGTCTGTCAAAAATCCGTGAAACTAGTATAAAAGAATCAGCACAGCATTTCCCTTGCTTCCTTTGACAGCGTGCCCTAACTTTATGTCTAATGCAGTACCTAGGGTTAGAAGAGCAAGGTGAAAGCTGACTGTCTGAAACACATAACTGAATATCTTTGGGACACCTTAGTCTTGGTATAAAGCCCCTCATCTTTGATGTATGATGAACTAAGGAACCTTTTAATTGCTTCATAGAAATTAGAGAAGGTTGGGCAGCTTAATTCTTATGAGGTCGGTAGTCTTTCTTTTACAATTGCAGATCTGTACCATATGCAGTAATGCCCTTTTGTAATCTGTTGACCTAGCCTAACCCAGTGTTGCATTTCAACATACATCATGGCACACACATCACCTGGTGAAGACTTTGGCTTTTTTTCCTTCACATGCCAAATTCATGTGCATGATTTAGACACAAGAAGTTTTGTTTTGAATAACATGCTATGCTAGCCTATCAATTCAAAATGAACTGCACTTCAGCTGAACAGGGAATAAATTGCATTTTTTGCAGGTTTAACAATACAAACTGTCTCCTTAAAAAGACAAAGATCCCAACCTTCCCCCTTTCCTCCCGACTCTACTTTTTCTTCAGGCCTCCTTTACACAGCTTAACATCATTAAAATTTGGAAACATCAAGAGAATGTCAGCAAAGCCTTAGAAGCACAAAACCAAGGAAACACATGCAGTAATAACTTAAATGTGTAACAACAAACTTCAAATCATTCATAAACCATTTGCAAATGAATCCTATCTTAGCAGTGTTATAGTGATATCTAAATGCAATATAGTTTATCTAAATGAATCATATTTAACTTGTGGACTAATGTCAACTTTTTAGAAGCTGAGTGAAGTGTTTGACCTGCTCATTTGCACCAGCAAAATGGGTTGAATATAATTTCTTAAGAGATTACATTATTTTATAGTTATGTAAATGACCTAATTACTATATTTCTGTAGGATATCTTAGTCTTACTAGAAAAAAAAAATCCCACACCAGCTGGCCAGTTTAAAAGCCACTCTATGACACATCGTGTACTCCAATGCCTTTTTAAAAATGAAGAACTAAAGAACCTCACTGCTGTTAAAATAACAATAAGCATCAATGACTGTAACTCTGGTGCCCACTCTTGATTGCAAGCATGAGGCCAGTTCAGTAGTCATCCACAGTCTTAAAAGATTAGCTAGAACATCTGTGACCGCGGATCCCTGTCATCCCCTCCTTAAAACACAAACTATTCACACCAGAAGAGAGCTCAGTCACATGTTCAGCAGCTCTCCTGAGAGGTTCACTGCCTGCTAGTTAGTAGATGGGGAAATCCTGGTTTCAACTCAAATCTAGCAGCCAGTATGATGGGATATTACTACATATCCCTCCGAAAAGCAGACCCAGAACAAAATAACTTTTTACTCTCCTGGGCATGCTGTTAGCAAAGGCTTGCTGAGCCAGGATCAACGCCTAGTCACAGTACATCCCGTAAAGCATTTGAGGCAATTTGGAAAGGCGAGGATTAGGTCATGATGCCAATCTCTTCTTGTTTATCGAATACGCACAGCTCATCTTGTTGCTGCTCCTCATCGTGTTCATGGCACAATCCTCTTGGCAAAAGGCAGGCCCACACAACTCAAATTTCACGGCCTGTTTGAAACAACCTTCACTCTTTCCCCAAGCCAAAGGCAAAACAAAACAAAACAAAACAAAACAACCCCCCCCCCCCGAAACATAGTTAAAATATTTCTGGTTTTATACTTGCTTGAGGAAGCAAGCTGTATCGGAGTAATGAATGCATCAGCTGTCACAAGGAATGATTCATAAAATTTGGGAGAAATTGTTTTCCTAAGGGCATTTGATGCTTAATTTTGTGTCCTTTCTTTTAGTTAAAAAGACTCATTTAATACTATCAAACTTAATGCAATGAGTACTAATTCTAAAATACTCTCTGAGAGTACTCAATGCCTGAGTGTTTATGTTATCTAGTTTTGTATTGTTTTCATTGAAATGTTATTTCCCTGTTGAATTGTCTCTCTTGTCATGTCACGTTGTTTGACAATAAGTATGATGGACCATTGTCGCGGTCCGCGGGAGTGACGGGAATGAATCATACGCATTCACAGAATGCAGGTTCAATTCCATCTTTATTCAGCAATTTGCCTATTTTATAAGTACAAGTATTCGGCGCTCTGGCCCTTGATTTGTGGTTCATACAGATTATGTCACAGGTAGCCAATCATTGCACCGATCACGCACACAGCGGTCATGCCTTGTACCTTGCTGCTTGTTTAGCAAAGCTGTCTAGCCCTTAACCTTGGTTCCCACTGGCTTCTGCTAGTTTATCTGTACTTTCTCAGGATGTATCATTCCCAGCTGCACCAGTGTCCTTGGTAAACTACTTCAAAGCACATAGCAGCAGCTACAGTCTGAGGCCTAAGGCTTCAGCAAATTTAGCTACTTATGCTAAGCAAGTTGTGCTAAGCAACTAATCCTAAACAGTGTAGTTCCATACTCTATATTTCATATAGATTATTGTTCTGAAGTACCGCAAGGGCCCCAACAGACCATCGGTTTTCTACTCTTTCTTTCTTGATATTTTTCCTTAATAATAATGCCACATCAATGCATTTTTTCCAAGAATAATCTAACAATAGTTAAAGAACCACACATAGCTGCATTTGAAAATTTAGAATTTAGCTGAATTGAAGATAGATATTTTGATCAGCTAGAATTGTCTGGAAAGTTTAAGAAATTGTTAGAGGACCACAGCAGAGGTAGAGGGGGAAGCTGAAAACTGAACAAAATTTTTTCATGAAGTTCCCCTTAATAACTAAAAACAGGTTCACATGTAGAGTCTTCAAACAAACAAACAAACAAACAAACCTCACTCCAAGATGGCAGGTACACATTGTTCTCTTTTGTCAGTGTGACCTTCTCACATGTCATACTGGTTTGGCAACAGATTTAGCTGGTTCAGAGTTTTGTGTGTGCCAAGTGGCCAGCTGTCTGATACCTCTCCAAATACATAATGGACTGAGCAGAGGTCATATTTGGGATTGACAGGGGGAATGACAAAGTGATGTATAAACCTTGCTTCTTTAAGAAAATGGAATAATAAAACCAAATTCCTGCTTTAAATATAGAACCATTCCAAACTATGGAGATCAATGTCAATTAGTAATATTGTAATTCGGCCAGGTCAAATTTCATAAAGTTGTTAGTAAATTTGATATTCAGGAAGTGTTTGACTTGGTCCAACTGTAGATTTGATACAAATTTTTTTAAACATATTTTTAAAACATGGGTTTTGTCAGTCACGAGAAGCAATCTCTTTGTCTTACAGTTATTTAACAGATAACATATATTTAACAGCAGTTATTTAACAGATGGTGATTCCAAGCTGTTCGAAAACTGGCATTGTAGTTGAACATTTTAAAAACCCTCCAACCTCCAACGTTTTTCATTCCACCCATCTATATTCATAAGCTTGTTCTATTCCTAGATGATCTAACTCATGCTTTCTTAAGGACTATGCATGCAATGCATGTCTTTGTTTACAAAAGAAAATTACAAACAGTTATATTTGCTTGAACTCCCAGGAACAGCTTATCGTAGAATATAGATTGCTTTGTTAATTCTAATGGGGTGCCACCAATTTTTAGTAACTAAACCATAAGGCTATCATACAAGAGATAGCTAAGCAGTGTGAGCTGAAGGAATAGGGCTATTTGAAGAAGGTTAGAAACATAACATTCTCCAATGAATATGATTTTCAACGATCCTGAGGAGGAATCACTGGTATTGTGTTAATAGTCTATAATGAATCTGCCATATTTATTTCAGAAGGGTTTCAGAGTGGTCCTGTAATCCATTACTTACATGGAAAAAATATTTTTGGAAGCCAGGAAGAAAAGAATAGAAACTTAAATTTACCTGAAATTGCAGAGACTTTGAAAAGGGAGGTAGGCATTTGTTCTAAAGAAAGAGCATTTAGCACAGCTTCCTGCAAGTGCCAAATAAAATATCTGCTCAGCTTCACAGAAAAATCATTAAAGATTAATTTCAGAAGGTGAAGAAACTAACTTTTTCTAGTCATGTTTGTTATAAATAACAAAGCTTACTACTTGCTTAGAAAACTAAAGATATCAGACACCTCAGTAAACAGTGAAAGTTTATCCAATAGCTCCCTGCTTTGAGAAAGAGGCATTTTGTCCACTTTCCCTTTACTGCTAGAATGAACTCCTGACTCAAAAAAAAATTTTTTTCCCCCACCTCACATTACTGCCAAGGGTAGAAAGCATTCTTTTTGTCAGGAGGAATTGGTGAATGTCGAGGTTAGAAGGGAGAGAAGGATGGGAGACCCACATTCAGAAAAAGTGAATAAACCTTGTTCACATCAAGTTAGTCCTACAAAGATTTTCAATAAGCCAAGGATGAGACAATTCTGAAGGCAACATCTAACAAGATGGGTAGCCTTTAACCCTTCCAAGTTTCAGAAAACAGCACAGAGAAACTAATGAGCACAAATCCTCATTCAACCAGTAGGGCTGTAGTAGCCTTGTTTCTGAATTTCATCCCTTAACATACAAACCACTGAGCTCTGGTATTGATATAGTAACATAGTATTGCCTCTATTTTATCTTTCCTTTGGATGAACAAAGAATATTTTCCCAAGTGTGAGATGCTTCAGCATTTACACACTCCTGTAAGAGAGTATCTCTGCCATGCAGTCCCATTCCTGGAGAACAATGATAGAAATACCAAGAGCACTAAAAGAGCAATGTATGGAGTCTACAGACCCCTTACAGTGTAATTCAGTGAAATGACACCATTTGAAGAGGAAAAGAAGCAAACAGAGGACTGCTGGAATGTGCCAACTGTGTCATTCAGAGCAATGCATTTCTGTTCTGTTTTCCAAGCAAATTGTATATTTGAAGTCCAACCAAGCAGCAACAGGTGTATCTGTTAGTGTTTGTGGGATGGGATGCAAATTTAGCTGGCCAGAGATGTTAGAATAGAGTTAACCACAGAAGATGCTGGGCAGGACTTCAGTGAATGCGTGCAAGAGTATTCCCAAGTATTAGGCAGAATTAGAGGGTATATTATTTAACGCCTGGGATTAGACATAGTAAACAACTCCAATGAATAAATGTTTTTATTTGCCTACCAACATAAGTTTCCAGGCTCCTCATGAACTTCAGGGCTCATTTGCTGATGTGTTATATATACACTCACAGAACTACATCAACTGCACAGTTCTAGGATTGCTTCCTTTGTAATGTCACAATACCTCCTGTGAAGATCTATACCCAAGTCTCATAAAGACACATCTGAAAGAAAGATTTTTTGTGTAACTCTTGTTATCACCTGCTGCAGGCAATATGTACTTCTTCAGAGGAGAATAGTGTGTGGCAGAAATTCTGGAAGTCCTTCAAAGTTTGTTTTTCCCCCCCCCCATTTAATTAACACTTTAAGCTATGAAGCTACACTGTGGTACATCATTATTTGTAGCGCTGATCAAAGAAACAGATGTTAAAGATGTCCAGCATTCTTCATTTTAATGGTGTTTCTTTCCAAGTGCCAATAGTGCTAAGAGAATTTTCTTTTATCAAAATGGGGAAAAAATAGCTTATACATTTTCCTTTTTCTGCAATCACACACACAGAGGAAGACACACCAAGATTTCAGAGTTCCCCTTCAGCAGTGAGGCTTGCTGTCAAGGTCACATTTAGCACACCCAAAGGATTAAGAAAGAAGTATAGCTGCCTCCTAAAAATACTTTTTTTTTTTTTTTTAGGATGTGAAGTAGGTGATTGTAAAGTTTCAAGCTCCTGTTTCTCCTCTCCAGTGTTGTGCACTTATTTTGAAACTGTAGTACTGACTATAATAAAGCTCCCCAAGAGCATACATCAAGATCTCAGATGGCGTTGTTCCATATGTACCAAGCAGATGCTGATTGGCTTGAGAAACAATAATAAGCCATCTGAAGCCCTGTGGGAGCATATACAAAATCCGTGTTAATGTGCCTTTTTTTTTTCTTTAGAATAAGACGAAGATGAACAGCATGAAAATGATATGAAATCAAAACATCTGCAATTTCCTCTAAAGAGGACTGCAAACACTGAAACACTAGAAAACTCATGCTACAGGTTCTCAGAATTGAATTTTGTACATCAATTTGTTTTGGTTTTGTTTTCATTTCATTAAAAGATAAGCTTTCTTTGGCTCTTTCCCAGATACCGGTGTTCCTCTGAATTCTTGCCAATGAAAGTGATTCAGTCTTTGTGAGGTACTCTGAGCAAAGCAATCAGTTTCCTTTAAGCATCCAGAGGGGAAAAAGAAATACATTATAACAGAAAGCATACAAAATTAATTAACCTTGTTTCCCTAGAATTTTTTACTCATAGCTTTAAAAAATTGCAGCTTGACCTATGATATTTATGTTGTTGCAAGGTTGAAGTTGCCTTGTTATCATGGCAACAGGAAAAGGGAAATTCTGAGAAGAGCTTATTTTAGCTAATATAATACTACACTTATTTTTCCACTTAAATTTTGCTAATATACTGCTTATCAGATGAAGGTTCTGAACATAGTTAGCAGGATCACCTATTCCAAGAGCAGATGTACAAAACAAACTGCAGGGCAGCATAGAGATATTTCAGCTGTCATGAAAATATCTAGCTGTGGGGGGAATTAAAAAAAAATAAACATCAAAACCAATAATTACTAAGTTTATTCTAAGTCCTCTGTGTTGATACCAGAAATTCATGTCTTTACTTAAACAACTTAAACCAGTCACTGACTCCTAATTATGGCTGCCCAACTTCATTGATTCAGGGAACTGGATCAAAAAACCCACAATGCTCCTTTAGTAACTAAATGCTAAATGAACACCTATTATCTTAATGGCTTACAATATACAATTCTGATATCAGTGAAAGATTGATTACAGAGTATGGGCCAGATTCACCCACATGGTCTTGTTATTTCATATCAGCTGGCAGCCCTGGAGCTGCTTAAACAGCTAACCAACGAGCTTAGCCAGTGTACTTGCCCTCTAATCTTTTTTTGCGTTACTCCGGATTTGGAAAAGGCATATTTTCCATTGCTTTTATAAGACTCATGATTACAACATGGTCAGTGTGTACACACATTATACAAAACTACCATCTTATCGATATTTGCAGTGCTGTTAATCCCATGTTGGTTTGTTCTAAAAGGTTAGACTCATGATTGGTGTTACTAGGTGATGGCATAAATGGAACCAAAATGGAAGAAATAAAATTTGAGCCAGGACTCTGGAGTTCTCACCTGAATTTCTGCTTCTGGATGGTGGGGATGCTGCTCTAAGTGCTGGAGACTGGAACCACATTCAGAGTTTCCTGTGCCAGGCCATAGCAATTTCAGCGTGGCCTTAATTGAAGATTATGGAGACTTCCATTGACTTTTTCCCTCACACAGCCATTCGCCAGCCTGTGGTCATGCTCCATATCTGCTCATTTTACAGTACAGCTTCTTCTACCCAGCCACAGTAAGCTAGGGCATATCAACTAAACTTCAGAGTTCTCATACCTATCTCTATACCACACCCAATATGCATCAAGTGAATGAAGCAACCTGAAAGGAGATGGAAGATTTGTTTTTTGAACTCTTTTAGACAATCCCCCAAATTCTAAATAATGGAATAACAGGCATTTGAAAGTAATAAATGAATCAAACTTAAGTGTAACAACCTAAAGACAAGTTTTAAAATGCCATTCCACTATCAATATGTATTTAACAGGGCTTTTTTCATTTGCCTTTTTTTTTTTTTCCCCTTGGGGAGAAAGAGATTCACCACTTTAAGTAATATTGCTTTTTTTTTTTTAACTTTGCAGTTTCACTTTTTTTCTGATAACTTATTTGTCTTCACCCAAGAGATAGGTGAAGGTTAGAGACTCTGAGAACAAACTTAAAAATTAAGTCTATAATTAAATGTTTAAACATAACAAGAGGGTATTAACAGATCTTGTCACTCATCAGCCTGATTGATTTCCTTTCATCATAAACAGCAGGTTCTAATTAAATTCATAGCTGTGCAATGGAAAATTAGCAAGAGATTTCAGACAGCTTGATTTCTTAAGCAACAGTAATCTAACCCACTTTCAACTTCCTCATTTGGTCATAATACACGAGGAAATAGAGAAGATGGTAAGTTGTCAGTGTAAACAAAAAAAAGTCAATTATCTTTAAAAGATTTCTGCTAATGCAAAAAGTACAGTGCACAGGAAATTTAATGATAACATGGTTTCAAGGAAATCAGAAGTCTGAGAAGGTCAAATTAACATATGGTGCTGCATTTGAAGTTAGCTGTTGTTTTTCACCCATTTATTGTCAGAACTGAATAACCATATCAAGTACTGGATAACCAGCAACAAAAAATCATAACCTTGTAAAGAATAATGAAATACCTCATGTCTTTCAGGTGAAATTATAACTAAACAAATAATGTTACTGTTTGTAACATTACAAACAGTAATGGAGCGTCTTACATCACAAACTATCAAGCCACTTCACAGAAAGTGATTGATGCCAGAAAGAAATAGGCTCCTGGTCTCATGAGTCTCAGTCCTGCTCTTCTGACCATAGATCTTAGGATATTTGTACCGTAACCTTTCAGTTACTATCTTTCTAATTGTGGTCCAAAGATGGGATGGAGCTGGTTACTCACTGATCAGCTGATGTGTAAATCCAATCTCCAGGTGAGAGGCACATGAACATTTTTCTGCTTTAACATATATATATTTTTATTATTTACCCAAATTATTTTGGTCTTTACCCAAAACAATAAGATCTGGGAATCAGATTAATACTTCATGGAAAGCTGTCAGCTCGTATTTCCTATGTCTCAGAAATGAAACTGATCTTTAGCAGCCTTGCAGAAGTGAATCCAAAAACCAGCTCTGGGGTATGCATTTACAACACTTTTTCATCTTGCTGAATTTTCCCCATTCTTGAATAGAGTTGTATACATGCTACAGGAGTAAAGTTACTAAGAGAGGACACCTAGTGGTATTTTACAGAAAGTCACAGACATGCGCTGGATTTACTGAACATACATACTCAGTACTTTATATATATGATATCATGCCATTCATTATTGCCTACTCCTATCCAGGTTAGAAAATTGGGCAATAGATATTCCTCTAGAATACTAAAGAAAGTGTCAGATGCCTTGGCTAGTAAGCTAAAAGAAAGCACTAAACCATCATATTCATACAATTACCACAGAATATTGTGTCATGCTGCCCTTTGGATGAAGCATCCTGAAGGGTGAAGCGTAAGTCCATAATGAAGGGTTTAACATTGCGCAGCCACAATGCACTAGTGAGCAAGACTGAGCCCAGCTATGAAGGAGCCATACACAGCAAAGGCAATCTTACCTGCAGCAAGCACACTACATAATTCCAGATCAGGAAGAGCAACAGCGATGCAGCTCAACATAATTGCATAGCAGTGCCCTACTTAGACATATTGAGACAAGGGGACTTTGATGGAAGTGAAGCCAAGTGCAGGAGTCTCAAGAAGCTAGGTATATGAACAACCCAGAGGATCACATAAATGAAGCCGATCACAAAGTGAAACAACGCAAACAAGTAGAATATAGTCTAGTCTCAAGTCCACGAAGCCTAGCAGGCCACGCAGGAGAGTTTGAAAGCCACTTCTTTTACAGTGGTGTTAGGTATTATGAATAACAGAAAAGACAAACAATAAACACTAGCAAAAAAAGACAGTTAAAGCAAATTGCAAAAAGCAAAGATGTAGCAAACCTCTTGAAGCTGGCTGGAAAAACAAGTTTTGAGGAACTACCAGGGACTAAGTCAGTAGGAACATGGTTCAAGTGCTAACTGCTCTTATCTTTGAAGAGCTTCCACTAGCAAAGATTCAAATTAATATTAAAAATCCAAATCCATAGCAGAAATAAGGAGTTCTACTAAAATTTAAATATATAGAGGAGAAGGAATTAGATATGTTTGTTAATCTGGTTTCTTGGTTCTCATTTCTATACTTCTTTTGGTAGTGCTAACTTCTTACATGTGCAGATGTTTCATCTTCATCCAGTTTGATAGCACAGGCATCTCCTTCAAATATTTTTATGTCCTTTATCAGTATTTCTTCCTGATGTAGTTCCTGCCACAAGCCATCCTGGCACTGGTAAGGAGTTTCAGCACTTCAGCTAAAGGGTTGAGAGTGTGACATTCTTTTATTAACCAGTAGAAGTAAGATTAAAACCCAATTATTCAATTATTTATTGAGTTTCAAAACACCTATAAAGTTTCTGGAACAGAAAACTATTGTGTGATCTACAGTGCAGGGGCTCAACTATCTCTGACCCATAAACCAGTTCTGAGCAGCACAAGCTGTATAACCTTGGCTGGCTTCACTGAAAAAGACTTTTTTCCTGTTGAGCTGTAGAAGAACACGCTATGCAAGATATGTGAAAATAAAGACAAAAGGGAAATTGTTGAGACACTCTTAGTGACTCAAGGGAAAAATAACAACATGGAAAATGTATGATGCTAAGAGAAAATATCATAAAGTTAGAAGACAGCTCAGAAAAACAAAGATAATCCTGTTTCAGAAGCACAGGCCAACAGTTTCCCACCTGAGACTAGTGCTTAGTCTGGTAGCACATTAGTTCTAGCTAACTATTATATGTAGTAATCAATAAATGATTGTTGTCTACATAAAGGTGTAATATTGCTTCCAAAGATCACACAGAGTAAAAGATGTCCAAATAAAAATGATCAGTGGGCAAGAGCTACAACAAGGTGTTGCTGTATTGTATATAAAATTTTTTATTTTTTCCTCCAGTCATAAGGAGTGATAGAATTGATGAATAAAGGAATGAAAATGAAAATTTGTGTACTGGTTTAATAGCTTTCAATTTTGTGGCTTTGATTTTCAAGTAGCTTGCTTAAGATAACTTATGTTGTTTCTTTGGCTCTGCAGATGTTTACGCCCAGGATTATAACTATCTAACTCTTCAGTAAGAGGAAACAGAGAAAATAACATGTTCAAGTAGATCATGATCCTATGGTTATTGACACAGAATCATCTAAATCAGTGAAGAGGTGTGTGTGTTTTAGGGTACACCCAGAAGCAGCACTGCTCATCACTCACTTTTCTTTAATGGGGCAATGGCAATTGTTAACTTAAATCACATTCAACACATTCCAATATTCAAATCCTTGGGCTGACTGAGGAACTTGACTGATTAAAATTCTTTAGTAGCAAGTCATTTAAGCAAACTTGACACCCACAAATCCATGGGCCCTGATGGGATGCACCCACGAGTGCTGAGGGAGCTGGCGGATGTTATTGCTAAGCCACTCTCCATCATCTTTGAAAGGTCATGGAGAACAGGAGAGGTGCCTGAGGACTGGAAGAAAGCCAATGTCACCCCAGTCTTCAAAAAGGGCAAGAAGGAGGACCCAGGGAACTACAGGCCAGTCAGCCTCACCTCCATCCCTGGAAAGGTGATGGAGCAGCTCATCCTGGAAGCCATCTCCACGCATGTGGAGGAAAAGAAGGTGATCAGGAGTAGTCAGCATGGCTTCACCAAGGGGAAATCATGCCTAACCAATCTGATAGCCTTCTATGATGGAATGACTGGCTGGGTAGATGAGGGGAGAGCAGTGGATGTTGTCTACCTAGACTTCAGCAAGGCTTTTGACACTGTCTCCCATAGCATCCTCATAGACAAGCTCAGGAAGTGTGGGTTAGATGAGTGGACAGTGAGGTGGATTGAGAACTGGCTGAATGGCAGAGCTCAGAGAGTTGTGATCAGTGGTACAGAGTCTAGTTGGAGGCCTGTAGCTAGCGGTGTCCCCCAGGGGTCAGTACTGGGTCCAGTCTTGTTCAACTTCTTCATCAATGACCTGGATGAAGGCACAGAGTGCACACTCAGCAAGTTTGCTGATGATACAAAACTGGGAGGAGTGGCCGATACGCCAGAGGGCTGTGCTGCCATTCAAAGAGACTTGGACAGGCTGGAGAGGTGGGCAGAGAGGAACCTCATGAAATTCAACAAAGGGAAGTGCAGGGTCCTGCACCTGGGGAGGAATAACCCCATGCACCAGTACAGGCTGGGGGTTGACCTGCTGGAAAGCAGCTCTGCGGAGAAGGACCTGGGAGTGCTGGTGGACACCAAGTTAAGTATGAGGCAGCAATGTGCCCTTGTGGCCAAGAAGGCCAATGGTATCCTGGGGTGCATCAGAAAAAGTGTTGCCAGCAGGTCGAGGGAAGTGATTCTCCCCCTCTACTCAGCCCTGGTGAGGCCACATCTGGAGTACTGCGTCCAGTTCTGGGCTCCCCAGTACAAGAGGGATGTGGCACTACTGGAGCAAGTCCAGCGAAGGGCCACAAAGATGATTAGGGGACTGGAGCATCTCTCTTATGAGGAAAGGCTGAGAGAGCTGGGCCTGTTTAGCTTGGAGAAGAGAAGGCTGAGAGGAGATCTTATCAATGTGTACAAGTATGTGAAGGGAGGGTGTCGAGAGGATGGGGCCAGACTCTTTTCAGTGGTGCCGAGCGACAGGACGCGAGGCAATGGGCACAAACTGAAACACAGACACTTCCATCTTAACATGAGGAAAAACTTTTTCACTGTGAGGGTGACAGAGCACTGGAACAGGTTGCCCCGAGAGGTGGTGGAGTCTCCTTCTCTGGAGATATTCAAAAGCCGCCTGGATGCAATCCTGTGCAATGTGCTCTAGGTGACCCTGGTGGAGCAGGGGGGTTGGACTAGATGATCTCCAGAGGTCCCTTCCAACCTCAGTGATTCTGTGATTCTGTGATTAAGCCTGTGGAGTCAAATGCTCGGGCAGTATAAGCTGCTATGCTTCTGATGAGTTTCCTTCATTCATCGTTTTCATGGCAGTGAAATATTCAGTCCTTGTGCAGATCACAGTGAACATGGTTGAATAGGAAGCAGCCACAGTTTAATGAAAATGAGCCGTAAATTATTAATTATACAAGACTATGGAGATAATTTGTCAGAAATAAAAATGAGATCAAGTGTTTTTTGGTCTTCAAATTTTCAGCATCCAAGAGGCCTTTCAAATATTTTAGCTATTCTTTTTCAAAGCTCTCTCTTCTTGAAGTCAGCAGAAATCAAAACAAGATTATCAGAACTAGAGAAAGAAATACTATCCAATCAACTGTACAAATGAAACAAAGATCAGGAAATCCAAATATCAGTGTTAATTTGGACAGTTGGACCTGTTTATATATTTTATACCTTTAAGTATAAAGCTAGCTAATATTTACAATCAAAAATATGTTCAGAAATATTGCTTTATATCTAAAATATACTTTAAAAGCTACAAAAATTTGGAAGTCTAGTAAGAACTATTTAAAATGTTAAAAATGAATTATGGTGTTGCATACTCAGGTCTGTGTGCAAGGGATACTACCTGCAAATGAGACAAATTCTTCGATTAAGAATAGAAGATACTCATGCATTTCAGTCTTCAGTTTCTCTCTCAATGCACATATAACATCTATGAAACTTGATTTGAAATCACTTGGATCAAAGCACTAAGGTGTTCATATGTAATATTTATCAGACAATAGATTATATTTCTTCCTAGGATCTTCTGACACCAGAAGGAGACTTGGGGATCCTCACTTCCCAACCCTATAAGTGCATTTCAATCCCACACATTGTATCACAGACACCATCCTCTCAGCTGAGTAGGATAACAGCTACAGTTATCAACATTTTTCCTCACATGTTACCCAGTATCTTTTCTTTTTTGGTCTTCTGGCATTTTTTTCTATTCTATCCACAAGCTACATTTTTTTTCTTTTCCTCCCTTAAAGGGCATCAGTGCCAGTGTACAATGATGGACTACTGAAATGCTCTCTTTCAAATCAGCTACTTTGTCTTCTGTATTATTGTATTTAGCTACTACAACACAAAGCCAGATATTAGGAATGAATTAAACATCTAGTTTTTAGTGTTAAAGGTTCATTTGAGTTTGAACTAATTAAATGCAGAAATATACCTTCAAAGAAAAGTGTTGTTCTGTAACATATATCCTTGTATTTTACTTGTTTGACAGGTAGTGCTCCTCTGGGATTAAAGAACAACTGCTTATTGAAGCATGAGTGTCAGTGGCTTCAAAACTCATTTCAAGACATAAAGCAAGAAAGATAAGGTGTTGATATTCATTTTCCTCTCAGACCACCATGCGCACACGTGAAATAGTGCAGCATTGAGACCAAAATATCTCAGGACAAAAGAGGAGAAAAAATCCTCAGCAGTTCCATTGTTTACAAAATTCTACCATCACTCCAGCTTTCAATGATGCTGGCTAGGGATAACCTTTGATCTTCAAGCCCCTGTTTTGTCTATATTGCTGTTACAGTGTTCTGTGATAATATGTAATCATATCTACCTCAATGTTAAGTTAAAACATGTCCAATCTTGAATAAGATAACACAGACCAGTTGTTAGCAGGCAAGTACTAAATAGCTATCCTTATCTGGTAAGATGAGAGACGCATCAGCAATCTTTACACAGAAATGCTTTCTCATCAAGTGCTTTTCAGGTTATTGGGGTAGAAGACTCTTGCAAGAACCAGCCCTGTGCAAGCTGAAGTGAAGGGAATGCATCTGTGAAGGCTGCATGATCATTCCTACAACTTTACAGAATGAAAGCACTGTGCTGACACCTCATTTATATAGATACTTGCAACTAACCTTGAGACTGAGTTAGACACTGATAACAGTCACAAGGATTTTGATTTTAAATCTTGTAACAGAGGGAAGTACTCAAGAGTTCGTACAAATGCTGTGAGGATGCATAGAGAAGAGTTTCAGAGCAAGCATCATCCACTTGCCATTTCTCATGTCTCTTTGCAGAAGCCACTTTGCTTCAGTTTCCCAATATCATTTTCTACCGGCTCTGTTGGTCTAAACCACACATCCAGGCCAGCTCACCATCCAGGGCAGCAGAAACAAATATCAGTCCTGACACATGAATGAACACAACATGAAGGAGTCTCCATCTCAGCTATGCTTTTTTTTTCAGCTGCCATTTACCTACCCACACTCTGAGCTCAGACCTTGCTTTCTCCTGCAGATGGGGCATCCTTCCCATTACCAGGTCCTAGACAAACCCAAATGGCCTCTGCTTTGATTACCCTTTCACCAGCAAGGGTGGTAGTAAGAGTCTAACTTTCACTTGAGTCAACTTCATTTCCAGCTCCAATCACATTTCATTTCAGCCAGGGGCATGGTCTGTACTTCACCCTAGCCTTTCTCAACTCAGTAAGGACACATCTCTTTGTGACCTCTTCCAGAAAGCATATGTTTAAAGCTACTTTTCACAGTGCTCCCTCATTTCAGGTTATTTCGGGTGTCAGCACTTTTAGTACTTTTTAGACCCAAGCTGAGCGCCTCTGTAAATCTCCCCATGCCTAAGTCAACAAATTCTGTCAAACAACCCCACTTTGATGCTATTCAGAGAGAGGAGACAAGGGGTTAGCTTACCTTGTTTTTCTGGAGGCCTCTTACCATAAAAGAAGGTTAATTCCAAACAGTTAAGGAAAAAGCCCCTCTCTCTGGAATGTTTTGAATTGAGGGATAGAAAGTGATCTAGCATCACAGCACAGAGAATGCAGCCTCAGCATGGATGTGTGTGTTTTACACTGGGACAAGGGTTTATGTTTTGAAACTCAGTGAAGTTTAACACTTGTGACTGATGATATTTTTTCACTTAAAGTACATAAACATGCATTACTTTCAGTAGTATAATGCCTCTATTTGATAGTTATTTATACCATTATGATGTATGAAAAAGGTGTCAGGAGAATTTCAAGTAACCTTCTCTAGTGACTTCCAAAATTTTCAAAAACTGTTATGATTTTGAGAAGTGGGAAACTAAACATAGACTTCTAAAAAAATCATTTTAGCTTTGTTCTGAGTTTAACACTGAAATTCCAACAGCTCCCAATAGCAGTCAGGGTAGGTTTCAATTGTCAGAGCAAAATTAAACAGTTGATGATTTGAAAGGATGCATCCAAAGGAATCCTGTTCCGCTTAATGCCCAAGGGGAATGTTTGCAAAGATGTGTATGTAAACTGAGAGTTAACAGGAATCAAGATACTGTGCAGATTTTGCTTGAGGGGAAGAGACTGAGGAGACTCGAAGAAGCTTGCTAGACTCCATCTAGGATGGCAGGTGGACTTTTGTGTTATCTGATGTGGGCTGAGGGCCCCATCTCCATCTACCCTTTCCTATTTAATCACAGCTAGGTCTAGCTTTGCAATATCTGTCTTGGAAACCTTTCCCCTTAAAATGTGGGATGCAAAAGGCCAAGAGTTCTCCTTCCTGAAGCTGTGTGGTTCTCATGCAGAAAAGGTTATTTATCATCCAGCTTGCAAGGAAGTATGAAAAAAAACAATCACCAGCCCCTCAGAAGGAAAATGCATTGTATGAATCAGCTTTCCTGTTTAGTTGCTAAGAGAGTTTAGGTCTTGAGGCAAAGAAGCTGAAGTAACAGGCAAAAGAAGAAAGTTGTGAACGGTCTTGCATGCCAGTGATAGGGAATTGTTAAACCGTTTCTTGTAATAGCAGGAGGAAGAGCAGGGATGAGAGTCTTCAGGATATATATAAATGCCCTACATTTACTGGACCTCCAATGTGTTGAAGAGCATCATTGAAATGAATATTATCCTTATGCAGGATGGAAAGGAAATACTGATGGAGACAGGACAGCAGTCCTCCCCCCTGAAGGGGAAATTCACTTGGCAACAGTAGCATCTTTTCCTGGATCCCTCACGCCTCCCTACCAGTCACCTGGCATCTGCTTCAAAACATCAAGTCATCATTATTCATAACATTTCTAGCATGATGTTTCCTTTAGCAGAATTTCAGATGGTTTCTGTGGCATTTTGGTTTTGTTTCTTTTATGAAAATTAGTAAGATTCTTAAAAGGAACTAGAAAAGAGAAGAAGTGAAGCTTCTGAATGAACTTAAAGGAATTAAAAAGAAAATCAACCAAGAAAAATATCCTTTAGATTTATATAAGAAATTCTAGTTTTGTCTACCTAAAAATAGCATACTGAAACATTGTCCTAGCATCTAACTCTTGAAATATCAATATGGAAATATATTAGTGAAAAAAATAATATCATATTGACAGTGCAAGAAATAAGACTGAGAGAAGGGTTGTTAAAATGTTAAAAGTTACGTTTATCCTCATTCTTATTCATTTCAGGGTCTCCTTCACATGTATGAAATAATGCTACTGCAAAACAATTATCATTGTTATTGCTTCAGTAAAAATGTGAAGGTTCAGAGCACATCTGTGAAATGTTGAAAACCAAGGAAGAAATGAAGGAAAACTGAAGATTCTGAGATTTCTGAGGGAATTGAGGGGGGGGGGAATATTCATCATTAACAATGTTCAAACCCCCAAGAAATTTAAAACCTTTTAAATAAAATCCTTAAAGAAAAGCAATATTTTACGTTGGACTATAGAAAAACAAAAATGCACATGGACAACACAACAGTTATTTGTAAGTATGCATCAGTCGCATCACATGATGCAATATTAAATATGTTCGTAAGGATTATACTAGAGTGAATTCATTAGGGGACGTATACTTTTCAAAGCTTTCTACTGTTTCCAAAGCAGCATTTCTTGCATTTCTCTAGTGATGTGCAGACAGTATTTGGGGACTGCAAAGTAATATTATCTTTGCATTGTGATAAAAATATGCCCTTGGGGTTAGCACGCTCACATAACGAATGGCTTCTAATATGCCACGTCTGCTTGTTAGTCAAATTTTGATCACTTTTGAGTGTAGAGGAGTAAGAGCTTTTTATATGGTGGCTAGGGAAGCAGAGTATCCATATTTTGTTTTTAATTGCTGTACATTTTACTATGATCTAATCACTCTGTTTTATTTAGACCTCAGTTTTGACCTCTGGAAAATGAATATATTAAAGTATATCAGCTTCGTTTCGGCCTCTGGAAAATGAATATATTAAGTATATCAGCTTCATAAATGAGATAGTAGGATTAATCCTCCTGTCTTTACAAAAATACTCAAATATAAGGTGAAAAATTTTTTTTGAAGTTTTGTTTACTTCTATAAATATTTTTCTTCTTCAGACATTGGTCTGCCTGCCATTTTCAAATAGTTTGCTCCTGCTTTTATAAGAACCTTTTTAAAAAACTTCAAATAACTTACAGTAGATGAAAATTCTAAAAATACTCTCAGTAGATGAATATAGCCCCTTAAAGTTTATTTTATTATCTGTATTTACCAAAGTTAGGGTACTTTGGGAAATTATATAAATAAATACATGAAGATTTGCAGACATTTTTCCTAACACGCGCTCTTCCTGCCAAAGACTGTGAACCTTTACAAGTGCATTAGCTAAAACTGTACAATTTCAAGTTCATGTTCATGCAGATGTAAAGGTCTACGGGATTAAGGCCTGAGTTCTTTTTTTCAGTGTAGTTTGCTATAAATATGCAAGACTATCTGTTTTGTAAGAATGAAATCTGTGCATATACCCAAGTGAACAGACTTTCAGCATTTTGTAAGGTGTATGCAAAGTCTTGTTGACATTATTCATTCTGTACTGCAAAGGAATTTCAACAGAAGATATAGTTTACATATATGGCCATGCATGTCACAACAGGGCTCTAAAGAAAGCTATGTAAAATTAAGATTATGCCTTCAGTGGAAGTATTAAAAAAGGGTGAGTTTAGGACATGGTGTTTTGCAGAACTGAGAATTTAAAATCATGCATATGAGTAACTTTGGCAGCTTGCAAAAGGAGACATTTCAACATAGAACTCAAAAAACCTGTCCCCAAATGAATCTTTAAATGGATTAAGGAAAAAAAATATTCAGGAAAAGAATGAGGATTATTAAAGACACTTTTTGCAGAATATCTAACAAAACAATAATTAAGGGACTTGAGGAAATTAGTTAGAGCTCTGGATAAAGTCTTAATTATCCTGTATGTTTTGCTTATGTACATAATAAGCAACATGGAGAAGCAGGAATTGGTATTCAGAAGCAAGCCAGAGAACTATGCTATTTGACTGCATAAATACACCAGTTAGATTACTTAAGCATGTCTGTTTGTATGCTTTTAAGTTTTTCAGGCAGCTTTCCTCCCTCTCCCCCTCTAAAGACTAAATGACCATAGCATCCCAAAACTTCATCTGTTATAAAATGGGATTGTATAAGGAAAAAGGTTGAGAGACTGGTAGGAACAAACAAACATACTTTTTCATCCCATCCCCCTATTAACTGTTTGATTTTCAGTTTGAGAGATAAAAGAAGTAGAGATGAAATAGGACAGAATATTGCAGTAAAGCCTTTTTCCAAGATCTTCCATGAATATCAAGGTCAAAGGTATCCCCTAACTCTAGGATGTATCCTATGGGTTTAGACAGCCCTTCTTTTAGCAAATATAGGGCAGGCTGGAGGAAGAAAAAAAAAATCACTTATCTGGGAGGAAAGAGAAGTTAGTAATAGATCATTTAACTGAAGCATCTAAAACTCAAAGCTAAGAATCTAAAGAGAAGGGTCTGACTTTCATCTCATTGACTTTTGCATGATTAGGATAGCTTCAATGAAAGGCTAGAGCTCCTTCTCCTGTGCAGCCTTTCCAGAGGCTCCTCACTTCCTACAGTTTATTTTATTTTCACCAGAGCTCCATTAAGCCAGGGCCTGTTCATTCACTGACTAGGCTATGAAGAAGATTTTGCTACAAGGAGGTTTTGGGGCAAATTAGAAGGCCTAACAAAGATATATGATGCTGATGGTCACTAGATTTCAACAATGGTGCTGACCAGCACTGCTCTGTACAATATTAGGGTACCTAATGGTTAAAATGCTGTTCACCAAGCTATGCTATCTCCTCTGCAGGTAGACCGGCATTGGTGGGAAAATGTCACAATCCATCTTAAGGTAGACATTTCCTTCAAAGCTTGTGTTGTGCGGCATTCAGCTGGTGTTGTGCAAGATGAGCACTTAAAGCCTGTTGTGACGATGGACATGCTTCTAAGCGCTGACTGAAGCCTCAGAAGGAAGAGTTATTTTCTCTTCCTCTTCCTTCGCATTATGTCATAGGATTGAAGTGCTACCTGGCAATCCTTACTGTCAGCTCAAGGGAGTCACCTCGTGGCTATTGAGCCTCCACCACATAGAAGAAGATCAGCTAGCAAGGGCAGAGCACAGGGAATATTGTTGCTTGGCTAGGTTTGTGCAAAAGGAGGGTGAATATGGACAGACAAGAAAAAGCAATGCAAGCAAGAGATCCTCACTGGGATAAAATGCCCAAACGGCCCAGCAATGGTCCCCAAAGGAAATTCAAGATAAAGATGCTGCTTCAATTCTTGCTGCAAGTTCAAGGGACCAGAAACAGTGATGAATAATCACAAGGTTTGCAGACCTCCTACCACCACAAGCTGCAACACATTCTGAGAGTCAAATGTAGTTTCTTGGGCTGGGGCCTCTTTTTCTGCAATCTGAGTCCCATTCTTCCAGCTTCTGCAAGGGAAGCACTTGGTGCTTTAGTTTTTTGGGTTTTTTTAATTGTTCTTCTTGTTGCTGTGAGTTAGATGCCTGGAAGCAAAGCTTTTGTGACTCACTCATTTGTACATTCTAAGTGTAGATAGGGAGAGGAGAAGCATGAATAAAACAAATAAAGACTTTATGTGACCTGCTTGAAATACCAGATTAATGTCTGCTTGATCTAGTTGTCTTTTTTTTTTTCCTTGCCCATCTTATGAGTAGCTTCATAAACTCTATAGTGCTGTGTTGAACACAGTTTATTTTTACTGTTGAAGTCATGGATAGTACTATGACATGAGTTTTAAAAGCTTAATAATATGGGCACAGATCTTTGTAAAGAGGAAGATTTTCTCTTGTATCGCTCCTGAGCGTATTTAACTGTAATGCACCTTCTCTAAATCGGAAAATGTTTCCTGTTAATTTCCTGAACTACTGTGTTTAAACAAAAGCTTCCTCATAGTCCATTTAGTCTTCACTATCTGTACTGTAACCACTAGACCATGAAATACAAAGACCTGGAAGTCACGATACCTGCTTTCAGTTTCCAGCTCTGCCATCCTCTTACTGATCCCTGCTGTTTCAATTTCCTCAGCAGAGGAGAAAAGCAGCAATAATACTTTCAAATTTTTAAAGCAATTTATACCAAGTTAGAGATTGATCTTAAACTCCAAAGGTTGGCTTGTTGGCTTGTATTGTATATCTTATCATGCCAAATTCCAGTGACGATCACAGAACGTTTTATGAGTAATAACTTCATTCTAACACTTCTGTGAGATAAAAAACAGAAATAATTATGTAAATAGCACTACAATGGAGAACTCTGCAGAGATTTATTAGTAAAGCTGATTGAAATTTGTATTTCTATTTTATGATGAATTTTGAAGTTTATCTTAGTTCAAATTGTGAATGACAAGTAGATTGTGGAGTGGGCTTTCCTTTGTTTTCTGCATAGCTCGGAAAGTATTATTAAAAGAAAATTGCTTTGGGGAATTTACCATTTTAAAAAATGCAGTTTGATTTATATATATCATAGTGAAGTGCAACTAGACACTTTAAAATTACCTTTTAATATTATTTCATGATTTTCATTAGTAATATTAGTAATTATAATATTACACTAGTAATACTACTGATGACCTAACTTGATATGAAATAAAATAGTGTGTGTGTATGTTTATTTTAAGCATTATGGGCAGTAGTCTTTTAATAAGGATTGAGCTATTGTCTTTTCTAAATCAAATAAAAATACCTTAGACAGGTTGTCCTTAGTATTAGGGTGTCCTACAACATAACGGTGCAAGTGTTTGAGCTTAAAAAAAGAAAAAATATATTTCACATGGTACTAATAGCTTTAATTATTTTTAGAATAAGAAGAATATTCAACTATTGTATTACTTCAATATCTTTTATACCATTAAGATACAAATCATGCAAGAATAAACACCCATAAATAATAGTAATAATAAAAAACTATTTCTGAACTGAATATTATGCAAGTCAGACAATTAATTTTGAAATATTCACCTTTCCTCCTTATCTGGCTTGTTCAGTCCTTTTGAATCGCTCCCTTTGTTCTTCCATTCCAATCCTTGCTCAAAAAGTCTTTCCTCAGCTGGGCTGCATGACATTCTCATCCAAATTCCCACAGATAATTGTCAAATACATCTGTTTAAATAGGAAAGCAATAACAAAAGATGTTATCCAAAACTCAGTCTGCAGACACCTGATCTCATCTCTGAATCTTCATCCAGCCTGTCTTCACATATCTTACCATGTTGACTTTGTATGAAGAGAAATCTATCACATTACAGAGCACTGGAAAAAATAGCAGGGTCATCTTTAACTACGTATAGTTCAGGAAGAGGTCATATATGCTTAATATGCATTGTAAGATGTGATTAGTCAAGAGCACATCTTCAGGTGATACAACTGTCCCATGTCTGGTTTGAGTAAGGCCAAACCAAATGGAAAACAAATGAACGAGAAAAGCAAATTAGAATAACAATCCCTGCTCCTCACCCCCATTAGATAAATATGCATTTAGATAATCTGTGAGCAAGAGGTTTTTCCTCTTTAGGAAAGGAGAGAGTTTTTTTCTGGGTGGGTGGGAGGACAACTTTCTGTGAAGTGCGGATCAAGGTTAGAGGGAACGATTAGGATAGTAAGTGATATTTATTCAGGATATTCACAAAGGGTAGCATTAGGTAGAGCAGGCCAGTCTGCACATAGTCCTACAGTTAATGAAAAGAGAAAGGCTTCTCTCAACCACAAAGCAATAGTCTCAACCTGTGGACCACAGATACTTCTAGAGAGGTCTGCAAAATGCAGCTAAGAGCAGCCCATCTTTTCAGAGTGTACTTGTATTTGTTTTACACTTGCACTAACAGAGTTAAGGATTGCAACTAAAAGGAATTGAAAACCACTGTTCTAGATGCAACCTAGTAAGACTGTCCTTGTGGACCTAAAGCTAACTGTTGTGAGAAAACCCTATTACTGTTTTCCACTTTAAAATCTGTACAAACATGTAAGATGTTAGGCGAAAACCCTGTTAGATGAAAAATAAGATCATGCTGCAGCATTGCACTGCACAGGCTCATGCACTTACATCAGCAGATCTAGGATGCTCTTAGTTACCAACACCTTCCTTTATATCCTAAACTCAGCTTATTACCTTGCCATGCTTTGGTAGACTGCCTCTCTCCCTCTAATTTTTCTCTTGTAGATGGATTCTTTGCTGCCATCTACTTGGCACATACAGTTACAGCGGCACAAAATGCCACTGGGACAGAACATTAGCATCTTACCTCTGCTTTAATCAGATACAAAGCAGATACTTTTTCTCTTTGATTTTTCTTTTCTTGAATCCCTTTTAATTACAGTTAAATTCACTCAGCAGAAAACTGAGGTGACTATACTGCTGCCATATAGTTCATGAAAAGCAGTTTTTGACAGTGTCGAGTACCCCTCCTGTGCAACCTACGATAAGTCAGAGTTGCTTATGTTTTGGGGTTTGGGGGATTTTTTTTTTTCCATTTTGTTTTGTTATGTTTGTAAAGCAAGGTACACTGAGCTGCACTGTTACCTGTGTGCTCAGATTTTAGATCAATTATAAAGCTCAATGTTTAAGACCTCCTAAACATCTTTTTGGTGAGGCTCTAGCTCTGAGCCACAGTTCCCATCTCTTTGCATGTGCAAAAACGCAACACAGCAGTATTTGGAGGGCAGTGGAAGAGCTGTATATGTAGGAAGGGCTATTTCTAATGTTAAGGAAGATACATTAGAAGGGTCAGTTCACCAGCACAGAGGGATGTAGCCACAGTGTTTGCAACAGACCAGCTAGTTAACTACTCTCTCCATCATGTGACCATCAAGACACTACCAAGGAATGCTAATGAGGGACGAAGAAGGGTGACTTCAGGTCCCATAACCTATCTAATAAAGTCTGTCCCAGCCCAGACAAATCCTAAACTTGTCATCTCCTTCATCCACCATCAGCACAGCCAGCTGTACTGACTTACTCAGTGAGGTCCGACTAAGCTGTTCATAACAAAACACATTAGCTTGGGAAGCAAAAGCATCTTTCCCCTTGCTGTGCTTTATGTTTGCAACACACAGGACATCTCAGAACAGACCTATCGGATGGCTATGGCCTGCTGTGCAGGCACAAGAGGATGCATGCAGTGTGGTCTTTCAGGGTATGGCTACTTTACACAAAAAGATGTGTGCTCAGCTCACACTGGCTAATAAGTTACCTAACTCATGTTAAACAACTGTGAAGATAGGGCAGCTCTGTATTTATCTGGGATCAAAAGCTTGAGTTATAGCTCACAGAAAAGTCTTAGTGCTGTACTGCTGATGCATACGTCTGTTAAATAACTATTGCAATTAATTTGAAGTGGTAGGCACACTGGGATGGCGATGGAGGGAGTTGTGCTGTGCTGTCCCTATCATGTACACAGGGCACACATCCCACCAAGTTATCATAATGGGAGGGAGGGAGCTAACAACCCTTTTTCCATGTACACAGTTTGTAGTTAACCTTTCTGTAACAGTAGGTGTCCTTCAGTGTGAAGACAGGGATCAAACATCTGTAGAAGTAAAAGAATGATTTAGGGGTCATTTGGGACTCATGCAAGTGTGGGGAAAGCTGAGCTTCCAGAGGAGAGCTGAGCTTCCAGACCACTGGGAAGCCAAGATAGTATTTTCACATGGCCCCTGTCTCTGAGCAGTGGAGGGGTTCAGGAGAAAAGTCTGAATTTGGGGTTTCTTGCAGCTGTAAAAATGTTTGGTGTGACCTCTTTACAAGTTCACCTCCATGACTCAGCTTAGCTTGCAATGTATCCCATGCTAACATATGAAGTCCCATGTGCTCTCTCATCTGACCAGGAGTCATGGGATGGAAACATATGTATATGGGATTACACTGCATGTATGCTGAATACCTATGACCTTCCAGGCCATAGGAGGTTGAAGAAGCTGCAACAGTTTGCTATCCAAAAAAATTGCCTTCCAGTGAGGTACTACTGGGAGGAAAAGCACCATGGCACTTCAGGTTCAGGATGCCATGTGTCAGGAACAGCCTGGAGTCAGAAAGAAGCCTTGGCAGACATCCAAACGGGGCAGGAGGAAGGCATGGGCTCCAAATGAGTCCATCTTAAACACTCAGAGCTTAAATCTCAAGCTAGGTGGACTAATGGAAATTAACAAAGTCTTGAAGAAAGCCATCTTGCTCTCTAGGTGAGAGCATAGAATTCCTCTACACAACCTAGTGTGATGTGAGAAATAAAACTATGCTTTCAGCACAGTCAGATAATGTTTTCACTTGCCAGGCTTGAGGATGCAAAGTCTTCTCACCTGAAATGAGCATTAGGGTTTCTAGCACACAGCCTTCCATATCACTGTGGGCATATATGGAACCTTGCTCTTAGAGAGACTGCTAAGATCTCCTTTGGAGCCAAGATAAAATAAAGCTAGGCATTGCTGACAGAAATAAATAACATTGTTTATTGTAGTAGCATCTCCTGTTAAGCTTATAAAAGTTTGGAGGACAAAATAAAATTATATGCCACTAAATAGTATGGATAGAAACATCCTATTGGGGGATAAAAGAAAAAAGCAAGTCTGAGCTCATTAGTCTTGTAATTGGAAAGCTCTGTCCTTTATCTACACACATTATTTTTCTAATGTTCCCAAAAGTAAGTTATCATATTATAACCAGGGATAAATACTCGACTCTTTTGGTTTTGTATACAGCAAAATGATGTACAGTAAACAGAGACAGACTTTATTTTTATGAGTGGTTATAAAAAACCCAAGCCTTAGTAAATTTTCGTTGAAAGAAACTGAATAAATGATTAAGCTTCATCAACAAATGTATCTCAGCTTTTATTGAAAAATAAACAAACAGCACATATATCAAATGAGGAACAAGTTGAGTAACAGGCACTATACCTTTCAGTAACCAATTATAAGACACTCTAGAAGCAAAACCTACCCAATTACACTATTAAAACTTTGAACATCCCTTTTGGAGGCCAGTAGGCAAGGCCCAATGCAGAGCCCAAAGCTAAAAAGTGCCAGCTGCTGTCAAGCTTCATAGCATCAGCAGCAATTTCACTGGAAAGGTACCCAGAAATATCTTTCCCCTTGCAAGCTTGAAAGAACCTACTGTCAAACAAGCAAAGGAGGAAAAGGAGATGAAGATGGCGGTAAACAAATGCCTCCAGGTGAACATCATATGATGTAAAGGCACTTTTCTGCTTCAGTTGTCCTTGTCGCCATAAAAATCATCTCAGTGTTTTCCCGCCACTGACAATCACTGGAAATGGAACATTAAATCCTTTAACATTATAAATAATGAGGATGCTGCCTTCTGAACTTGTGAAGTATATCAAGCAACACACTGTCATTTCCTGGAAAAAAGTAATCATGGACATTCTAATTTAAGATGAAATTCCTCCTTCTAGGATCACTTAAAATGTAATCACCAAGTGAGATATTGTTTCTTACATGTATTTATAAGTAAAAGAGGAGTCCTTGCCCTGACAGAGGCCTCGGGGAACTACAAAAATAGTAAGTTTTAAATAATAGTAAGAACTTGCATAAACAAATACATCTGTCATTAGTTAATAGCCCAGCAATAGCACTTGAGAAAAAAATAAACAGAAGAAAAAGGAAAAGAAAGGACTAAACCATGGAACAAAACATCCGAAGAAAGAGCAAGATGCCACAAAACCAATGAAAACTATTTGTTCAGCTAGGGATTTTTACAGACTCTCCGTATCGCAAATGGGCATTGTATTGAGTTATCCAGCACAACATCAGTGCTGTCAACCACAAAGAAAAAGGTCCCTATATCTACATTTATTTTGCATGTTTAAGTGTCTGCTCCTCAGAGGTCTTTTTGTCCTGAAGTCATCTTTCAGCTCCAAAGGTAGCAGAGTAGAGAAGTAAACTCAGCTCAGTGAGGGCAGACTCTTTAGACAGAGCCTCAAATCCATTTTCTAGCATTCACCAGGAGCATCCAGTTCTCCAAAGCAACCTGCTGCTGTTAAGCTAAATACAAGATGCCATTAAAAAACAAACAAACAAAAAAACCCCACCAAACAGCTGATTTCTCCCACCCTGTTTACAAAAAGTAATCATATTAATGCAGAACTCATAGCCTAGTGACTGAATGGTCAGACTACTTCCACCTAACTGGAGTGATGCACCCCAGAGCCAACTAAGCATAACACATTTCTCACAGGAGAAAGACAGGGAATTGCTTTCTATCAATACAAATTAAAAACTGTCCAGCTACATGCCATATACCCACTCCTGATAACTCCTTCTAAAACCTGCACAAAACATATTAATTTCACAACAAAAACACTTACACTCCATGTTTTTCTTATTACCTAAAAAAAAAAAAAAAATCCATAAAGACATGGCATGTATGTAACACCACACCAGTGGTCAGCATCTGTAGCAGGTCCAGCCCCAATCTGTATGGGAGGGGTAAGAGAGAGGTGGCAGCAGAGAACAGGCAATAGATTAGGACTGCTTCACGTGATGTGGCTCATGCTATTACCACCAGCTAAACACTAGTGATGAAGCTCCTGGTAAATAGTTTTCTATTTTTTTAAATCAATAACAATTTTTATGATACTTAAAGACAAACACACTATCTAACCCTTTACTGACACAATTTCTCAGCTCAGGACTGAGATCTAGCATGCACCTGTAGTTGACAACACATCAAGCTTTGTCTGTGTGTTTTAGCTAACACGATAGCTAGCTAAATGAATTATACTTCGAGAGAGCCAAGTTCCTGAAGTCTGTAATTAAAACTTTGAAGTATGATACCAAATAGCTTAAACCTGACTACAAAAGAGAGAAATTCTTACCTTATACAGCATTGGTAGGTGTTCCCTAGACAACATCTTCTTTAAGATGAAAAAATCCTAAAAAAGCACCCAGCTGTAGAGCTCAAAGCTCACTTAAATTATGAATGCTACAGACTTCTCTAGGTCCCATTTGAAGAAGCAGCTGTCTTGAGTTTGTGGCTTGCTTCCAGGTGTGGTACCTAATGGTTGCAAACAGCATCAGGTTTCAGTCCTTATCCAGGGCTGATATGCCAGGGCAGAACTAGGAGACGTGCTTTGCTGACACCTTTATGTGTAGCATGGAAGAAAGAGGATTAGTTATCTCCAAGGCTGCTTTACCTTCTGCATTCATATTGTCCAGTTGATACAAGTTCCTCATGTGCTGTCTCATGTCTTAGCATTTCCACAGCTGCACCTCAGGGATGATGCAGCTGCTTTTCTTCATAATTTTGGTCAGACTCAGCCTTGCCCGTTGGCCTGATTGATAGGCTAATTAGTGCCTAGTGTGGAGCCACAAGGTCTGAGACCAGGTCATACTGATGTCAGCTGAGCTTGGAAGCTAAGTAGGGCTAGGCAAGGCTAAGACCACACAGGGATCATTTGGGAATCTCGGATACCATACGTACCAAAGAAGGAAATAGGATTCAACAAAAGGGGATATCAGAGTTTGGGAATTAAATAAAGATATGTAGATACCATACTTTAGTGAAAGATGAAGAGACTGAAGAAAGTGATTTTTCTCTACCAGACACATAAACATTGGAAGTTATGATTAAATTCAGAAAAGTAGTTAGTTGATAGCTTGTTTAATTTTTAAGATACAGCCAGTTCTGTTGAGGTTACCCAGGGACATGGAAAACAGAAACTGCCTCTGTTTTTTGTTCCCAGGTTATACAGACAGTGGGGACACTTTATATTTTAACTTGCACAGAAAAATTCCTTCTGTATAATACACAGTTATGCTTAGTGGGAAGGTTGCAACAGCTTCTCTTTATGACAGGCTGTCAAGTCCTCTCTTTGCTTGCTATCATCTAGGAAAATCAGTACAATTCACAGGGACATTTACTTTCCCTTCCCCTCTGCAGTTCGTATTTTGTAAATCGTCTTTCCCTCATGGAATATCTTTTGTCAAGATATTTGAATTGATTGTTTGAATAGTTGCTCCATATAAAGAGAGAATTTCTGATTGACTCCTAACATCCTCCACCCAAAGAAGCCTGAGTAAAATCCGGTGTGGGAACCTAATCATTAACTTCTCCTTTATGCTGAAATACGTATCTATTGTTACTGTTGCTTCAAGACTGGCTGTTTGTTAACTATATGTTTTTGTGGTTATGGAATTAATGTGCTACCCCCTATAATACCTCTATGGTTGTATAACATTGCAAATAGTAAGGAGGAATTAGAAGATGAGCATGCCAGATTGGATTGCTGGTGAGCACAGTGACTACTAGCACAAAATGACTTGTTTGATCATTTTAGGAGGTCAATATTTTCATCTTAGCTTTTGAGACCTTTTGCTGGAAATAACTTTCAGAATTTGCACATCTTGTTCATGAAATACACTTGCACATCTTCTTGCAGAAACAGAAAACATATAAACAATAGCATCACCAACACCCTCTAAATTATCCGGAATCATTATCATAGGAATATTGTTCCTGGAAAAGGACAGCATACTTCTGAGGCAGGGCCTATTCAGAACTTATCAAGTCTCCCTGAACTGCGTGCAACTACATTCTGTGGAAGTTGCATCCGCAGAACAACTGCATCACAAATATCCACCTTCCACAGGCCACAAAACACTTTAACGCCATCTAACCAAGCTAGCACTTTCACTACAAAAGAATAAAAGCCACAACTCTAATGTGTCATGGAAAGACAGCAAGAGACATTTTGGGCATTGCAGCTACTCTCAGTTCTGTCAATATCATGGGATTTTCCTAGGCAAAGATGTCTGTCCAGATGATGTCAGTAGACTGTACTTGATGCTAGAGAGGAAGGGAATTCCCACCACCTCCTGTCAGTCCAACCTTAGAGGAAATTCTTTCCTGACCTCAATTTGGTGATTAGTTTATCACAGAGGGCAAAAAGACTTTGAACTGCTACAGAGAAACTTTGAACACCATTAGCAGGAGATCCAGCTCAACCCTCTCTGATCTTATTGAGTGTTTCAGAAGAAAGCAGGTCATCTCTCTCCTCCCAGTGGTCAAGTTGATGTATCAAGGGAAGAAAAAACCTCCAAGTACTTCCAAGTAATTGCAGATGTATCAGTAGAAACCTTGAAATGTAGATGAGAAATGACTGGAAAGAAGTACTACCAAGTGTTTTTGAAAACTTTGGGACATCATGTTGAAGATAAACTTTACTTTGTTGAGCATATTTGTGGCATAACTTAGTTATACAGCTGTCTAAATGATGTATATAGAGATCCCTAAGAACATATCCACATCCAGTTAGCCCTGATTGCATGTAACTCATTTAATGTACTGTTGTTTTTCCTGCAAATCCACTTAGTAAAAGGAATCACTTAAAGTATTCAATATAGCATACTTATTACAAATATTTCATTGAGATGTTGCCAGTTTTCAAGGTCCTGAAGAAAAGGTTATGCAGTCCTTTGATGCATATTATGAAGTCTCTTCATTTTTATTGCTTTCAGCTTGTAAGTTAGGAATACAAGATAATTGTATATATTAATAGTCATTTAAACACGGCTTCAGATTTACAGGTAGTCTTTGTAAGTGCTGTAAATCTTTATTACTGAAATAACAGAGAAAAAGGAAAACAAAAAGAAAGTTGGCAAGGAACTTTGTGACATAGTGTGCCTTATTTATTTTGATAATTTTACTAGACCTACTGTTTCGATAGCTGACCAAAAGTTCTTTCAATGTTACAGGTAAGATGCAAATATAAGACTAAGGCTTGCACTACACTTGTCTGTGCACAGGCTTAATTTCTCCTTAGTTTGCAACTCCGTCGTAATCACTAGCATGGATGCTCTCTTTTTATCCCATATAACATTTTGTGGGTACACTGTCAACATACAGATCCAACATCCTTTCACAACTCATAAGTCTGGTAGGTACCAGGGTAAACAGTGATTATAATGTTCCTCTGATTTAATATTTATATGATAGCACCATCAAAAGGATTGAGTGAGAATTAGGGCTGCATTTTGATAGATTACATATAAATATATATGAGACGTTTTCACTCCAAAAAATGTAGACTCTAATCTGTTATCTATAATTAAACTGAGAAATACTGCATCAACACAGTTTTCTGAAGGGGAAAAATGCCAGTTTTTGCTTGTATTATATTTTCCTATATTTTCTGTTCTTTGGGAAATCATCATCTGTGTAACATCAGCCTCAAAAGAATTATATATGAGCAGCAGAATAGAATTATGTCTGGGTAAGGAAGACACCTTTGGTAGAGGAGGATCATGTTAGGGAACATTTAAATAAACTGGACAAACACAAGTCCTTCGGACCTCATTGGATGTGCCCACAAGTGGTGAGGGAGCTGGCTGATGTCACTGTGAGGCCATTTCCAATTGTCTTTGAAAGGTCATGGCAGCTGGGGGAGGTTCCTGAGGACATGAAGAAAGCAAATATCACCCCTATCTTCAAGAAGGGCAAGAAGGAAGATCTGAGCAACTAGAGGCCGATCAGCCTCACTTCAATCCTTGGGAAAGTGATGGAGCAAATCCTCCTGGGAGCCATTTCCAAACATATTAAGGATAAGAGGGTGACTGGGAGTAGCCAGCATGGATTTATGAAGGGGCAATCATGCCTGACCAAAGGGAGCCCATTGTTTATCTCAACTTTAGCAAGGCTTTTTAACTTCTTGAAGCTGGAACTTCTTTTAATTCTCTGACAGTTGTTACTTAAGTATCTTATTCCCCTTTTTTCAGTCCCTCTAATTTACCACTTCCTAGTGTACAGAAATTTCTCCCTCATGGGTCTTCTGAGTAGTGTTTTGGGATTGTGGGTTCAGCCATGTTTCTGTTTTGGAGTCAAAGCTACTCAGTTCTTAGCAAAATCTGATGGGTAATTTTATGAAGATCCAATAATTGCTGTTAAAGTTCTCTCAGCAGAAAATGTAGTGTCAACTCCCACTCTTCCTGACTCTGCATACATCTTCCACAGCTGGGAACTATACCTGTGTGGTGCAGCTGCTCCTTAAAAAAACAACAGTATCATCAGAAATACAAGCTCTCCCACAGGAATGTGGGATATATCACATGCACGAGACCTTTGGGGGGTCTGGGCAAAATTTACTTGTGGTCTGGATCTGGACAACAGTCTACCATTTCAGCAGTCCTGCCCTAGACCCTAGCTGGATTTTTCGGACTAACCATTTGTCAGTGCTATATAAATAAAGGACAGTGTATTCTAGTATTTAAGCGGCCTACACAGTTCTTTGAGTGATGCCCAGGATTACTGTATGTACAGTCTCTCTATGGAGACTGATGCTAATGTTTATGTTAGCTGGTCTAAATTTTCTACTACCATTTATCAGGAAGTGAGCACTAAGCTGAATTTGGGAATAGGTCCAAATTCAGCCAAGGCAGTTTATTTTCCAAAGAAAATACTGTTGACAATAGAACTGGGGTTTAGAGAATGCATCTTCTAAATATACAGCCAGATTCAAATTTGTTCCCTAAAACATGGAACAGGTACACTAATTGGCTTCTGCATACCATCCTAGTACAGTCTCTGTGTATTTGTGTACACTAGACCATACTTTTTCTGGTGCTTTTGAAAAAGACTTGAGGTGAGGGATTTCAGCAGTTCACAAGGTTTAATGTTGCATGGCACAGTCCGATTTTTGCAGGTTTATATTGGCCAATATTTATTTAATTTTATTGAAGAACTGTATTTTGTTTACATTCTGGCTGGAATTCTGAGATCTTGTAGCCAGACACCCACAAAAACCTTACTACTTCTAAAAGTACAGGTTGTACAAAGAGAAGCAATATGCAGCCTGTCAAAACCACATTAAAGGAACAGGCAGTTACTGAAACTTGAAAAGTTCCCCGATCTTGCAATTTTTGGCAGCACCAAGGGGCTTTGCAGCATTTACTCAGCCATGGTAATTTAGCATAGACTGTAGGAGAAAGATCACTGAGCTTTCTGAAACCCTCAGGAACTCACTATTGTAAAAAAGAAGAAAGAGCCAGGGCAAGACGCCTCCTTGCCATTACAGCAATGCTTACCCATTCACACGCACTGGATATTTAACTCACGAAAAAGCCCTTCTTACCTTGGAGTCTCTCAAGGACAAATATTATGGCAAAAAAAAACAATAGGGAAAAGCTTGAAAGCTTTTTCTTATTTCTTAAAATAGCTCTCTCCTGCGTGCTCTCTCCCCTATTTTTGGCAGAGAGCTAGCTGTAGTAAGTAAATAATTAAAGAGGGACTTTCATGACGGGACCAACACGCAGAAATGAAAACATTTCACATTTTTCTTTGCCAGTACGTGCATTTCTGAGTAAATATTATTAAAGATACTCTCATTAGCATCAGAACTTCTTCTCTTGGAAGTTAAATGCCCCTTTCTGTTTTCATTCTGTAGCTAACAAGGTCATGAACAATCTCTATCTGACCACAGTTCTGCCAATGGACTAATCATTCTCTGATAAAATTCAGAGGTAAGGCTTCATTATATAACCATCCATGAAAGGTGTGAAGGGGGTGATATTATATAACCCAGAAAGAGCACTTGTCAAATGTAAGTCAGTACAACATATCATACAGAAGGTAAATTTGAGGTTTTTTTAAGGCTTGGCCTTGACATTTTCATTTTTCATTTTCATTTTATTTTCATTTTAAAATCCTAAAAACTTGGAATGAAAAATATGGTGTTAGAAGACTCTTTAAAGCAGCATACAAGGCAAAAATCCTTTTTGAAAAGGATGCCTGGACAAGGGCATTAGGATCAGTCCTGGTCAGACTTATGACAAAGCTCTTTAGAATTATTAGTCTCCTTGGAGGATTTCCTTTGTTTTCTTTATGTTACAGCACATCCCAACCTTCCAGTTTATTTTACTGCTCTTTTTGTGATGGGGAATTGTCTTTGCACAACAGCATCATCAGCCCTAATTTTGTAAATATCAATCTGCATAATCAAGATTTATATTTATAAAAATATTTATACTTCCTCCTCTCTGTTAGGAGAGGAAAATTATATTTTATATTTAGGTGGTAGCAACAAACAAGATGTGTAATTGCGTTATTAGCATGTGTGAATTCAGAATAGGAAGCCCTGTGAAGCTTTACTTGGGAAAAAATGTCCTGGGCTTGCACAGTAGGTGACTGTTAACTTGCCAGCTGTTTGCCAGTCTCAGAATACCAAAACTTACCATATTAGCTCACTATGAGTCAGATTCATTCCACAGAGGTGGAGGCTTAAGCATTAGTTACGTTTCATAGAAACTTTTAACAGGGAAACATCAGTGATCCATAGGCCTTTTGCATGTGATCTCCTTATCAGTAAACTTTTATTCCAAATAGGTTTGCATAAGAGCAAGGGGAGAAATGAGGGAAGGAAAATTAAAATATTATTAGGAGAAAAAAAAGCATATATGAAGAATCTTATTTTATCTTATCTTTTAACTGCTCTAAAAATGAATTATAGCGGTTTTAATTTATGTATATATAAATAAATTATATATAATTTATATATTATATATAATTATATATATAATATATAATTAATGTGTGTGTGTGTGTGTGTGTTTATCCACAAAAAGCACAACATCTTTACTTCATTGAATTTCACAATTAGCTTTACCGAAGATGCAAATTCATTCATCCAGAGAGATTAAAGTACCCTCCAGAACATTACTTTATGGCTCAATTAAAGTTTAAATTCTTTAATACGGCACCTAAGATTAGAGAAACTGTTCTACTTAATTACAATTATTTGGTGCTGCATCCCAAAAGCATGGTCTCTATCCATTTCTCTGTGTCAGGCTTCTAGGGCATGAGCAAGGCAATATAGCAGGGCTCATCTATGCGAGACAGATTTGATAGTCTAGTGCTGAAACTCACAGAGAATCATTGTGGCTAATGGAACAACATTATGTACAGAAAAAAACACAGTTTTTTACAGTACGAGGCTATCATTAGACAAGGTAAGAAGGCCTTACATTACCATATTAAATAGAAGGATATAATTTGGGATCATCTGGCCCTCAGCTGATCAAAATATTTAAACCTTCACTCAAAATTTTATTTCTGTTCCAATCAAGCAACACACTTTGCGTGTGGATAGAGTTAGGCAGATATTTAAATGGTTTGCCATGAACTCCTTAGATAATTCATTAGTTCACACATGGATCTGATCACCAGTTTCTAGCAGAACTCTGGGTAATAGGGATCTGACTGAATCAAATATTTCCTGGGACTATACTCATTTAATCAAATCCAGCTGGTCTGCTCATTTCCTTCAGGCACTGTGCTTTCCTAGCCATCTGACCAGCCCAAGCCTGTCAAGTTTTCAGAAAGCCTTTTAGCCCCAGCAGGAATGCTTAGGTATCCAAAACAAAATCTGTAAAAATTTTAACCATTTTAAGAATAATTAAGATTTTGACTTTTTATCATAGCATGGAAAATATTTGAAAACTTGAGGTTTCATCTAGTCTGGAAACTTCTGTACATATATACCTTCAGTGATGGCACTGATTTAAGGAAGGGAAATGATGAATTCCATTGTTTTGGCATTTTAGAGATAGCTGGTTTTCTATAGATTCTTTTCTTGATCTTAGAAAACACTTCAGCAAGGGTCCACAAGCTTTCTTTTTAGTCCTTGTATTGACACATAAAATGCTGGCTTTTATCTATAGACAATATTTCTCTTGAAAAATGTAGTGAAATACTAGGATATAACGATATCTGTTAAAAAAAGGTACTAGAAATATATATGCCATATTGAACCCCACTACCAAGTGGACACATGAGGAACTGGAGGGCACCAGCTTCTGCAGTGAAATGAGTGTGTTGAAAAAAAGCTACATCAGACAAGAAAAAAAGCATGTTCTTTTGGCAACAAAAAATGTGATCAATATTTTTGGTCCCAGTTATGATATTATACAGCTGAATTCCATGAAGATCTTAAGGACACTTAAACATCATCATCCCTGTTCTTTTGAACATCTAAGATAAAAGCAGGTCAATCACATTAAAATTCCTAGATGTAGCGTTTTATGCAATAATTACACTGAGGTTCAGTCCTTTGGATGCTGCAGGCTTGAATAAGCAAATTCAAGTTTGTTTAAACTCTTACTTAACCAAGTGAGTTTCAGAAGATGGTCTGGATCCTGCAAAAACGTGGGTGCTGGTTAACTAGTGCATATTTGCACTATTGGAGGCAATGTGTGGCATTTCTCTTCAAAGGGCTTTTTGTTCATTAAAATTTAAGAAGTTTGTAACTTTGGACACAAATATTCCAAAATTCTTGTCTTTTCTCACTGTAGGAAGATTTTTTTGAAGTCTTCCTCTTAATGAAATATCACTAATTAACAAATGGCTGTTTCTGTTAAAACACATCATTGTTAATAGGATACAGCCATTATAACAGTTTGTGTATACCAATACAGGCATGAAGCCACAACCTGTGGAGGGTGGTTTCAGGACCACTTTATGCAAATTTAAATCTGTGCTGCTCCACAAAGGACCAGTCATGCTCCCCGCCCCCCCTCCCCCCCCCCAAACCCCCCCCCCCCCACACCCAGCTCACAAACACTGACAAAACCTCCTTTCTTGTGGGAATTTTTTTTTTTTTTTTTTTTTTGCCCCCTTGGCTGATGCCCATGATCAAACTTAGGAGTTGCCAGAGCTGAAACTCTAGAGTGCAAGCCCCAGGGGCAGACCACAACACCGGGAGCGCTGACAAACTCCCAGCCGCTACTAATTCAGCACAGAGTGAAACATGCAATAGTCCTCTATCTCATCAGCCTGCACAGTGTGAGGGATAATTATCTCAGCAGTAAATCCAGTGAGAGCTGAGTGAACTGTGTGGGTGGGTGGGAAGCTCTGAATCCCAAGGAGAATTTTGTTCTGGCTCTATCTGCAGTGCTTTGCCATGTGTGATCATATGAGCCCCCAGGCATCTCCCACATTGACACTGAAGGGAAGGAGTTGTCAGAACATCCATTGCCAGTGATACTTGCTCTGAGTGCTCCCTTGCAAGCAGCCTGACCTGCAAATTCATTGCCAGCACTATGGGACTGCTTCAGCCCCAGTTAGCCCATCCAGCTGTCTTAAAGGCCTCGGATAAGTCCCGTAAGTGGTGCATCTGCTTTGGGCCAGACTTCTGCACACATAGCATGTGATCTTCCTCTGCTGGCTTGTTCACCATGACACCTGGAGCATGCAAGGAATATACCTTGCTCTCAAACCTTTCAAAGAAACAGGAGCAGCAGCTTTATTCTCACAGTGAAACTCGCACAGATGTAAATGCTTTCAACAGTATTCTGAGCTTAATTTGCTGAGTTGTCATGGAGTTTGTTAGGTTAAACTTCATAATCTGCCCAACACAAGCAACATGTGGTTGTCTTGCCCTCTAACATTTAGTAGCTGTGTATACACGCATACTCATACCCACCACACACACATACAGGTTTCTTTTACGACTATGTTGCACTTGGATTTGAATACGTTCCTGGTGACAGTTGTACCCTGAAGGAAAACATAGCTCTAAAGGACTACCACAGGAGGGCTCCCACGTTTAAGCTTTCCAGATGTGAATGCCTGAGCATGTTGGCAATATTTGCAAGAGGCTTTATTTCCCCCTCCTCCCTTTAGCATTAGTGACTGAACATCTTGTTCATACAAGCCAGGGGGCAAAGACTTGTATTGCGAACCAGTCAGAGTGGCAATTACGAGCAATTAATGTGCCAGGTTCCACTGATGCTTGCTCTCCCTGTCTTTCCCATCATGCCATAGTTCTCCTGACCTACAGCATTTCCCACTTTTCCAGACTTGAACTCCCTGGGAGGCAAACTGAGTAATGTTCTTAATGAAGTGCGTGATGGAGGCCTATAAAGTGAGTCTACCGAATTCGTTTTCACAGCTGTGTCCAAAGCTGTCCCTTTTTCTCCACCCTGGGCAAAATATATGTTGTTGTCTTATCCTTCCAGTCTCCCCATCACACAATCACAGGGCTAACCATGTCGAGGACTCTGGAGCAGCTGAGTGAAGTGGGAAGGACATACAGAGATGGCATAGTCCACTCTTCTGTTCAGTTTGTCCATAGGATAAAACATCTCAGCCATGCCAAAGGCTCCAGGCCAGCCTCCCCACTGTGAAGGTTAGTTCCATGGACCAATATCGTGAAACAGTTTCTCACCCAAAGACATAAACACTATATACCTTCTTTAGACCCACTTGTTTGAAGACTAGAAGACAAAAAAGCAGAAAATAGATGTGGAAACATGAACTTTTGTCTTTTTTTTTTCTTTCTGAAAACTTCTAGTACATCTTAAAACTTCTAACACAGGAGCCTTTTCATTTCTTTTTCACTAAGTCAGTTTTTCTCTAGACTCAGCAAAACAAACTCTGTTTATTAATGTGAGTTTGTCCCAAGATCTGGTTTTGCCAAGTCTTAAGCATTAGAAATCCCCTAAAAATCCTTTCCTTCTCATCCATCCTCCTAGCCTTCCTCTCCCACAACGTACACAACACACTTCCCTCAGGTTCGCTCTGAGATCACAGTTTCCTCAGGATGTTCGGCCTCAAAGCTTGAGAAACACTGTAACACATTAGTCACCTCCATCACCACAGTTCCCAAATACACCAGCAAGCCAGATGTCCAGCTGATGCAATTCATCAGAGCTATACTCTGTTAAGTCTCACTGAAGACCTGATCCACGGTGTCCGCCACAGTAAATGACTATTCCATGGCCATTCACTGGCCTTGATTTGTGGGTAACTTGAGAGACTCTACTACCAAAAGTGTGGTAAACCCCTTGCCTTATATTTAGGGTTCTTTGAATGTTAAATTTTTGCTCAGAGTCAGACATGGATAAACAGACGGGGAGGTATATGCCTATTACTGAGATATGTAGAAATGTGAACAAATATCATTCTATAGGAATGTCTGTCTGCCTCTTATGTCTCTCATTACCTAGGGATAACACAAGCACGTGCACAAAAAGGCAGCACAAGAAGTACATAGCAAATAAGGTTCACTTTATTATAATTGTGTGTTAGAGCTCTGCATTGAGCATAATTCACCTGACAGGAAATATACTTTTTTTCCTCAAACCTTCTCTGGAGTTCCAGCTTTTGAATAAACTTGCAAAAGGAGATTCAGCACATCTGTGGTGTCACAAAACTGTGCAGCTCCTACATCTCACAGTACAGGCCAAATGTCAGTAATTGTATATGTTGTTTACGCAGTGAGGACAAGCACATTCCTCTAAGTAACAAGTTCACATTCAGAGGACAGGCCAAAAGATAATTCTAATGCCATGGTAAAATAATATCTAACTGGTGTCATCTAAATCAGTACAAGCCAAGAGTGAAATCAGGAGAGAACACCAGTGTAAATCTAGCATAAGCGAAAAGGGAATACACAGTGGTGTTTTCTACTCCTGTTTTCCTCACTGGATGTATAAGTTAATATATTCCTAAATAATTTTTAAGAGAAGTTTTTGTTTTGTTTTCCACCTTCACAGAATGGTTGAATGGATTTTCCTCAAACTTTCTCCCCAGAAGCCACTGGCTGAGATCAGCGATGGAAAATTTCAGCCTAGAAAGTAGAACCTTTCAGAAACTCAGGAGCAAGTGGAAACACTGGACTTGGAGCAGAAACTTTTTTGCAACTTTAACTACAATACTATGCCAGCTTCCATGTGGATGCTATGATATAGACATAGCATTGATTGATGCATGCAACCTTTGAAGCTGAGGCAATGAGACTTAGTTATTTTATTGACCAGTAACACAAGCAAAACAAAAGATGCACACAGCTGAGACATGCTACCGGCCTGATTTGACTTACTCACCAGACTTTCTCAGGAAATGCTTGAGCATGTTTCATTCAGTAGGTGCAGCTGGCATGCCTGGACATAACACACCTCTGCTGTTTGATGTGGATTCATGGGGCTTGCGCATCCTTTGTATCACATAGTCCTGCTGATGCTCAGGGCAAAATGAAGTTGGCTGATGATTAAATGGTAAGCATATTCTGTGGCACCATTCAAAAGTACTCCTGTATTATAAGAATATACAAATCAAGGCACTGGTGACAAACTCATTTCTCACTGTTCTTAACCCCCTGTAACCGCACGATGGCACACAGTATGAGAAAGGGCAAGTCCAAGGCAGGACACTTGGTGAGCACACGTTGAATTTATTTCTCTACAGGAACACCATTATTCATTTTCTGTATGAGAGTCAGGAAAGAGCTAGCTTGTAAGTGCTGGCAGAGGAACAACTGGGAGACCTCCTAGTTATGTACCATAATGCAAATCACTTAGCCTTTTGTTTTGCTTTTCTCCATCTGTGAAGTGCTTATATTCAGATGTTAGACTGAGCTTACACAGCCTTAGAGATTGGATTGCAACTCAAACTGAGCACCAACACTAGTTCATATGAAAGAACCCTCTGGTCTAGTTGTGCAAGAATAAAGTGCTCTCAGCACAATGATTACCACAACTTCTCACTCCATGTGCCAGTTATTGCTCCCTTAGAGCACCAGCACCAGCCCAAGAGGAGCCAATTTGCTGCTGGGGCACTTTGCAGCAGGATAAGTAGCTTGCCTAAACAGCAGCAACCCAAAGGTGGGCTTGTATGCCTGACTGTGCCTTCTCAGCTGCCAGGGCTCATGTGGCAGCTTACCACTGGGACCAGAAGATGCCATTTAGCTTTTCAGGTTGGTGAAGTGTTTTTCAACTGTGGGCAGAAGGTGGCTAGACAAAGCTATGCAATGAGTTATTTTTCATTAGCTTTGGTCTGCAGTGAAAAAAAATCTTCCTATTTTACACTAGAAGGGAGAAAATATCTAACCATTCCTGTGGAAATAGGAGAGAAACTGGTTCTTGCACAATGGTTAGCATAAAAAGACAGATGGGAGAAAATGTGCTGTCACTACTGTAGCTGCTTTACCTCTTCCCACTGTAGTTGCTCTTTCTTTCTTTCTTCCATTAGAGGGTACTCTTGTTTCAAAAATCCTCCAACTCGGGTTTCTCCCATCAAAGAGTTGCCTTTAAAGCAGGTCTTCAAGTTAGGTGGTCCAGTCCAGTTACTAAATCCTAAGCAAGGTAGGAGACAACACGATTAAACAAGATAGCATTTCTTATTTTCCCCACTGTAAAAGTCAGAGGCACTGTAGACATTAAATATCAAGAGACAGCAGCTGTGTAGAAACTGTTCGCCTTGGAATCTCTCATTACACAGACCCCGCACTGAGCCTCACCAACAGATTAAAACCACTTTTCACAGTTTCTTTCTTTCTCTCTTTTTAAAGGAAAGAGGCAAAAGGACTGTTCACATTTGCATTTTAAAGTCCATTTGAACAAAACCCTTCCACTTTGTATAGTAGATTGAAAAGATAGCTGAATCTGATATTTATAGGACTTTACAAGTAGGTACATTTTAAACAATCCCAAACAGAGCAAAAACAAGCAGAGGGAAGGGTTCCCTACTGTTGCATTGGCAATGATGATTCAGTACAAGATATTGTCTGCTGGAACAGGAGATGCTTGATCTCAGCAGCTGTCCCTCCCAATAGTCCACATTTGCCTCCTTCCCACAGGACCTTCTGCCTAGAAGGCAACAGGATACTAGTTGGGGAGATGCTGGCCCTTCTATAAAGGACATGACACAGCCAATTGGTACACACTTCCTATGACAACTTGTTTCCATTCTTCTCTTCGCTGTTTCTGTAGGTCACAAAAATTGCACCCCTCAGTAGCTGGCCTTCCTTTTCCTCCCAGAACGCAGTGCCACTCAGCCTGCAGCCCAGCTCCATCCTTGCAGTCTGTATGCATGCATTTTTTAAGTGCTCAGACTTGAATGATTGTAAAAGAAGATAGTGATAATAACAACAGGTTCCTGGGAGCACAATGTTGGCTGAGCCCCATCAATGTTTGAGACTCTCACAGCTAAACTTGTCTCTCAGAGGCGAGACCGTTGACCCTTCAGGCAGTGGGGGGAGGCTTCCCGCACAAGATCCAGCTGCAGACTAAGGAGAAACAAAACTCTCCCACCACTTGGTTTGCAGGCTGCTGCATTTACAACTGACACTCCTGGCTATGGTTTCTACTAGTGTTTAGCAGCAGCTGTGCTCCCAGCTGGGAGCTTTCACTTTCTATTTTTAAAATCAGTAAAATCAGGAGCATATGGGGCCTATAATTTACTGTGTATTTTTAATAATAAAATCCACTCAGCAGCGTATCAGACTTTAATTCTACTCTGGAGATGCTTTGTTCCTTGGGAGATCCTTTATCAAGGCTTAATATACCTGATTATGTTGGGTGTGTGGCATTCTCCACAATGTATTAACATCAAACACTTCACAGTGTATCACACAAAAGCCTATGTCATATAATGTGTTCCCTGGCACTAGGCTCAGAAGCAAGGAAGTGACAACAATTTCGTTCTTTGGTGCAAAATTTGGAACCATGTATGACAGCCAACTACCTCCAAGGTACCTTCTTATTCCCAAACTGTGACAGTAGTTTCTGATTAGAACATATTTGGCTTTGTAGCGCATTTGTGCATTTAAGTGGTTTGTGCTTTAAAGTATAAATATATTTTAATCAAAGGCACATTTTCAGGAGGCAACTATATCCAGCTAAAAGACAAAACTAAATGGGAGGATGAGGAAGAGAAAGAATTGAAGTGGTATATAGCTGGAGGTGAGAAGGAAGCTGAGATGAATGTCAAAGGAATAACGTAAGAAATATAATTTTTACTTGGCACAAACAAAAAAACAGACCTTTTGGAACAGTCAATTCATATAGTTCTGTTTCCGCTCTTGCTTCTTACAGCTAAGACTACCTTTCCTTGTTCCAGTATAGACCTAAACTAAATGATGAGCACCTTAATCTGGGTGTCCATCAGAATAAGGCCTCCTCCTGATGTAGGCTCCTCAAATATTTGGATTGGAAGGTTTGGGATATGTTTTTTTGGAAGTCAGGGGAGTTACACTGGAGTATGGTTGGTATGAAATGCTAGGACATAGAGTAAGGTCTTGAAAGAAACACAAAAGTTGCACAAATGTGCCTTTCAAGCACCTTTACATAAGCAGGTAAAAAACTAAGTATAAATCAACTCCTTCTGGTGTTTTCATGTGTGTAGGTATCCTATTTTTTGCAAAAGGACCTTTTTACGTCAAATGCCATCCCTGTATGAGCATAAAAGGCCACTCAGCTTTCTAGGTTCTGTTCTGCCAATGATCCAAAGCCAAAAGTATATTTATGAATTTCACCCATTATCTCTAGCTTTCAAAGAGTTCCCATTTCTCTCCCATTGTACCTTATTATTATTTGGTGGAATCATATAGCTCTTCCAGGTTTCCTTCAGTGACTTTACTCCTTTGAAATGCCAACACAGACGACGCATGAATTCCTGAGATGCCTCTGAACTCTGAAGGCACCAGCTCTTGCAATACGCTTCTCTGACAGTCTCTCTATACTCACCATTGGACTAGACCACCAGCTTAAAAGGCTTTCCTCCTCTTGGATATGTTAGGGGAATAAAATTCTAGTCAGACGTTCATCACCAGAGTATCTAAACATCTCATGATTACCTGAAGCGTCACTAATAAACTATAACTCATCTACAATTAGAGGTGATATACTTTAATGATCAATACAAACAGAACTCCCTTCTGTGAATGTTTATATTATACCTCTCAGTAATGTTTATATTACGTTACTATTTATTTGGATGGAAAGGGGAGAGAAGGGGCAGGAAAAATCCCATCTATCTGTGTAGAAGTTGCTACTTGTCATATGCCATTTATACTTTCCCATATTACATTGCAGGGGATAAGAATTAATGGTCAGAATGATCACTTTCATGCCTTAAAATCTAAGGATCTATGAAATGATCTCTGTAACTTAGAGACTTGAGAATGAATGAGCTGGAGCCTGTGTTCTGTTCTCTGGACTAAGGTGAACCAGTAGGACAGTGGGGGAAGCTTGCCTAGCCGCTGCCTTACTCATAGGTATTCAAAGAAGACAGCATGTAAGACAGAAAAGCCAGCACCTTTCAACAGCTCTAAATTTATATGAAATAAAATGATGTCGAATAGAAGCCTGAATCCTGTTGGCAAACACGAGGAATGGAACAAAACCAATGCAAACAATGTGGACAAAGCTACTGGGCTGAATACCCCAATGCCTTGGAGCCAGAATTGTTTTCCTAGTGTAATCTGCCTTGCTGTGAAGCTTCTATGAATACAATTGCTGACTGCTTTCACCCAAAGGTTAATTGGTGTGAAATAAACAAATCCTCATGGCATCATACTTGGCTTCTGCTCAGTCATCAAATTCTGTTTGTATCTTATTAGCTTCTCCTTGCAAACCATTTCTGACTTCCTCATCTTGTTTCTGTTAGTGGTTTTACCTTTCATATTCAGCCAGTTATCTGTAAAGGTCCCCATTAATAATTATCACTGATTAGGGCAACTCCTATTTAAAAGGGCAGTGCTCATTATCGACAGCCATCTCATCAACTGAATGACTGAACACTGAACGTAGCAAACAAAGCTCTGGAGAACCAAGCAAATGTTTCAGCTTTTATATCATTAGACTGTTCCCCTCTAGCATTACCCAGCGTAGATACAATCTGCTCACTTAAAAGACAGAGCTGGAAACTGAAAAGTGGCTTGGCTAATAACATCCCATACTTGAACCTGCTTTGGCAAGGGGATAGACAAGATTACTTAATAGGGCTTTTCCATCTCTGGTTTCTAAATTCCCCATTGCTTTCAGGAAATTGTAAGCCAGTAGGTTAGCAGATACTTCTGTTTGTCTGTTTTGCTGATTCCTTTATTTGTTGTATTTGTCTTGGTTACTCTGTGAAGAAAAAGGAAAAAAAAAGACGTAAATTGGGAGACACAGAAGGGTCAAAGCCAAACAAGGTTAAGTAAAAGTTTCTCATAACACATTTTAGATAATGACCTCTGATTTATCTGGGGGGATCCGGCTCAAAAATTGTTTCTTCTTCCTGAACCAGGCACATGGTTCAGAAACAGGGTTTTCATCTATGTCAAATGCCTTTCACATCAAGACAGCAAATTGACTGGCTTTCAGACCACAAAGGCAGCATCAGGCCCATAGCTGAATGCACAGGAGGATTGCATGATTTTTATTAATTAGGGCAGGAAAGTGAAGAATTAACAGCTGCAGTGAGAGTTAGTCAAAGTCCTGGGATAGTTTGTGTACAGAGATACACATGACCTTGCCAACGCATCAGAAGCTTTCTTGTGGTGTTTGAAGCCTGAAATTTTCCTACATGGAGGTTACCAATTGGTTTCATTTCTCTGACGAACACAAATCCACTGGGAGCTAAGAAGAAAGTAACCTAGTTATTTTCACTTTTTGACCTGAGGTAAAAGTTCAGCTTAAGTTATTAGCATTGAAGAGACAGGGCGGTCACCTTCTGTAACACATTTACAGTGATGTTCTTAGAATAAAAAAGACACAAAAGCCCACTCATCTTTGTTGTGATAAATCCCTCTGGCAAAATGGAGAAAGATGAGTCTACATTGACTGCTGAGACAGAGGCTTCCAAATGTTAGAATCATTGGTACAAAAGGAACCAGACAAACGCTTTCTTATTTTTTATTTACGTGAATCTTCATCACTTATCCTGACTGCTTTTATAGTGCTGTACTCCATGTGTACCAGGATAGATTACCAGGCTGAAGAAGCAGTGAAAGTGCGGAGGTATTGAGAATCTGAGCAAAACTGTGAATATCTGCAGCAGGCAAGGGAAGGTAGAGCAGAGAGCTCCCGGCTGCTCCGCTCAAGCTGGCACATCCACATGGCACAAAGCCTTCATGTGATACTAGGTCAGGTCCAGAAGTACAGCTCAACAGTCCTACCTATCTTTTTTGTTCCATGGCACAGTGAAAATAAACCCTTGTACCACTGAGGCTGGAATGCTGAGCCATTATTTTTCTTTCATAGTGTCCGTTTCCAAGCTGGCTATGTTTCTGTGGCAGGGATAATGTGGGTAACACTCACGGTAAAAACCTGGCAGCGGGTGGTTTTCTAGGAGGCTTCTCTGCTCATTGGCAGAAAGAAAATATCTTCTTTACACAACCACACATGCCTACCAGAGGAACAAAGAACAGAGCAGTGCCTTCTCCAGAGGTACACTTGCCAGGTAGGCTCTTTAAAGAGACTGCAAGTCTCAGGAAGCACCAAAAGCACTGTCTCAATCATAGACATCCTGGCTTACAAGATGCATCCATGCATGGATGTGCAGTCTGCCCACTTCCATCATGTGCCTGCAGCCAGTTCTGAGCCTCAGTCCTGGGAGGAAACGGCTTCTGTGCTACATGTCCAAAAGAGCCCCAAACAACATAGCGCAACCTCTCAGGGAGCACCGACAATGTCACCAATTGACTGTAAACAGTAAAACTCAAAAGGAGCATCCCTCCCTCTCCATACTACCACTTCCACCCATGGCTCTGACCATAGTATTTGCTCAGATGGACAGAGGAGCTGCTCCAGGCAGAAGAGCTCTGTAAAACAGAATTTTGCTTCTCAGCACAGAGACTAAGGATGGAGTGAGATGCTCTGCGTGGAAACTGTTCAGAAATTTTAAAGAGCAGGCAATACTAGGTTGTTTGGTTTCCCACCTCCCTTTATGCAAGTAAATGAGATCTCAATGACTTTTGAGAGGAGACAGAAGACCTCAAGTTAAGCTCTTACCAGAAAGCAAGCAAGGCCCCCTACCCCACTCCTCTCCTCAAATCTGCCTGCTAATGTGAATTTTTGGAAATTACCCTGTTAAGAGATAAAGGGGAGAGAAGGAACAGAGAATATAATTGTACCTTGCAGCCAATTTGGGAGGGGAGCTGAGCTGGGCTTGGCATAGTGCCAATTTGCTGGCTCAAATTTCACCTGTAAAAGCCCTGTAGACATTAAAAAAGCATTCATTATCCACCCAGACACAAAAAACTCATTATACTCTATTTTTCCAATCCTGCTAACTATGCATGAACTGTTCCTGCTGAAGGACAGTATTACCTGCTTCCTTAAGATTACTTGCCGATCACAGTGACTCGGGGGTGTTATTTTTAGTAAAATGGAAGGTTCTTTAACTGGCCTTCCCCCAAATGGGCATGCATCTATGTGTGTGGGCTCCTGGCCCCTCTTTAAAGGGTTCAGTTAAAAGCATGAGCCCAAGGCCTGCTCATCTTTCCCACTTTTTGGGACTGTCACAAACAATAGTCAGGTGACTTATTGCTCATAGCCATCGGTGTTCAACTAGAATCCAATAGCCTCTGAGTGACTTTATGCCACTTCTGCATATAACAAACCTTGTGATTAATATCAAAAGATACTAAATTTTTTCAATAACGTATTTTGGCATTTTTGTATGAATTTGCTTTGCCTGTGTTATAGAAAGGTCTGTCTTGGATTTAATGCTAAATGTGGACCTTACAATTAAAAGGCTTAGCTGAACTCTCTACTTAGGTTTGATTCAGTTCTGCATGTGCTTTATTAGCACTTTGGCTTCAGCAGGAAATGTATTGTAGCTACCCTTAGCTATGATGTCACAACTGCTAGAACAGCAATAACCTGTAAGCACCACAGTTAGTTAGTATTTTTTCCTAAGTGAAGGTATCTGTTGTATCTGGTGGTCAGATGCTAAGATAAGCTTTGGCAGGGAATTAGCAGGCTACATCACACAGGTGCTACGCTGGGTGTGTGCCTTGCCAGTTACTTAAAGGCTGGAACCAGGATCCTTGTGATTTGAAGTCAGCAGGTCCCTCAGGTATCCAAAGGAGTGTGCTTGCAGGACCTTATGTCAGCTGAAACCTAGTATGAAATTTCTGTCTGAGTCATATCACTGCAAAATGCTACAATTGTTCTGCAGCTACTAAGCAAAAACCTTACATCAGAGCTACAGTAATAGGAGAGGAGGAAGTATGTGGTATATGGCAGTGAATTTGCTCTAAGGCAGGGGTTCCCAAAGATGTGGTGTGTTCTTATTTCAAAAGCAGCCAAATGCCTCCTCCTGTTCATGCATATGTGTAAGAGTTGCTGCTGCTGCTGCCTGTTCTGATATCAGAGCCAAGTACTTTTGGGAACCCTTGTGCTGAGGCATGTTATAGCTTTTCCCTCAAGACCCAGAGAAAATTCAGGCTCCCATTTTTTCCAGTGAATGTTACCTCAGCTTGCATGCACTCAAACAACATAGCACAACAGTCTATACAGTCCTGGTTTCACAATAATAGACACTGGGAGCGAGTAATATTTAGCAAAACACCTAAACACTACCCAGATTCCTGCAAAAGTTGAAATACAACAGTAACATAGGGTAAGATAAAGAAGGCTTTCCTTGCCATGACTAAAGGCATCCTGAACTGAAGGAGTTTTTCTGTATGTAGGTTGCCTGGGAGAGATAAGGAGACAGAGTTAGAGGGACATGATCCCCGTAGGTGAATCAACTTGTGGAATCCCAGGTTCTAAACTGGAGCTCTTTAAAGATTTTGGGTGATACTCCTCTAATGGATATCACTGCACAAAAGATGCAGATGTCTAGTATCCCGAGTAAAATGGCAGCCTCTCGAATAATTTTTTACTCTCAGTGCATGAGGTTCCATGTTTTGAAAGACCCAAGGGCTGGGTGGTAAGCAATTATTTTGGTCACACATACACAGTTGCAATGTTCCCTTTTCTTCCAGCTGAGTTATGTGATTAGTATTGCACAAACCTGCAGCCAAAGCTGGCATCCATGCCAGGGAGACTCCTCTGAGCAGGGTCAGCTCCTGCTAGCAGGCTGTCCTCGAGCTTCTTGTGCACTAAAATCATGTGGTTAGCAGGCCAGACAGGCCAGGTTTGTTTCATCTGGCACATAGGGTCCTAGAGGAAGAGAGAAGCTGTAATGTGGTGCTAAGTGAATTGTCAACCTTTCAGTGAAGGACTGCAAGACAAGAGCTAGATGAGTGAGTGTTCAACCAGAAACTGCTGAAAACCAGAAATCCCAGCCTTACCAAGTCTGGGATTGGCACTGCAAAACTGGCCTGAGATGACAGCGGGGTGTACGAAGAACCCTTTATTCTTTCTCCTTATAAGGAAAACAGAGAAGCCACCAGCCCCAGACTTTTTTCAGCTGTGTGGTCACTTGAAAAATATAGCAAAACCGTATGTAGCGGCAAAGACAAAAACCTGATGAAGTGAATGGAGAAGGTCTGATTGCTTTCCCTCAGCTTTTGGTCTGTGCCTCTGAAACTAGGTGATGGGATTCTTGCTGAAGAAATAACACGGAAGTTTTTTGCGTGTGTGTGTATTACATGTGGGAGTTAAATGAAATGCTTTTCAGTTCCATGTATATTTCTCGAAAGGGTATGAAGGGAGACAGCAAGAAGAATCTTGAACAGTTAGAAGTATTTGGAACCGAATTCCCCTCAGACATTTACGGAAGTTCTTTGCCTCCATAGATGCCTTCTTTTCTCACACTTGGCCTTTATCTGGTTTTCCTCTTGATCCCTAGGAGCATTTTTTGCACAAATTCCCATGCTGTACATGTATAATGCTACAATTTAACAGTAGGAGAAGAGAATTCCTATTTTTAGTTACAGCATATAAAATGTTATCTAGGGACAGGTCATTTTGTCCTAAGTGATCAAGCAGAAAAAGGATACAGCAACAAATAAAACCTTAGAAAGGGTATTCATGTGGTTAAAGCATTAGCCTGTTAATTCTGGAGATCTGTGTCCCTTTTCTGTCTCTCTTACAGTCTCTTTAGGCTCCTCATGGGTTAATCTCCATGCCTCACTTCCCTTTCTGTAATATGGGGATACTGCTAACCTATCTAACAGCTTGGTGTGATGAGGATAAATTAATTACCGTGTGACAGATTTTCAAACATGTTACTGATGTGTTTGCAATACATAACAAAGCCTTTTATGTAAACAAATACCCCTGGGAAAACAAGAGACTGGATTTAAGGTTCCTTTTGAGGTAAATTCCTATACCAGCACTCCCACCATGGGCACACACCACACCAAAGGAAAAAAATACTACCAATGTACAGTGTCATGCTTTAAAGACCTTGAAAATCAGCCAAATCTGCAAAATGCTAAGGAGACTTAATGCAATACTTAATACATCCTGGGGCTAATTCTCAGGAATGCTCAATACCCTCTGCTCCCCACTGACTGCAAGTTGTGGACACTGAGCAAATTCAGATGCAGAACAATCATTTAGTGAACAAAAGGCGTTTTAATGAGGTCTACGTCCTCAGTCCGCATATTTTCATGAATACAAATATACTTCTCATAAGAAGTTCCACCGAGCTCAACTGTTGTACCATCTGCATACTAGGTACATAACTTGAAGATACAAAGTTTAAAATACCAAACAACCTAGAAAATGTCTTTTTTTCTCCCTACCTGATTGCTCCCTCCATGAAAAGGTCCTTGTGTGCCTCTCAAGAACTGAACCAAGAAAGAGAAATGGTGAGGATTTTGCCATTACTTTCACAAGTCTCTAGGTTGGCCTTGGGGATCCACTTCCCACGTGTCCCTGATTTCCAAGAACTAGAGCAGCATGTGAGCGCACTCTAGAAACCACAGGCAGGTGGGAATCATCCTCCCTTGCACCAGTCTTCTTCCATAATGTGCTGGGTGAAGGGTATGCGCATGATTTTTCACCGGGTCAAAAATGATATGACAGCTTTGAATGGGGAGGTATTTAGCCCTGTTACAGAAAAGCAGCTGGTTTGTTCGAACTTGAAAATGGAGCTTAATTCCTTCCTGGGCTGTGATAGCTTTTTCAAGTCAATTAACAATAACACCTGGACTTTGGTGATGAGATTGAACCAATGCTTCCCTGTCTGAAAACACTTAGCCTTTGAGGAGGTTAATATCCAGACCTGAACTCAGTGCATAACCATAGTTAAATGCTTCCTTTGAGGGTGTGTGGAAGTAGGTTTTTATAGGTGCAGAAGAGATACCAAGGTGAGATGGTGTGAACTGCTAATCAGGGACGCAGTGTGTGACTGGACTTGGCCACACAGAGGTGAGTGGGTGAGAGAGCCAGAGCGACAACACAGCAGGGTGCGATGTGTCACCACTCCCCTTGCTGGCACAGTGTCTGGCCAAACCCGAGAAGATCAAAAATCAAAAAACAAATCAAAGTAAATTCCAACCTGAAATGCACACAAAGCTTGTGCCCAGTATGCAAGCCCCATCCTTCATCCACGCATCATGGAACATTTGCTAGTAGCGCCATATTCTGAAAAAGCAGCAAACTCAAAAGAAAATACCTGAGGGGCAGTCAACACTGCACTCCCTGTTTGCCAATCAGGGTGCACTACTTCAGACTTGGCCACGTCACGGCTCTCTCACTGGTGACCAACTTGCCGCAGACCTACCTCAGAGCACTCTATTTTCTTTGGCGGGGCCTGCGACCCTGGGCAACTCAGCCCTGTGTTTAAGCCTTGCCCAGTGCTTTACAGACCGGAGAACACATGTTTTTTTGTTTCAAAGATATTGCTTAAAATAACTCCATCTCTAGAAAGTTGAAGTTGGAGCCCCCTTTCCCCTCACCCTCCCTGATTTGCACAGCTGTTGCTCTCATGAGGATCCAAAGACAGATGTGCCATTTGGATCTGGTTATCATTCCTCCTTCCTGCCCCCTCACCAAAAGTATATATATATACATATATATATATACACATCTTTCTCTGGGCTGTTGGACAACAGCAAGCATCTGTGAGGAGAAGGGGGGAAGGAAAGCATTGGCTGAAAAACATCCCCTCCCCCTGCTCCCCCTCCCTGTAATCCTGTGCTCTCTTCAAACACGTTTTTAAACAAACAAGTTTTGGTCTGGTTTCCTGGATGGCACATCTTCATGTCTAGTTGTGCTCCATCCATTACCTCATGAGGCAGGATAGGACCAAGGTGACAAGACTGATGAAAAGTTTTGAGCGAGGGGAACAGGTGAGGAAACCCTCCCAGGGTAGTGGTAGAAATGGGGCAGGTGGGGCACTTTTATATTTTAAAGTAATTGAGCAAATCTGTTTCAATAGGGAAAAGGTAATTTATATTCTAGAGAGATAATTTGTCATTCCCTCTTGTTTGTCCTACCAAAATGATAAACTGACTTATTTAATTTTATTTTATTTATTTTTCACTTTATATTCAGTGCCTGAATATGTCCATGTTTCATTTTTTGAGGTTTGGAGGGGGGTGAATTAAAATGCCTGCCTTACCTAGAGTTCAGAACTAACCAAGTTACTTCCACTTCTGGAGGGTCCTATATTTTATTCCAAATTGACACAAGATCTGTTCAGTTATTCTTAGCCTTGCTGACACCTTTTTGCTTTTGTTACATTAATGCATGGATGTGAAGAGGGAAGGGACTCCGAGTTCTGGATCCCGTTCCACTGAGCTGCTAATTCACATTAGGAAAGGTCAAGTCTAATAGAGCACTGCCTTATGTTGAGGCCAAGAAGAAAAGGAATTTATTTGGAAACTCACTTTCCAGGTGTATTAACCCCTTCAAGTTCCATTAGGCTGCATATGTGTCACAGCAGGAGCTCTTTTTTATGGAGGAGTCCAAATAAACTGGCTTATTACAGAGCTTTCAGCTCCAGTGCTCTATAACTCAGATCATAGCTCTGTTATGATTCCTACTGTTGCTTGATTTCCCCTTGTACCACATTGTTGTCCACCAGGAGTAAAGAGACTCTTCTCTGCTACAGTTGGTACACTTCTGTGTATATATCAGAGTAGTCTACAAAAGGTGAAGAAAGGCAGAAAAAAAACAACTATACAGGATTATTTCATCGGAACTTTTGTTTTTGTAGGCAAATGCAAAGATAGCCTTACTGGGGAAAAGGAGAAAACTTGCTTTTTGCTGAAAGATAGAAGGATGAGGAACTACTACTTAAAGGGAGGCGATCTTTGCTAATTGTATTCTAGAGTAGTAAGAATTAAAGGATTTTAGGCTGGAGGCACTGGTATCTGAAAAGTGTCTACCTGAAACCCTGAATACATACCTGCCAAATCTAAGGAGGAAAGATAAAAAGCTAGCTAGAAAGCATTCACAGAGAAGGAAAAAAATTACCATTTGCTAGCTGATAAACAGAAATGCATCTGTTCTTTTTAGGGTAGGGGAGAGAGATACAGGGAGTGAAGGAAACTGCTTTTGTTAAAAGAGAAATACAGATCATGGTATTTGGCCACATCACAAAACCTGAAGCTCATTTGAACATATGAAGAAAACAAAACTCTAGGCCCTGCCTCAAGGGATAGAGCAAATAATTTACTTTCCAATCTGTCCCAGTTCTGACCAAGTTAAGAAATCCACTCCTATGAGAAGGGTAGAATATGACAAACTAAGCAAAACAAAAAGCACATTATCAGGGTCTGAATGTTTCTGCTCAGAGCTTAGTATTGATGTGACTTCTGCAAGGGAAGAGCCTCCGGCTGTCTAGTAAATGTAGATATACAGCTGGTTTTGGCTTGCAGCATCCACATTAACTTCTTAATATGCAAAGAGACTGCAAAATGAAATGAAAACAAAACAAGAGCGGTACCTCGTCTGTGTATATTCTACTCTTTCAGATGTCTACTTCTACGGGGAAACTTTTTTATTAACATCAAAATGGTTCGTTTTCAGATCTTCTCCTTTTTTGAAGAGGAGCTACGTTAGTAGTGTATCTTTCTTCTAAAAATATAAGCTTTAACTTATGTCCCCAGTGAGACCGCATGCATGATGTAGGCCAAAATTTAATCTGTTTCTATACACATGCAAACATAACAGTCCTTGAAACTTTTAATAAACGCTAAGAATGAACTCTTCTAAAGCTTCTTTGGACAGTGGAGATCTCAAATAAAGCATACAACTAGCACTAGCTTTGATACAGTACACAGGAAAAACGATGTCTTCATGAGCAAGCCAAAGACAGGAGAGGAATTGTATTCAACAGGTGATATGATGCGAGACAGGGGTGATTTTGCAGAGATGTCACTGGAGAGCAAATGGTTGAATCTACAAATAGAGTTTTTGGTTAGCACTGCCCTTTTCCAGGCACTCTGACACCCAGTGAGGCTGGCAAACACTGTCCCTGCAGGAGGGAAACTCCCTCAACTTTGGCCGGGCAAAGAAATTCAGGTCTTTAGCCTGTCTCCTTCGAGAAAACAAGAATCTCTCAGTTTGTGTTTATGAGAAGATTTCACATTTTCACATTTCCAGCTGGAGGGAAAAACAGGAAAAAAACACCCTTTTCTTAACCAGACTGGAGGTTCTCTACACACACAGACAGGGCCCCACACCTGACACTGTAGGGAAGGCATAGTTGTTTTATTTTTTTTTTTCACAACAACTTGTGTGTACCCCACTGCCAAGAAAGGCTCAGTCCCTGGGGAAATTAGCACATCCTATGGTGTAAAGGGTAGGCAAAGAGTAGCTTTTGGTGAAGGCAAGCTCAGTGTACTTCTGTTTGGCATAGCTAATGATAAGGTTCCCCTTTAGCTTGCCAAGAGAGGCTGTTGTCTGCAGAGCATCTTCAGTGCATAGTTCAGCCGTGACAACATGTATATTCAGAAGGTTCATTTTAGACCTCGATCAGAAGTTATTAGTTTCAATGAAGGCCAAAATGGTTTTGCACAGAATCAGCATTCCTAAACTTCATACCAGAAAGAGTCCCATGGTACAAGAGGTTCAAAATCTGAACTATTTCTGGGGGAAGTGTCTGAGTTCAGGCCATTACAGAGGAAAGATGCCAAGGCTAGATCCAGATCCAACTTTCTGGGAAAGGTGCTCAGGCCTGGGATTGCAATCTGTTGCATGAAGGAAGTAAGAGTAGGGGACACAGTTCAAATTGCACCACACCTTATGGGTCCTTAGATTTGAAGCTCCAGTTGAGGCTTAAAACAATCAGGGACTTCCCAGGTGCTGGCGGTGGAGGCAGACCAGTTGATCAGCTGCCTGCACAGCCTTCTGCAGCCTTGAATGGCAGGATCTGCTTTGGAGATGGACACTCTCGCTCTGCAGCAATAACAAGTTGAGAACCAAAGCGAGCCCTAACTGTGCAGGAGCGAGAGAAAGCAGGAGGGTCCCACAAATGATGACCTGAAGTTCCAGTTCTCCCTAGTTGTCCTTAATGTTCTGCTACCACTTCTGTGAGTAAAATATCTGGAAAATGACATTTAGTGTCACCCCTCTCCTTCCCCCACCCCTGCATCCCTCCTGGGTAAGAAGAGAGCGCCTGTTACAGCAGTCTAGTCTGTAACAGTGGGTGGGTAAGTGGTTTCATGCAACACCAGCTGTGGGCTCCAGCAGGATTGTATTTAAACCCCTACACTCTCCTATCTCTATTGTTATGCTACATTCTGCTGAGGCTTGTGGCAAGGGCAGGGATGAAGACAAGATAGAAAATTAGGTTCAGAACAATAATAATCATGATAAGAAGAAGAACCAATGACGAATGTAATTCCCATTTCTCATTACTATGCCACTGCAGCTATGGTTTGGCTCTCCTCCTGGCCTTGGCAAACACGATCCACTTCATCTCCTGCTTCTCCTGTTGGCCAGGCTCTCATCCTTCTCTTGGCTTCTGCAGCTGAACTCCTGGCTGGCTGCAGTAATCCCACATAATATTTCACGCAAATTTATATGAAGCCTGTTACAAAGCTCAGCAAGGAGAAACTGTTTCTTTTTATTGATACAATTAATCATTTGTAGTTCTGCTCCAAAACCCAGCCTGTCTCACATGTAACTGTTCCTTTCCACCAAAGAGGCTGAGAAAGAACGGTACCCAAGGAGGCCAGAGCAAAATCCTGCCTTCTGTCCCTCTCCCTATCCCCCATAACCCTGGGTGAAATCACTCTTGAGTCTTGCAAAGCCTGCCTGCCTCCCTCATACCTGTCTATTCCAGTGCCTTGCTTCAGCAGCACCAAAGCAAGCTGCTCGGTCCTGCGCTTACAGGAAGCCCCTGGGCTGCTGCACACCCCTTGCAGTCACTCCAGCCTGGAATTTGCCCTGTGCTTTGCCCTCTTATCTGTACTCAAATTTGATAAGCACATTCCGGCTGCTCAGATTTCCCAGCCCTCTGGTGGGAAATCTTCACAAGTCCTCTCTTACCTCTTTCTGTTCTGATTGTTTTGTACCTTTGTTTTGTACTGTTAATCTTTCAGTACAACTTCCTCTTCTCCCCTTCCCTCTCCTCCTGTTGAAGTACAACACCATTTCTAGTGCCATGGCTGTTTGGAAAAACAGAAAGCTAACCCTCAATATAATGTTTCCGTGGCTAAGCAGGAGACCCAAGTCTCTGGGCTCATCAATCTATGACCCCTCACTAGTACTAAAATTTAAAGAAACAGAAAAAGAGGATCTCTTTCATGCTTATAACTGTGGGTATGCACCTCTCCACTCAGTATTTACCTGCTGAAGTCTACCTGTTGTCGAATTTCTCCTCTTTCTCCTAGTCTCAAGTATAATATCAAGAAGACATTTAAAAAACATAAGCTCAATAAAAATGTACACCCCCCTGCTTAACTTTAGGCATAGAGTGGGATACTAAGCTATAATCTTTTCAGTATCTTTCTTCTGATATTCCTACATAATTTGTGATAGTTTGTTCAACAGGACATAATTAAGGAAAAATGTAGTTTAATTATGTGCTTAATAATTAAGACAAATTCTAGAAGGACTGGCTTTATTTATTTGTTAAGCTAAGTACCCAGAAGGTCCCATTTTCCCTCAGAGAGAAAAATCCATGCCATATGTGGTAATGAGACTAAGCTGAATAAGAAATTGGCTATTATTTCTTCCTTCTCGCTCCATGCAAAGAAATTGCATGGTTTCATTATGGGAGTATATCACTATTTTCTAAAGAAGAACCACTGATCACTGTTAAGTGAATTACTTTTGCCCAATGGCTGAAGTTCCTCTGTTCAAAGAATATTTCCCCGTTCCCAGGATATTTCCCAAGCATATTTCACCAGTTCCAAAAATCTTTTCCAGTTGTCATGGGCTTACATAATAGATAAGTATTTCCCCTGAGCAGATAGTTATCTTTAATTGGATATTCAAGGTACGCATTTCAGAATCTTATTTACAAACTGAGATTGGAACTATAACCAAGACATTAGGAAGTGAGGTCTGGAACTTACCCTACGGTAAGGGCACTTCTGAAGGTCAAACTTGTATGACACAAGCTTTCTCACACAGTCACCATTTTTCTGATACTATCTTTACCTTCTAAATTTTTTCACTATCTGAATAACTGAATGGGCAGCAATGGTTGGTAGCATTTCTTTAAATATTGTGGTGACATGGCGGATATAAGGTAGATAGAGTAGGCTGTGGAAGAAAGCCCTGGTATGAATCTGATATTCAGCATCTTTTCACTCTCTGGTCAGGAAATCTCCAAACTGTTCATTGCCAGAGGATGGGACAGCATACCAAGAGAAGGATTACACTTGGAAGAAATATGCACCTGTTTCTTGCACTTTTTCTGTAAGTAGATACTGCTGTGCACAGCCAGAGACAAGATGCTGGGTTTGATGGACCCTTTTGGTCATTTTCTTATTGTCAAAGCTACAAAATTCTTGTGGGTTTCATGATTTTTCTTCAGTCATCAGCAACATACTTTTTTGTAAGTTGCCTTTTCTTCAGTCACTAAGCATGTCTTTCATTCATACCACTTTCAAGTTCTGCAAATTTGCACAAGAAGAAAGAACTGTTTTGTCAGCTTCTGTCATCTCTTTCTGGAGTACGTATTTTACGAACTTCAGCAATGGACTATGCTGTAGATTGCTTTTTTGGATAATGAAAGCAGAAAAGCAAATTTTCATTGTCAGTCTGACACAGTTTGGATAAAAGGGGGAGGAATTAAAGCTGAGATAGAATTATATAGTAGTCCACATTTCCCCCAACAATACATTTTTTGGAAGATAGAGATTTACTATCACTCTTTTAGTAGTAAAATACCAGAAGCTTTTACTTCAGACTTAGATCTGACCAAAGTTAGGATTAAACTGTTTGTGACAGGACCTTGAGTCATCCAGAATTTGGGGGCAGACTTGTTTGTATATTTTCCCTGAAGCGAGTGTCCCAAAAAACACCAGAAGGAGTTGTGAAACTCTGCACCTGGGATTTATGAGAACATAAACTAAAAGAGTGATATTTTTATAATGTAGAAAATGAAGATCTGCATGTTAACATGAACAAAAATAAAAGATTTGATAACAATTCTTCTCCCTGCCCATTGTATGCTTGCAAGGAGACCATTTCCTTTGGGTTTGCTCTCAGTACAACATCTCTCTGAGGCTTCCTGGGTTGCAGTAACTGTATGCAGTCTTCCCTGGGTCCCTGGGAAAATTATCTCTCTTTCCATCATCTGGAAGGCTGGGTTCTGTATCTGCTCTCTGCTCTTCTCAACAGTCTACTATTTTCTCCCTAAATGCAGAGTCAGTGCTTGCAGTCTCCCCTCTCTCTGCCTTCCAAACATCCCCCTCACACACCACGGTATCTGCTCAGATCCTCTCAGGGAAGGATCAGTCTTCCCCTTTTCCCTCTTGTCCAGCAGCCAGGACAAAGAAAAGAGACAGTTTTCCTTTCTGTTGCCCAACCGCTCCATCTTAAAGATATATACAAAGGAAGACTATCCTGTGCTTATAAATAATAAGCTGCAAACAAGTAAAACAGAAACCACCCATCAAGGATACAAAACCCATCCTCATTTACTCTCCTTCTTTTTAAATAGCATGCTTTATATAGAACCCATTTTTCTTCTTCTTCTTCTTCTTCTTCTTCTTCTTCTTCCTTAAGCTTCTGACCAACGTCTTTTACTCCAAATACTGAGACCTTGGCAAGGTAATTGCCTGGAAAATGTTATATATATTTGGAAATTCTTAAGTGAGAAAATTTACCAGTAACTGTGTCCACCTTTCTAATGTCGGATGAAAAATTGCAATGACATGCTATGACATTGTGCTTTCCTGCATTTAATCTCAGGAGAATGGCTCATACTCTCTCTCAAGGGTGAATCACAATAGGTCTGATCTCCAGGAAAGATTTTAAAAGATATTGTTATGGTGTTAGACTTTTTTGCTTCTTGTGTGGTAAAGAGGAAGATAGCATTGCACAAGAAGCTGTTGATCTCTCAGCTGGGAAGGAGGAGTAACTGTCTTTGATCATCATGGTTGAGGCTGCTTATTCCTGGAGAGTGAACATTGCCAGATGTGCTTAATCTGGACAATGTATAGAGGAAGAGAGGATGGGCTCCTGAATGTAAACCAACCAGTACATCATGAGAGGAAGTAGTTAGTCCAGCCTCTATTTCTGAGCTGACTGTGTGTGATTTCAGGGCTACCTAGAGATTTGACTTAAGTGCCGTCTTCAGTACATCAAAGATGTGAATCCTGCCAGGTTGACACAGAGAGCTATTGCTTGCAATATCATGTAAGCACACACTTCAGACATGCTAGGAAGCCCATCTGTTAACTTTTTATGAAAGCAGTCAGGAGGAAGAGATTATGTTCAACATGGGAGTTTATTTATTTGTTTATTTATTTGCTCATATTTGTAAAAATAAGTCGTGTGAAAAAATGATTTTTTTTTCTGGTGATAGAGGTTATCAAAATAGGAGTCTTTCAAAGAGCCGTGTGTAGCAGCAGTAATGACAGTGACACCACTAAGAACTTGCAACAAAACATGACCCACTGCTTTTAGTTTCTAGGGAGTGATCTTTACAAACCGTACTTTCTCCTTCTCCCCCCTCCCCCTCTTCCCTGAGCACATCTTTTCTCCAGGACAAAAGCTAAGCATTACTCTGGGATGCTCATAAATAGGATACTGGGGAAGACTGGAAGCAAGGACAAGCACACAGCCTCTCTCCAAGCAGAAAGCTGTGTCTGAAGTTGAGCCATTTGATGGGGAATGAGCATGGTAGCCCAGGAGATGGAGGAGGAGGTGCCTGGGGCAGTGGCTACAGAGACAGCTTCTGGCAGGGCATCTCTGGGTACAAAGCGCTTGCAGTGCTGTGCCACCCCTACTCATCTTTTCCAGGACTCTGTGTGCCACAGACTCCATTTGTGACTTTGGGCAATTCACTTAATGCTGCAATGTTTTAACATCCCATCTGTCTCTGGACACTGACAGAAAAGTCCTCCTGGAGTTATCTCTGAAAATTTGAAATGTTACTTCTCCCATGGATGGCCCATCCCACTGTGGGACATTGCTGCGCTGTAGCAGAGGTAGTTGCGTGGTCTAGAAGTTCATGCCTCCTATCACCTTCAGTCATAATCTATTATACTACGGAAGAAGGAAGGTTTTCACTAATATTTGGGCCCTGAAATGAAAAGCCCAAACCATGGACATAACTCCAATGCCACCACACCCTCCACCTGGCAGCAAACTCTGCCAAACAGGCGTGGCAGGCAAAGGTGGGTCATGTCTTATACATGCTGAAGCCATCAGTGCATGTAAGTCTGTGCCTTGAATAACCAAATGGTGGCAGCTGGCTACTCCACCGAATACACTGTGACAGTAAAACAACTTTTAATGAAACAATGTACTTTTCTTTATTTCAGAACTGTTCTGAATTATTTTAGAAAGAAAAGGTTACTGCTGTCTTTCCAGTAACAAAAAAAAAGGGAGTACATTTGTTGAGAGGTAGCAGAATATTAGCCCGAAAAGAGGTTGTAGTTATTTGCACAATTTTACTTGTACAGACACCCAGGTACAGATGCTTTCATGGAAACTCTGGCTACATAACAGTATTAATTTTGGCTGAGTCCTAAGACTATTTTCAGAAGTTTTCAGAATTTTACAGGAAGTACCTTTCCTTTTTTATTTATGTACAGTATTATTGTTATTTTTATGTATTAAACAAATAAATAGAAATGCTTTTACTTTGCTTCCACTAGATTTCACATTAAGAAAGGAGGTGGGGTGGAGAGGAGAAAAATCTTGGCTTAACTAGGTCAAAAACAAGGCTCATGGCAACCCAAAATTTGAATGGTCTTTCTAGAAAACATGGTCTTAAGAGCAGTGGTCTCCTCTGAGACTCTCTGGCCTACTGCTTGCATTGTGGCGAAACAAACAAACAAACAAACAAAGTAAAGATGAGTGAGTCCACTGAGATTTGGGTCTCTCGCTGTCTCTTTCATGAGTAATGAATGGGGTGACCACACAGACTTGGAAAGCCCTGTGATGCTTGACTCCGCTGCTGACTTTCAAGCAGGCAGCCTGCAGGATTATAAAGGGCAGTATGAGGGAGTCAGTTAGAGGGGCTTCAAGGTAAACCACGATTTTTTATTACTCACACACGGGGAAAAAAAGAGCTTAACAACTGCTCTTTACTCTCACTGGCAGTTTGTAAGCAGAAACTTGAATTATGCAACAGAGTCCTAAGAAAATCCTGGAAAAGGCATCTCTCCAGCTTGGGTGTCCAGATCAGCTGTCAGGAGCCTCTTTTATGAGCATGAATGCAATTTTCAGCAGAAGTAGGGAAACTCATGTTCAGCAGGCCCACCCCCAAGGTACTTTCCCATTGACCTGGGTGGTCTCAGCCCCCTGAAAGTAAGAGTCTTTCTGCTGAGAAATGACACATGAGAGAGGTGGAATGCAGATTGGCCAATATAATAATTTAAGGTCTCCAAACTTAAGCGCACTGTGTTACATTGACCATGGTTCTTTATTCTGTTTTCTCCACCAGTTCCCTCAGCCTATTCTCAGAGCTCTATAATGAAGGTTTTAAGGGCTTCTCAGAGTCAGGAAAAATAGGGACTTTCTTCCAAGCTACACACAGTGTAATGGGAAGAGCTATTTACTAGGTGATGGGGATTTAGTCCTGTCCTCTATGTCTACCATCTGAATCAGTGAAGTTGTATTTTTTTTTCTATGGTAGAAGCAGCAAACCTGAGTGCCCCCTAAAGATAAATTATGGCTATTTTCCTTATTGAAGTACATTGCCAAAAAAAAGAAAAAGAAAAAGAAAAGAAAAAGAAAAAAACAGTTTCAAGAAAACAAGAGAAGGGAAGAAGAAAAGAGAAAACACCACATTTTGTCACTAGCACACACAAAAAAATTAAAAACTGGAAAAGGTGTAGTTTCACTCAGACTGGTAACTTCTCTATGTGTATTTCAGCCAATACAGCAACTGCAGCATTATTATGATCTACTGATGCTTCTCTTATTGGTACTTTTTTGTGCATCCAAAGCAGCTAGCTTTCAAAACGCTCTTTGCTGGCTGTGAAACAGTCCTATCTGAATGCTGCATACAATCACAAAGAGAAATTTTGTTTACTAACCTACTTCTCCTTCTCTCTCTCTCTCTCTCTGACAGCCAGTTCATAAGTATAGGTTGTTTCTACTGGTTATTGAATTCTATTTTCTGCAGGATGTTGTACCATTACTTACTTACTGCAGTAATAACAGTGTGCAAATACCCAACAAGCAACGTTGCTTCTTGTTGCTAAAACACCTCCCAGAATACATTCTGCCGAATCAGAAAAGAAGGAGAAACCTTAACTCTGCAATAGTAATTTGACAGTAAGGTGGAATAGTGACATTGCTCTGTTTCCTCTTGCAATTGTTTCGGTTATTCTATCTACATGCTCACACTACAGCCAAAGGAAAGATGGTTTTCCCATTCTACTTGGTATGCCAGCTTCATTACTGTTGAGAACTGGTAAAAGCTGCTATGCAGGCAGCCGGGAGGAATTAAATCCTTTATTTCTACTTGGGACAGAGAGAAGCACAGCAGATAAGACAGATCCTTTTGACTGCACTTTGTGTCTATGGCACTTGTTCCATCTTTGCTGCCTTATTACATGGGTAATCCAAGTTAAAGTCTCCCTGTTTAAGTTTCTTCTTTTCTGCTTCATCACCTTCCCTGGGAGGATATCAGTAAACTCTAAGGATCATGCATAGACTTCAGGTGATTCTTCATGATTAATCATAACATATTCCTTTCATTAAAGGAGAAGATGGTATCCTTTTGCTAGCATGGGGAAGATTACACAATATTTGAGGTAGTTTTGAAGACAGAAGGCTTCATAGAAGTGCCATGTGCTGTACTATTTGAATAGGTACTCTCAGGGCAGCAGAAAGGGAAGATTTCTGTCTCCAGTGTTGTCATGGTCTGGTGCCTTTCATCAGCACCAAATACATCCTATAAACCACTATAAAGAATAAAAAGTCAAAGCCTATAAGCATTTTAAAATATATTATGAAAGAAAGCCAGCTTTAGAAACACACCATGAAAGAAATCCAATCCCCTTTGAAGCAGGCAACAGTATTAGGAAGAGAGAAAAGTTAAAGAAAAATGGAGAAAACTAAATCAAGTAATTAACAACTAAAAGAAAACCCAACCCTAGAGTTAAAACAAAAGGAGGCTGCATGATGAAAATTGTACATGTTAAAAGAGAAATTAAAACAAAACAAAACAATAACCTAGCAGTCTTCTCTACTAACACAGAGTTTGTCCTAACCACAGTGCTCTGCGTCTGGTGAGAAGACAGAGCGGGTCGGAACAATGGAGGGCTTTGAAGACTAGTAGTTGTCAAAGGCAGAAGGGACTTGTCAGACTTTCTTCAGAAAATGTCATGCATCCTCAGCAAGTCACTCAGCATCAAGCCTAAAGTGTAAAGACCTTAGATTTGTTCTGTTTTCAGCTAACTATAGATTTCCTCAAGGTCTGCTCCTTCATAACTAGATATAGGAAATTTATAATAACCGGGACTGCAATATATGAAGTGAATCATAATGACTAATCCTGAATCCAGTAGGCTGTCCTTAAACTTTTTACCCCAACTGCAAATTGAAAGGATGCTTTTTTGTTTTGTTTTGTTTTTGTAGTCAGAAATACTTGTCATTGAGAAATCAAAGTTGCAGACGGTCATAATACTTTGGGACCAGATTTATTTTGTCAAAGACCACATCACATTACAGGACAGTTCTTTGAAGAGCTTCTTTTCCCCCAGACAGATTTACCTCAGCTAGTTGCTGGACTCAGCTGGATTTCAGCTAAATCTTTGGATAGCTAAGAAATTGCTAATTATTCATGTCTGCTGTGAAATTTCCTTATTAGCAACAGTGTGTTCTTTGCACTACTGCTTCATGCTGCCATCAAGTTCTCCCTATAACTGTAGAATAAAGTGATGGAATTACATACATTCCCTCAGCTCTCAAGGTCTTGTGAGAGAGGAAGAGAGTTTGCCCATCCCATGTCTGAGCCAAGACTGAAAAATAATCATCTTTCTCAGCATAATCAAAACCTGCTCCTCAGAGGCAGAACTACAGAAGTCCTTCATGAAATGCTGAGGAGAGTCTCAGCAACATAGCACCGTGGTGTGGCTCTGAGCCCTGGCCCTTACCATTGCCACTCGTTCTTTGTCCTGCTTGAGGTCAGTACAGAGCTGTAGATGGAGACAGCCATGGTTAAGGTGCTCTGTGATTTATTTGCAGAACAGCAGGTTACACACTGGCTGACAATGAGCAACAGTTGAATGTGGGGTGCTCTGGAGGATGGGAAGCAGGCATAATCGGGGCAAGTTTCCTTCCTCAAATGAGATGCTGACATTCACAATTAGTAAGAGTCACAAATGCTCTCATCCCTGTCACTAATCAAAGGTACACATCAGTTTTGCCTTTTCTGCTGTGTTTCTATGACTTGCCATTCTACGAACCAGCTGAATCCAGAAACAGAATATTTTGTGTTATCTGGCATACATCCATTGTCCAGTTCCAAGGGGCCATCTCAGGTGTGGATGATTTTCTCTGAAAAGTGGGATGTTAGCTTTATCCTAAAGCAAATGTACAAGGCTGGTACCTGTAATACACAACATTGCTGCAAATTGGAAAGGAAACCAAACTTTTATTTCCCAGAGCCTGCTGACTGCCATAACTTCTTGACTTGTTCCATGCATTCTCTACTGTGTACATAGAGCCCTGAGTAACCTGACACAGTGTCACAAATTAGAACAAGAAATATTGTTTTAATAAAAACACGAGAGTGAATTTGTTCAACAATTAGCAGCTACATTTGTCAGGGAGGTAGTAGGGTATACTATGTATGTTCAGAAAGGGACCACAGGCTAACACATACACTATCTCCCTTGAGGGCAAGACATAAATTGATTAAAGAGTGCCACAGGTCATGCATGGCAAGATTTATAGCCAAGGTCTCTAATGTCTTTTTTGAATGAAGGAGTAATACCCCTATAGCTTTCCCTTCAACATTTTTTGGCAAGCTCCCCTATTAACTCCACTCACATGCCAGCATGATGGGCAGTACTGGGAGGGTACTTTATTCTAAGGTACTAAAACCTGAGATTAGGCAATGATCTATGGCTTACCTTAAACTCTGAAGTGACTTTTTTTAACAGGAGTATTTTTGGCTACACTAATTGAAGTAAAAGTCGACTGATTTATGATTTAATTTACAAAACCTTTTGCCACACCTTTAATGATGAAACCTCCTTCTTTGTTTTTTTTTCCACTGAGGCATATTTTCCATTATTGCTATGTCAACATGGCATTAAAAAAGCAGCTGCCATCTCAAACATCACTGAAAGGCTCCATTTCTTCTTGGAAGCTATTTAAATTATATATTTAAACTTTCCTCTCCCCATCCCTCCTTCTCCCTCCCACCACAAAAAAATTCTTCCTAGAGCCTTCTAAAAGCTTTCATGAAGCCTACCTTCTCTCTTGGAGAGAGAAAGTCAGTGAGATTAAGGCTTGTTTTCTTCTTTTCTTTGTAGAAAATATGAAAAACTTCTCATGCTTTGGTATGTATACTCAAGAGGGTTATATCTTATTTCCAATCCCTTTAATAGACCACTTCAGGCTGCTGTAAATGCATGACAAAAGTCTTTCACCTCCAAATCCTGCTTAGCATGGTAATGACTAAGCTATTGTGGTTTGGTGATTGAACAGTGGTATTTCAGAAGTGAGAGATGGGCACTAGCTTGACATCAGGATGAAATCTACCACCTCCTTTAGACTAGAAATGAATTGGTTGCCAATCTTGATATGACAAGTGCTCTACTAGAAAGGGGCAGTGCATTCAGCCCTAATCACCCCTTTTACTGGAAGCTGAAGTGGGGGAAGATGACATGGAATAGAGGATGTAAAGATTAAAATCTTCTTGACTTGTGTCAAGGCCTTGTCTTTTGAAAATCTACCCAGTTATGGCCATGCTACAGGCATTTCAGACACCATAGTTCATGCACTTCTACTGCCTTATAAACTTTTCAAGGAGTCAAACCTGACTATGCATGGACATTCCTATTATAGTTCTTTAAGTTCACCATACAACCAGCTAACCACGAGGATCTGTACCTTTCAGAGACTCTGACCTAAATTTGTTAGTTATGCTATGCAAAAGGATGTTTTGCATTGCAGATCATCTAGCTTTTGAATGCTAAATGAAGCAGATCTGAATGTTGAATAATATACAATATCAGCAATAAAATTCACTGAGCAACAGAAAAACGGAGCTGCCCTTCTAGAGTCAATCTCTCTAAGATATATGGAGGATAACTAGGGATATACAGCACCTCTGTCTATATCTGCAAGCAATAGATATCAAACGAAGAGAGACCCTAAGATGATAACCTGATTTTTGACAGTATTTACTTTTCATGTACTTGGTGTTTTCAGTAGTTTCTGGCTAATTCTCTAGAAAATAGTATTAAAAACATGAAAAAAGGAATCACAGAAGCAATATGGTTTTAAAATGAAACTATATAACAAGTTATTTAAGTCCTTTAAGGAAAGCTCCAAAGCTGTAGAAAGTGTGCAATGGGCTTGGGGAAGTCTCCAAAATAGAAATTTATGGCAGAATACTTTGCAAACCTCAACTCAGAATTCACAAAAATAAGCACATAGAGCTGCGACACACCTCAAAGTCCGAGACAATGATGGGTATTTGGAAGAAGATAGAAGACTTTAAGAAATTTGAATCTAAAAGATTCTCATTCATCAGACAAATCGTTCATGGTAGGAATTGGCTATGAGTCTGAAAATGAAATTCATTTCTTCTTAATGGTCCAGACAGAAAGCCATTCTATTTTTGCAATAGAATAGCAAGGCAATAGAATAGAAAGGCAATAGAAGTTAAATAGGTGAAATTATAGGCTAATGTGCACTGAGGAATAATATCAACTAAAACAAAATAATTTACTGGAAAAAATATAATTTGTAATATTGCTTGGGAAAAAATGAACTCTTTCTGAGCTAGAAGAAAAAAAAGTCACAGCCTTTTTCTTATCCAGGGAAGGGGTGGTGAAATTGTGGAAGTAGGACAGTGAAGATTTTCAGCTTCTGGGAATGGAATGCTCTTTGAGGAGTATAGACAAGAAAGGACTCAGCTGTTCCACATTATGTCCTTTTTGACTGTAAAAGAGATATAAGAAAGGTACTGTTGTATATAAGGTCATTTTCTGGGAATGAGACAACTAATGGAAGAATCTACGGGACTGATACAAAGCTTGGTAGACAAGAACAGAAACTTTAATTTATATATAGATACAAATAATCTAAGAATACAATCCTCTATGTGGAGATATGCTTTTGGAGAAAAGTCTGACGCCAAATATTTTTCTATTTTCTGTGCACTACTCTGCTGGCAACTGTTCTTTGGAAAACAGAGCATCCACCTGTGTGCACATTAAGCTCCTTTTCTGGACACCACTATTTCTCTGGCAACCATGTGGGTTGGGAAGAGCGAAAGCTTTTGGGAAGAAGCAAAGATTTCTGGGAATGACGAACTATTTGGGGAAGCCTATGTCTGACTGTAAAATCTGAGGCAGTGGACTGACAGAACTAGTATTCAAGTCCTGTGGATGTTGATGGAAGTCTTGCCATAGAGAAACAAGACTTGAAGAAGTTCATTGGACTGAAGAAGTTCATTCAGGCTGAATTCCTGAGATACTGTGTCAGCAAATATGAAACCAGAACTGCCTATGAATATTTCCAAAGTTGAACAGCACAATTAGAATTAATAGATTTACTTATTACTCTTGTCTGACAAAGGTGATAGTGATGATTCTGGGGAGACCTGAAGGTCTACATAGCAACACAAGGTACTGCAGGAACTTTAGTAAGCGATGCTGGCTGGCTACTTATTTCACAGAATCAAGGAATCGCTGAGGTTGGAAGGGACCTCTGGAGATCATCTAGTCCAACCCCCCTGCTCAAGCAGGGTCATCTAGAGCACGTTGCACAGGATTGCGTCCAGGCAGGTTTTGAATATCTCCAGAGAAGGAGACTCCACAACCTCTCTGGGCAACTTGTTCCAGTGCTCTGTCACCCTCACAGTGAAAAAGTTTTTCCTCATGTTCAGATGGAAGCGTCTGTGTTTCAGTTTGTGTCCGTTGCCTCGTGTCGTGTCGCTCGGCACCACTGAAAAGAGTCTGGTCCCATCCTCTTGACACCCTCCCTTCAGATACTTGTACACATTAATAAGATCTCCTCTCAGCCTTCTCTTCTCCAGGCTAAACAGGCCAAGCTCTCTCAGTCTTTCCTCGTAAGAGAGATGTTCCACTCCCCTAATCATCTTTGTAGCCCCCTGCTGGACTTGCTCCAGTAGTGCCACATCCCTCTTGTACTGGGGAGCCCAGAACTGGACACAATACTCCAGATGTGGCCTCACCAGGGCTGAGTAGAGGGGGAGGATCACCTGCCTTGACCTGCTGGCAACACTCTTCCTGATGCACCCCAGGAGACCACTGGCCTTCTTGGCCACAAGGGCACATTGCTGCCTCATGCTTAACTTGGTGTCCACCAGCACTCCCAGGGCCTTCTCCGCAGAGCTGCTTTCCAGCAGGTCAACCCCTAGCCTGTACTGGTGCATGGGGTTATTCCTCCCTAGGTGCAGGACCCTGCACTTGCCTTTGACTGCATATAAATATTTCAAAAGCCATATAATGTTAATTTATTTACTTTTATTATCATGTTTGGCTGGGAAAGGTATATGTGAAGACACTGCACCTTTACAAAGCTTTGGCATCAACTGTTTTGGAAGCAGCTATGAGAGAATCCTAGTGCACAAGAAGAACAACTACTACTGAGACCCTTGAGTGAGACTCTGAGCCTATGTTTACTTTGCATGTATCTGCTTGTAGCTTATGGTGTGTTTCTTATCTGTAGCTGTCATTAGCTCATTTAGAGTGGTAAACTCAAAAACAACTGAACTGAAAAACTTAAAAATCTATCTGGTTCATCAATGTTAGTGAAATCTTAAAGGCAGATTGTTTGAAGAAAGTAGTCTCAATTGCTAAACAATTATGTGAAAAAAACAAAGTCAACAAATCTTTAACACTTATATCCCTTAATTAACATCCTAAGAAAGTGGATCCAGAATAAAGAATAGAAATGTCTTAATGTATCCATTTAGATAGTTATCTTTAACCCTCTTAATTTGATAATAACTGAATCAGTTTCTTCAAACTTGGTATTATTTGCAGAACTAAATTTTATGAAGCAACATACCTGGAAGACTTTTGCTTCAGCCATTTTTAAACTTGTTCACAGACAAAGGAAGGTCTTTTTTCTATGCTTTTTTTTCAGTAAGAGTTTTAGAACGAGGCCAAGGAAGCACATTTCATTCCTGGCATGAGTCTAAGTTTTGAAAATTACAGTGTCAAAAGAGAAATTTATGAGCATCCGAAAAATAATATTAGAATTAAGTTTGGAACTTAACTAGGGCAGATGTTCCCTTCACCTGCTACACTTAACAAAACAAAGTTTACTTTAAAAATATTTTATTTGCTTGCTGCTTCTATTTAGAGATTATTCTGGGTCCTTAAAGATGTAGGACATAACAGAAAAAGGGATGGAACACCAGCATTGCAGATGTGAGTCAAATTAGATGGTCTCTTTGACCATCTAATTCAGGATAATTCTGGATAAAAAGAAACACATCTAGAACAACCTACTGCTGCTGGGTAGAAAACTTTAAGGTTGCTGTTTGAAATCCTGGATCCACTGAAGTCAGTGGCAAAATTCCTGTTAAATTTGATGGAACAATGGCTTCACTCTTTCTAATCAACAGTTCTGTTCAGGTCTCAGATTTTCAGCATAACCCTAGCCTAGGTTTGGTTTGGTAATTTTGAAAGAGCGCGGCAGACATTGTGCAAGTCAACTTCTTACCTATATAGCAAAGTCATAATTCTAGTGTTTTACCACATTTAATTGTTGCGGAGATGGATGCAGAGACAGAGGTAGATATTTGTTGGAACCAATTAAGTTCCAGAGGAAAAAAGATCCCTTTTTCATCAACATTTTCATACAAAAAACCTCACTTTCTAAAAGGCCTGAATAAAAGCTGTATTTTCATCAACTGTTTTCCAGGTGTTATTGAGGACAGTAGCAAGAGTGTGTAAAAGGAGAGAGGAAAAAAGAAGGAGAGTTCCAATCACAAGATTTTTTTTCTTGGTGATTGGGAGAGCCAATGATCAGTCAATATTTTCATAGGGCTCTATTTCCAGTTTGTGGAACCAGTCATAAATTTTCCACCCAATCAATTCAGTTTGGGCTTTCAGAGAAAAAAATTATGTTAATTAAAATGACAGCATTCATCAAAAAATTATTAAAAATTATTTTTTGTAAAATATACATTTTTTGAAATAATACTCCAAGAAATGTAAACTTCCAGGATATTTGCTGAAAAATCTTAAAATCTTCAAAGAAAGCAAAAAGAATTTCCCTTTTATGTGCCTTTTTCACAAGAAAATAGTCTTCTGTAATAAGAAGCTTTTTGGAGATTCATGCCGCTACAGTGGTATACATCCCCAACATGTACATTTGGGCAGGCACAGGCAGATATAGCCTTGGGCAAAACACACATTCATATCACAGGGCCACAAGAGTGCACAGAGCATTGGGTAGTGCTGCAGAGCAAGAATTATAGTTCCTACAATCTCTGTTGGTAAATCCACAGCAGATGTGCTTTGCACATTGGTGTTAATGACATTTTTGCTGATAAATCTTATCAGCGCTGTGTTTACCTTAGTAACTTCCTCCAGGATACTTAGAAGCCTATGGTTACAGCAGATACAGACTCTCTCTAATCTAGATGTTGGCTGGTCCTTGAAGTGCACTGACTCTGATTTTTTTTTTTTTTTTGATGAAGCTCCTACTTGGATTGTTGAAAACAATGTGCCCAGATGCTGTAAAACAGATGTGCAGTGAAATGAAAGTCAAACAGCCACAAAATAGCAACGGCATCTCTATGTATGTGCAAGGAAGCGAAATATATGAAATTGCTTGAAATCTAGAACCTGCTTTAGACATTTTAGATTAATACTGTTTATTAAAAGGTCTTCCTGCTGACATAACTCAAAGATGTGTTCCCTGTTAATTTGTTAATATTATTAGCAGTTCTGTGGACTACAGCCAGCAGGACAGCCCCCCAAAAGGGTAGACTATAACAATTTTAATATGCTGTAATTCATTAATGGTCCGTTAGGCATAGGGCGTGAATGGTCTGAGGTGAATCTGGTTTTGTATTTAAACAAGGCCAGCTAACATCTCTAAGCAGGTGGAACTCAGGAAAGAGGAAGGGGAATGTTCTCAGGACTAGACAAGAGATCAAGCAGGAAATGGTTCAATATGAGATTCCTAATTCAAACAGGAAGGATGACCATGGTGAGAATCACTTTCTGGTGCCACAAACACAACCCCAGAAGCAATTCCCCATGCCATTCTTACCCTTACTAAGCAAAGCACCACATCGTATACATCATCATTAACTTTAAAGGGTAGCCTTCACTGAATTATTCTTTTATATTTTTTATGAATTTATTTCTTTTATGAATTATTTCTGTTATCAGTCCAGCAGCTGAAGAAGCAAGAAACTTTTCAGTTAAATAGAGATGAACACATTGACATAATTATATGGAGATGAACTAAACTAAATATAGAATAAAAGCACTCTGTGATGGTCCAGCTATGCCTGTTTGGATGAACCTGCTCAAGGAAGTTCCAGAGGACTGCTCTTGCTATAAGATCCTTCCTTCCCAACCCAGTATTATAAGCTGCTCTTCTTTGACTCAAGCCTCAGTGAGCTTTCTCCACAGAATCTCTGTCTTAGACGTTTGTATTTTAATAGTATCTTAACTCCTTGTGCAGTTTGCTGCATCATCCTTCCAGCACTCTGAAAGAAGAGTTTATGATCTCAGTTTTCTAGCTGGGAGAAAGGAGAAACCCCCCAAAAGAGATCAGGACCAAATTTTGAATCGGATCTTTCAAAAGTGCCCAACTTTGAAAGTTAGATAGCTATGCACTTTTGAAATGTTTCTAGGCACTCTGTGCATATTTGGGTGGCTGGATACATTAAGAATTTGGCTTTAAATGAATTTCAATACAACTGTACCAAAAAATGCGTAGAAGGACAAGGCAAAGAACACAATGAATACCCCAAGTCCCAGACAGCTGGGCCACAGCTCTTCTCTCCTGGCATTTGTTTCATATTATATCTGACAGAAAAGTGAAATATATAAGCACTTATGTGCATGTGAATCTATCTTTCTATATCTGTCTAGGACAGTAACTCTTAGATTTATAAAATTTTGTCCAGAAAGTACTGAAGCAAGTACATCCCTACTATACTTTGTGGATCTGACAGAAGTCAGGAATTAATCTGACCCAATAAGCTTCAAATATGTATATTTTTTTTCATGGATTTTAAAGTTTTTCTCCAGATTTTAACACAGCTTGGAGATATGTCAGCTTCTTGCATTTGTGTCTTTTAAAGACTAAAAAATTTCTAGGATTAGCGGGACACTCCCAGCTAGGTCAGAGCATGTTATTACGTGTCAAAGTCTGAAGTGGCAAGGAGCAGTAATTGCTGAGCCTTGACTGCATCCTGTCTATGCTCTGGGCGGTTGAGGGTGTGTATACATGTATTTGTTTTATGCATGTCTGTCATAACTTGCTTCAGGGATTCAACCAACCACTTGTCTGCAGCCTGGCTTAGTAATGACTGAGAGGGAGGAAGAAGGGGGGAAGAGGGAGGAAACAAGGTAGGAGACTACAGAAGCTTGGAGAATATAAACATGAGGAGGGAAAAGGATTATTTAGAGAGTTTACAATGTGAAGTAAGAGGATTAAATTCAGTTGGGAAAAACTGATGAGAAATTAGGAGAGCATTCCTGTTGGTAAAATGACATTTACAAACTGGTCTGGACAAAAGTTTTAGTAAATATACAGTATGAAGCCAGTTTAAATAGATACCTTTATTCCTTATACAGCCTTTATTGTAATTATGAAGAGTTATGCTGAAATCGAGAGGTTCAAGGCCTCTTTCTTTCTCACAGTCAAACTACTGTCCTGTAGTTGTGCAATTGCTACATCATCCAGACTTGCTTCATCATCTAGCCCTTACTCATGGCATATTTGCCTGTCAGTCCATGCTATGGAAAAATACTGGCCAGCATCCATCCCCTGCCTTGCACAAAAAAGGCTCTGTGGACTAGATATTTTCAAACATACATGAGACATAGAGTAGGCTACATTATTGCTCCACTGCTTACCCCAGCCTTGCACAAGGGCTTTGTAATCTTTGTATCTCTGTCACAGTCACTTCTCAGCTAGACAGCTGTGCTCTCACATCTGCTTCCATCCCTTTTTATTAGCTATTCTGAAAGAGCAGAATAAGGGTGTCAGGGTAAAATCAGAATACATGTGCTTCCAATTTCATGAACATATACTGATGAATATCTTGGTGGCCTGGGGGCCTACACCTTTCTTCATTACCACATGCAATATCAAAATAAAACATAAGTTACTGGGAGAGATTAAAATATGCGGGAGAACATAAGAGCAGGCATAGCTGCTCAGGCTATCTGGCCCAGGATCCTGTCTCTACCAGCGGTCAAACTGGACGCCTAAGAAGTAGGGCACACATGCAGTGATACTTCCCCAGAATACTCTCCCAGTCTCCTGGGATTTGTGGCTCAGGGGCTTCCTGAGCCAGAGGCAGTGGGGAGCTCACGAATTCACAGCTTGCCTGGGAGAGATGACCAGCAAAAGTGACAGCAGTGCACCACAACTCCCCAGGCACTCTGGTGGCAGTGAGAACTGCATGAAGTAAAAAAGTGAAAACAAATGTCTTTCCCTACAACATACAAAATAAAATGAAATAAAATTTGGGGAGGGAAATAAAGGGAGAAAGATGTGAGAAATGGTAGCACCAGTTTGCATTCCTTCTTTCTGCCTCTGGATATTTAAAATTTTAGCATATTTACACATACAGTAATTATCCTTTTTTGTAACTGTTACGGATTTTATAATGTCTTTCATGTACCTTCACACATCAGAACAAGTATACCTACATCTTTTAAGAATATGAGAATTATGCTTCATTCTTCCATTGCTTTATCTGCACATTTTCCCTCCATTTTACAATGTTACAAAACAGTAAGAAAATTTTTTAAATTTTTTGCGAATAATACAATAGGCCTGTGTGAAGACTTGACCACAAGCAAGTGAAGGATCCCTCAGTAGAATTACAAAGTGGAACTCTGTATAGGTTCGAGCCTTCTTTAACTGCAAACCCTTGGCCCCAGATGTAACAAGAACAGTCAGGCAAAATTTCAGATCAAGTTGTTATCCAGACAGCCTGAGTGATCCAGGGCAAAACTCTGTCTCTGACTCACCAGTTCAACGAGAAAAGCCATTTGTGTCCCAGGCTGCATTTGCTGAATTTCTGTGTTCAACAGAAAAGTCGATGTTTGGAGGAAAACCACTGTAAATTAATATAAATAGCCACAAGTACCTCATAAATGCTATTAGAATCCTTTTAACCTAGCTGTCTGGGGCTCATCTATTTGTTATGTTAGTAGACTGTGCACTAAGCTCAGAAGTTCAGCCAGCCCTGTCTAGAAAGAGCAGAAGAGACACTAGCAAATGTTTTAGCTACCCCTTAATAGTGTCAATAAAATGTTAAGTCTCCTCTTTTTTGAAGCCTTAGGTAGGCTTGTTGTTAATTTTCAGGTATTTGCAAACACTTAAGTTACGACTATACAGAGCCTTTTGTTTTGAGTAAGGATTTGGCAGCTAGAGAAGTGAATACAGGTGAATACAGGTGTGGAGGAGAACTAGATATTGTCCTATCGATATGCTTGATGCAGAGGGAATTTCCAGTAAAAGCAGACTGCAGCAAACTGAAAATGAGGGATGTGAGATGAAGCAGTGACTGAAACAGACTGCTTTATCTTGATCCAAGGGTGAGTAGTTTGCAGAGCCTGGCTGAGAAGATGGCTTTCAAGCCTGGGACAAATGTTTTATCAAGGTGAACAGCAGAAAAGCTAATGCTTGAGTTTAGGATGCTGAGCTGGGTTTTAAAAGGAATTTAAATTTACCCACATCTTTGGTCAAAACATCAATTACTGAAATGTTAATACATCAGTTGCTGAAACAAGAAAAAAGAACAATATCAAACTTATTATCACTTGTTTCCATCTACTTTGGCTTCTTTGGGAGGGCATATTCAATCTCCAGCCATACCAAGTTATTTCCTAGCAACTTTACGCTGAACATAAATAGATCCAGATGGTAGGTTTAAGGAGGGCAAGGGGAATGTCTTCCTATTCCTGCAGTGCCAAGAACACTTTGGCTCCTACCACTCAATTAGTAAAATAATATCTAACAGGATCTTAGATTTCCCAATAAGTAGCTGTAGGAACCTGAATCTGCACAAAATTTTGCTGCTGTTCTATGTTGCTTGGCTTACCTTGATAAAACACCTAAGGACTCAGTTACCTGACTGGCCAATCTCTTTATGAGCACCTGGTCTGCTGACTGACCCCACAGCTCTTACTCAAGCTAAGATCAGCAGCAGTCAGTAATCACCATAAGTATCTTTTCACTGGCTTGCAATGCATGGACATACATGCCATGATGCAGTGATAGCTGTATCAGTCCCATTAAGCGGTACTCACCGAAAAGGAATTGCTGCTAGCCTTGAATCTTTCTTAAAAAGGGAAGTTAAGAAATTAGGAAACATCACCACAAATCAGTGAGGCTTCCTCACCTCTTGTCTAGGCCAAGAGATGTCCTAAAGCTACATTTGCCATCTATTCAGCACCTTGTTTCAAGAATTGGACATATCACTGCTATGCAATGTGTCTTCCATATATAAAATTTTTGGCCAGATATAGAAAAGAAGGAGGAAACATTATTAATGTCTTCCATATAGCAGGCAAATGATGGCCTGCTATTGTTTCTCATCTTGAATATGTGCTGGTTAACCTGCCTAAGTCCAGGTAATTTATTGGTGTTCTCCCCCATACCCAGATGTATGAGCTAAGCTATTTTGCTGCTAAAAAGTAAAGCAAAATCCAAACCTCCTGCATTACCAAAAGCTCTCACTCAGTAGTATTTGAGATACCACAGATTCTTCTGTATTTATATACCCTAGAATATTCAGAGCTCTTTAAATCAAAACTCAGATATTCAATAGGGGGTACTTTATTATAAGCATTAAATGATCCTGTCTGCACTGCATCATTTCTTATATTGCATTGATTAAACTCTCCAAGTCCTGCCCAAGCATGCTTTGAAATTAATTAGTAGAAAACTTGAGAGGAATTCTCTTGAGGGGCAATCACTTGTTTGGCTCCTTCAGAGTCACAGTCAGGAATTAGAAGGGGATATATTGTGAGCATTATGCTTAGAATGGGAAATAACTGTGTAATATTGGCTGGCATCATAGTTCTGAGGCACGACTACGTTGTGGGAATGGGGAGAAAGAAGATAAGCAAGCAAATACTCTGATATGGATTACCTTTTACCATTCCAGCTGTGGTGTCATGTAACGTTGATGGCTCTCTTGGGCTTCAATACATTGAACTAATTTGCAAAGAATTTTGTAGAGCTAGTCATGGATTTTCCTTCTTTATTTCTTTGGTATGGAAAGAAGGAAGTGGGGTGTGTGTGGGGGGAACGAGGGGGGAAAGAAATAGCCAGAAAATGCAACTGATGCAAAATTAAATTTTCTTTAGAAAAATGTCCAATTTTTTATAATTTCTATTTTTATGCTAATGCAACTATTTACAGTTCAAGGGACATGATACATTGATACAGCACAACAGTCTTACAAGACTGCTTCCACAGCTAGGCAAGTAGTGAAGGCCAAGTATCATGCTTCCTGCTGGCAAATTCTTTGCCACTGTACATGTTAAATACCTGGTATACCACAGTATGCCCTGGTATGTGTATGGCACAGATGAAGCAGGTTTGATAGCATCCACAGGAAGGAGGCCACTTACTTTTTCATGCGTAATTTGTCACCGCAGGTATTTTTGCCTACCTGTGTCCTCTGCTTAAACTCACAGGAGCACGTACATTTGCAGCTGGACGTGCTGTTGCTGTAGCAATCGCACTCCACCCTTCAGCTCACTAGCAGGTTCAGAAACAGGATGTCAGCATGAGGTGCCTCTATACAGAGCTACTGTCTATCAGAAAGAGACGGTCTTGAGACACCCTGTGGGGCACTTTTTTAGAGGAACATGGGTAATTACTTAGGATATTTAAGTATAACATTAAATATTTATTTCTCCTGAGAAAACATTTAAAGTGGCAGTACTTTATACAATTCCTGCAAATGCAAACTCATAAGCTTGGCTGGGATATTTTTCTCTCATCCTTCGTAAAAGTAAAGTTCCACCCCTCATTTCACATACCTATATTTTTTAAGTTTATTGCTTTTTACTATCCACCTTACCAAAATACATTTTTGTATTTTTGCATTTTACATTTTTGCAAAGAGAGCAGTTCTGAAGCCCTCTTTTCATCCCAGACTTGAACTTAGTTGTCAAACTTCTGCGAACTTTGGGGAGTTTTGCTTCTGATCCACATGACAAACTTTTCTTTCTCTATGCTTTAGACGCAGGTGCACGCACCCCATAATTATCTCTGAGCAATTAATTTTGCCTTACCTTGTATCATGAAAGGGCATGGGACGAAATCATAAAAATCATTCTAAATAAAATGTATCTATCTGCAACACAACTCACAGCATTGAGTACGTGCGTATGTGCACACACCCCTTTGCTCCAGACATAACTCACTGTTCTTTACAAGTCTACCCAATGCTCACTGTGTTCTCTTCCCACATGTTCCAAGTACTTCCAGTTTGACACGTTATCTATTATAGCTTCAGTTGTGAACAACAAAAAACCTTGTATTATAGCCTTTAATAACTGGTGTCTGTTGTGACAAGACAGCTCATGAGGAAGAATGTCATAATACAGCTATTATGTACCTTCCTCCACATAGGAAGATTTTCCTCCATCTATTTTTCTGGTGACTTGGCTAGTGTGGGAAGATTTAGGGAGTATTGAGACATGGAAAGTTAAATCTCCAATTATCCAGAGGTCATGACAGTCAGCCAAATTGTGTGCTTCCCTTTCCACCTCTACACCCACTGCACTGTCCTGCTGCTGACCCTGGAATGGAAAGACCACCCTCCTTCGAAATGAAATCAAATCTTCGGAACTTGCTCATCCTTGGGCCTCTCCCAAACGCTCGTGCTGCCAAATATGCCTAATTCAGCAGTAGTTTCATAACATGGTGGGCTTCTACTCTCTTGCGACCTGAGCTGAGGTCATTGCATTCATTCCCATTTACGAAGTTGTCTTGCGTTTAAATCCATGCTGTCCCAGAGGCAAATGTGTGTCTGGGTTTTTCCCACTGCGTATGTGCTGCCCTCCTCACACAGATGAGGTTTTTCTGGCAGCCTTTTGTCATGTTGTTATGCTTTGAATAATTATTTTTTTAAAACTTCTCCAGTCCAAAGTTCATTTTTTTCCCTTCTCTCATGCTTTCCCCCCCTCCTTCTCAACTCCATCGCCATACTCTACCCCTCCAATTTATCTCTGTGTTATTCTTGGCCTGTCTAAGTGCTGGTTAGGAGCTAAGTTAATTTAGGTGCTTGTCTGCTTGCCTGTCAAGTTCTATCAAGAGTAAAAAGAATGGCAAGTTAATAAATTGAAAATTATGTCTGGCATGAAGCAGACTCTCATCCCATGCTGTTTATCTGGCAGCAGGTGAAAAAAAGACTAATAAAAGAGAAGAAAAATGGCCCTACACACGCGCGCGCACACACACACACACACACACACACACACACACTTTAAAAGGAAAAAAATGGCTGAAAGTTATTGTCAGGTGACCAGCACAGAATTAGCTGGTGGTCTCAGGCCAGACCTTATGGGGCGAGTGTCCTCATTACGGAAACCACAAGGATCATTTGCAGTTGTCTTGGCAGCCTCAGCACAAGAACTGATGTGCACTCTTACCTATTTAGGAGAGTCATTTGGTGAGAACTAGGGGATGGAAGTGGGGAGGAGAGGGGGATGAGTTTGTCCTACTGCTTGTCAGGTAATATTTGTTCTATTAATAAATGACTCGGCCTCCATGAATGACTGCCTGGCATCTGCCAGGGAAATGGGACCCACTGAGTTGGCCTATACCTCAGAAGAGTGTGTCGTGGATTCATGAACTTTGGAGTGAGTACTATTGCACAAGAAAAAAGCCCCAAACAAAACTGTACAAATTGAGCCTGAGGCATCCTGGTAACTTTGTTGAGCTTCCTTGTGAAAGTTAAGCCTTTGTCAATATATTTGAGACAATTTAGAAGAACAGTATATCTTGGGACCACTCACAGAAAAGATGTTCTAGGATGGCTTTGTTTGCAAGCTGAAATTGTTTAGGAATAAAACAGTTTTGGAAATGTCTAGAAACATTTGTGGATTCTGAGGTAAACCACACAGGAGCATCTCAAAAGAAAAGCAGGATAGCCTCCTTCACTTTCAATTTTGTTTGCTCTACTTTGTTTCATGTATGTAAACTTTCTTTCTCTTCACTTTTAGAAGACTGATGTCATGCCTCCCAAGCCTCAGGACATGGTATTTCTCAGGGTTAAGGAAAGATCTGCTTCCCTAGGCAGATGTGGTATTGGTCTATCTTCATTTCTACCCTCTTTCCCTACTTTGGTCCCAGAAGAGAATGGAGAGCTATGTCTTTCCTTACAGCTTTTCACAAGGTGCCCAGCATGATTGTGGACTACCCTTCCCACCCAAAGAGTGACTATGACTTCAGACAACCAAAAAAGTGGTAGCTTTTTGATTGCTATCCTCTGTTTCCCTTCTACTGCCTTTCCACTTATCTGCAGTTATCCTAGGCAATTAACATGTAAAGTCATAGCCTTGCAAATAAGTGAGAATATTCTAGCGATATCACCTTCAACATATCCAGTTTTTAAGGGCTACGCTGCTAAACTGGATCAACAATCCAAATTTCCAATGAACTTAATTGAATGAAAGATTAGCATTTAATAGTTGTGTAGTTATTGAGAAATTAAAGCCTTAGATTGTGAGGAGAAGACTTCAAGTGTTTGGCATCAAGAGTGTGTGGCAAAACACATGTAAATAGTTCATAGATCACAGCATGCTGTTCAATAGCATTGAATAATACATCTGATTATGTATTTTATCTATGTTTACAAGTGTCTTTATAATTATATAAATTAGGAATAATATAATTATGTATAATTATATACTTTTGTTTACAGATATGACTGGGAATTTCCCACAAACTGGTTATACTCTTGAAGTCACACACAGTATGATAAAGGTGTAAAAGCTCCAATACCATGTCAAAGTTTATACAAAATATCCTTGATTTAGACACCAGAGGGACCCACTTAATACCTTACCATTACCTTAAGTGTGCAGTGGACACTTCCACACAAATCAGGAAGCAAATGTACATCTGGAGTTTATATCTATTAAGCTTCTACTTCTTATTAATATTTTCATTGATATGCTCATTAATATCTAAAATCTGCCAAAGCAATAGATGGCCAGTAATAGTCCCAAGAGTAAAACACAAGATAAAGCTTCCTTATTTTTTCCAAGGTTGGCCTTATGTTTATGTTTGTTTTATCTAATTTTTATTTGATTCCTTTACCCTTATTTCTTTTTCTTTCTGGTTCCCCAGTGATGTTTAATTTGGTGATGATTTTATGCATACCATGACTTCAAAGTGAAAAAATGGAGTTCCTAAAATCCTCCCTATTCCAAATATTGCTGTTCACCATGACTATGTATTTCAAGCAGTACCATTAAAAATACCTGTCTGGTGGAAAAGGTATTTGATAAGATGACAAAATTTACTCTGTAGGCAAAAGCGATAGAAAAACTGCAGTGAATGCTGTCTTACCTGGAGAATACAAATTAGGCTGGTTTTCTAAGGAGATGGGGCTTTTCTGTTCATGCTTCCTGCTTATCCATCTGCATCTATCTAATAACTTTTCAATCCACTGGCTTAATCCATCACCCCAAACTGACAGAGGTATAGCAGTCTCAAAGTCAATAAGTTATTATTATTTGTGAAAACTGATGTCTTAGGGGCAAAGAGGTGCAGGGTCAGGGGAGACCTCACTGAAGCAAGGGCTCAGACTTTATTTGTTGCCTTTGATGTATGCGGCAAGCGAGAAGCAGCTGTCAGTCAGCGATCATGAAAGCCGTAGCCCCAAACTCTCTCAGTATTGCCTCTTTCTGCTGAGCCAACAAGGCTGCCAAAGGTAAAGAGGGGATGCGAGGAGCGCTGAAGGTGCCATGGGGAGGGCATGGTAAGACAAGGTGGAAAAAATGACTGTCACATTTGGAAAAGTCATTCAGGATATTGGGGAAGGTTGGGGTTATTGCAGTGTGAGAATACAGGGTATGCAGAATATGGATTCATCAGAAACTAGTCTTCACCAGTCCTGTTGCCCATGGACCAACTTCTGGTTTCAAGCTGTTGGGCACCAGTTCATCACAGCGCTACAGTGGGTGCTTAGCTTTATGCAGCTTAATAACGATAGTAAAATCAGTGGAACTACTTTGCCACTAAAAACTTTCTTCTGAACATTGTTGGATTATGGCGATAATGACTGCAATAAAGGTCTGCAATGTGTCCTATAGATAAAAGCCACTAGTCAACATGTGTAAACAAGTATAGTGTGTCTTGCACTGAATTCCACTCTTATTCAACATATCGTTTACAGCAACAGATCTCCTCCCTGTGGAGCAATTTCTCTCTCACTTGATCTGCTTCTGATTAATGTAAGAGAATGACGTACAGCAATGACACTATAATAAAGATGATGGATAGTCAATGAAGCAGCTGCAGATTAGGAGAAAAGGAAGCTGACTATTGAAGCTTGGCTTAGCAGAAAAAATTGACAAACAACAAAACAAGGTCCCAATTCTCCACGTAAAAGCAGCTTGACATTCTCCTACTGTAATTCTCACTGGTTTTATACCATGTCACTCATAGCATGCAAGATGGTAATTTCTCAGGGGTAGCAAAGCATTTGAATACATGGTAGGGGGCTAAGTGTCTTTTAGATCTGACCTTTAGATCAAGTACTTACACTAAAGTGTCTTCATCTCCTCTGAAATTCATACCTCACAGGGAATGGGAAGCAAGATAAAACAGTTTTGAAATAACCAAACCACATTCACTTTAGATAAAGCTTTTAGACAACGCTGTTAGTAAGTCTGCGGCTTCCTTAAGTTCCTGCATGGATTTTACAGACTCGACTGAGTCAGCCTAGCGTGGGATGACTGGATGACTTTATATCCTTAATCAGATTTTCAGTGAATAGTCATTTTCCTTCTGTTTGCACCTGAGGAAATGCTTACAAATGTTTGCACCACCTAAGCAAACAAAATGAAGAGGGCAAGAGCAGCCTGGAATACTTTACAGTACTTCTGTTTCTGCAGGGATCTTGCCCACTTTTGCAGCCTTTTAATCAGAGGTAGCCTTTCTTTTTAGAAGATGGTTCGGCATGCCATTTTGAAAGTGGGGGAGTGGAGTAGAAAAGGGGAGGAGGTCAGGCGGGATAAGAAGACATTTTTACTTAATGAGTCAAATAGCCCAGCTGTCCAAAAATTTCCCTAAAGACATTTACTTCTCATGTCTGTGTGAGCTTCTATGGAAAGGAATGGAATGTGCCATAGTTTTCCATAAAATACTCCAAACAGGGGATTGATTCATGCTCCATCCTGCCTTTCTCCTCTGGCTACAGTAGATTATGCTACTCTAAGGATGTGGCCTATTTATTGAGTTTCCTTGAATATGATATATGTTCATAGATGCATTTGATACTATGTTTTTCTGAGGCTGAACTGGAGATGATGGTAGCTCTCACTACTTCTGTTGCCCTATTTAATCCCCGTCATCACTACTGAAGTAATACAAGACCAATGTTATTCTGTTCTATCTGAAGGTACTGAAGAAATAAGTGTGCCTGGGCATGCAAAGCAGAGCTACACATCACGTTCAAAGGGTACCAGACAGGGATAGGAAGTGTCAAATTAATTTAAATGAATCTTTCTCAAGAAAGGTGCTTGATAAAGGAGTTGGATTGATGGCCCAAAGTGGACATCTGATGTACAGAGCAAGGTATCTCAGACATCAGATTTTTCATCTGGATCACAAGGGATGCTACTGGTCAGTTACCTCTTCTGTAAGCACCAGAGGCTACCTCCAGCAGTGAGACAGTAGCTAAGATTTCCTGCTTATTTATTCTTGCACATTCTCTTCAGATTTCTCATGGCAGTGTAAACCATTGTGTAATGATCTAAGTGCTAAAGAAACAGCCTGTCTTTAAGGTGACTGTGCCAATATATATTCCAAATAGCTTACTGGACAACAATTGTAGATTGATGCCTTCCAGTCATTAGTTTATCTGAATTTAATTAAAAGGTGGTAATTTAAGTGCCTTTGGTTCAACTCCTAGCAACTCCCACAGCAGTCATAAATTTTGACATTCTAGAAGGCTTTTGTGTAGTTTACAAACTTTCTGTAATTTCTTATTATGTACTCTAAATTGTTGAGGCATTGCTTAAAGGTTGTTAGTGGTTTCCCTGTTATGATTTTTAAATCAAAACCAGTGCCAGCCAATGTGTCATATAGCTCAGCACATGCAACCACTCCCTAAAACAAATCTATCTTCACATGCTAGCACACATGAAGAATGTTATGGCAGCCAGTCAGCATACAAAGCCCTTCAAGAGTCTGTCAGCTGTGAACGATTCACCATTTCTGAGCAACTCTTTAATGACAGACTAATATGTATGCCCTATGGAAATAAAAAAAAAAACATGTTAGAAAAGACAAATTTGGGAGTTTCAGGATTCCCAAAGGCTTTTTGAAAACAACTGAGAGTGTAAAAAAAATCATTAACTATTTTATCAAGAATAAATCAAAAAATCTTTGAATGATTCTATACATCATTAATGAGTAAAAGTCTTGTAGCCAAAATACTGTTAGGATTTCCTCATATTTAGTGATTGCTGGAATGCAGCGATGGCAGTGAAGTAGCTCCTTATTTACTCTTTCAGGACAAGAATTACATGGTGTTAATTTTTGTCCTCTAATAAGTGGCAGAAACAGAGATGTTTGTTCCAAACAGTAGGTCTTGCAGGAGCTGGTTTTGCTATTAAATAATGGCACATGAAAATCATAGTAGATGCATGTTTTCACCAACCAAATGTATTTTAAATTACTTCATGTGTTAGTGTGTTATGTTCCCAAATACAGATACCACTGAAGAAGCTTACATAATAACAATGTAAGCAAATTCTAGTGCTTTATTTTTAGCAGGTTTCCTGTGCAGAGATGGTAGAAATGTTTCTTGACTATCCCAAAAAAATTCACAGAACATGTTCCGTTTCCTTGACAATGACATTTTGTTTTTTTTTCTAAAGCAAAATAGTTTGAAACCCAAATCCTAGAATGTTTCATCTTCTTTTTCAGGAAAAGTGAATTTTTCCACTTGAAAATAAAAAAAAAAGATTTTTATCAAAATTTAACATAACAATACTTTGCTCTCTCTAGTAATCTTGTCTCTCTACTTCAAGAAATTTTTGAAAATCTTTCGAAAACACTCACATCCTGAAAAGCTGAAACCCATAAAAGTAACTATGTGGTTACGTATAAATGTGCAGATTACATTTGTTTATATCAAGCTGCTATCTTTTCCAGCTGAAAAAAAATCCAGAATTCACTAAAGGGGAGATTCTCTCTGCTTGTCCCAATGCAAGTTGAAGATTTCCTGTGCAGCATTCATTCCCATATATAAAACAAGTCAGCCAAATTTAAGGTGAATGTCAAAATTCTAATCAAGGATCATCCTGTCAGTTGTAAAAGGAGCCTGTACAGAGGGGTATAAGTCTCGCTGATGGATGCCATGGGTTTAAAGCTAAATGTTGGCTGCCGTATTTGCATAAGACTAGATCTGAGTGAAGGCAGGAGAATTTAATGAATAATATTTTCTGAATTCTTTTCTAATTCAGGAAACATCTGATGTGTTCTAGTTTCTTCTCTGGTACATGCACTGCTAATAATACGTATCTGCTTCCCTTTTTGTGAGGTGGTTCAATTACTATCTCTTTTCGTGAATAAGCTATCAATTTTCTGCAAAATGATTTTTATCTCCTGGAAATTCACTTCCTGATGCTGGCTGATGACATTTTGCCAGCATCATTAGTGGTCTTGTTCAGACTCAGATTTGTGGTCAGAAGTGAAAAGACCAGCCTACACTGTATTCTAATTAAAACCCCCCCACCTTTTTGCAGTACTTCTAGACCAAATACCTTTTTGTTGTTTCTTTTTTCCCCTAACAAATGACTATAAAAGGCAGTTTTAATCAGTATTTAGTTCTGAGAAAGTCTGAATTAAAGGGAAAATGTATCAAGCCAGCAAATAGACAAAGTGTGAAACTGTTTTTTTAAGTTAATGGTGGAGAGCCTACTGACTTTACTCAGAATTTTACTCCAAGATATAGATCATACTCCTCTCAAATGTTTGGTGATAATACATCAAGTTTTCAACATGGCTTCTTAGATCTACTTTTTGAGGGGAGAAAATGACTTTTTCTCACTGTAGAGAGATACTGTTGTAACTGTAACACAGCGAATGGAGAATGAAGAACATTGAAACAAACTCAGTATGCCTTTTCTTTCAGAAAAGGATTGGATTATATCCTCCTATTGCTGTCTTGTTCCTCAGTCCAGCCTATTTTTGTGAGTTGGGGAAGAAGACAGTTTGAAGATTTTCCAGAGTAGCTATAGCAGAACTTCACCCTACCCTCACAAGAAAGTTTATTCTCATAAACCATCCCACCCAGTTGTTTTGCATAACCAGAAAGCCTGAAAGCCTTGAATAAACTCTAAAGCAATTGAAACAAATATTTTAGTGAACCTTTAAGCTCTGCCTCTAAATCTTCCTTAGGTCATTCACTATCATTGCAAGCCCATTTATGAGAATAGAATGAAATATATCCTAATGGCTCAGTCAAAAACACCTGAGCCTAATTGATATGTTCTGTCTCATTTTGCTTCAGGGAATATTGAGTGTGTTGTTGGATAAGCCACGGATACACCATGATTTGGGAAAGTACACAGGAGAGCTCCACATTTTCTCTGTACTGCAGCAACTTTAAAATTTAACTCTGCACCTCCTCTACAGAATTAGTGCTGTTAAAAACAAGGAGTACTTACTAAAAGAAAGGCAGTGGTTCTCTGTATAGAAAGTCAACTGTTAAGGCTAACAGTCTTCAAAGAAAAGGAATCTGACATTAAAGTACTCAGCCTATACCAATACCTAGCTGCTTGCCTTCTGATCTTTAAGGTGCCAAGTACTTGACAACTTTGAGGTCAATGGGAGGTGCTTAGGAATCAGCCTGTTTGGTAATACGGAAGGAGTATTAATGTTTAAGGCCTAATTCTATGCTTCACGTTTTTGAAAAGCTTGACTGATGGCTATAGGCAAAATGTTATACTATCAGGAGGTGGAGGTGCAAAGGGTCATAATTTGGTCATCAACATTTGATGCATCCCAAAAGAGGACATAAAAAGGTCTCACACTAGGAGCAATGTGTTGTTGTTAGCTGTCCTTGTCTCGGCTGTGATTCAAATAGATTCAGCAGTTTAGGACTGAAAATAAAAATGTAAATTGTTAAGTTGCCTAGTTGTTTTGTGTTTGGTTTTAAAAATTATAAACTACTGTGATTTTCAGTCTGAGATGAGACTTTTTGTCTACGCAATCATTTTGAATATTTGCCAGTGAGATTTCTTTCAATAGGAAGAAGACCATGGCAAGCGTCTTTTACGTACTTAGATTTAAATACAAAGTAAAATAAGACATGTCTCTCCTGTTCCAGACTCCCTGACACACTCTGTCTGGAAGTAACTTGTGGGCAACAGAGCGGCTAAGAATCTAAAGCAGCAGAATATTATCCACCATTCCCTCATCTCCTAAAGTCTGACCTTCCCCAAAGTTCTTCACCTTACCTGTCTCTACAGTGCTATTTAAGCACTATACATAACAGAAAGCTTTTGTGTGTCCAGCTTCCTTTGATGTCTTTTTAGATTTAATGTACTATTAATATCTATTGATGAAAGATGCCAACTCAAGAGTGCTGGATGCCTCTATTAATCTACAGAGTGGACATCAGACGAATCAGGCAGGTCAGCTTTCTAACAAGCCCAAGGAGAGTTATTGGATTTCAAGGTGATTCTCTGAAATAATATCCTGAGTAGACACCCCTCCTCTCGTCCTGCTCCAAATAAATCCTCTTTTACCCTTTCTGGCTTCTCAGCAAATGTGTCCTGAAAAGGGGCAGACAATCTTCTCACAGCTGAGCCTATCCCTCAGGTTAAGATCTTGCTGCACATATCTTAAGAGATTGCTTTGTACCTGTAACCACCTCTTCTTTGAAAAAAAGGGGTTTGACCATTCATCTGATTTCTCCAGTCAAAGCCATCTATGACAGTGGCTGAAAAGCACTGCATCTGTTCAGATGAGCTAGTTTGAGGTCACTGATTAATTTCCCACAGACCAGACAGTCTTCAGATTGTCAGTAACATTTGGCCAATCTAAGCAGTAAGGATCAAGGCTGAAAAGCTCTACACCACTGTGGAAGTCTTGCTTCTCTAATTAGCCCAGCTGTAAGCATGCTACAGTATGGCTGGGATTGTGTGGACTGGTGAAGTCACAGGGGTGAGATCTCAGCTGGAGTGAGAAACTGGGTTATCCCAATTATCTGCTAACGCAGAGGAGAAAGGTGGTTCGTAAAGTCTCAGGAACCAGAGGAATACAAAGAGAGGCAAGAGTCTGTTTTGGGCTGTCTATAAGTCTAGAAGATGATGGATGCATTTTTTCAGAAGGACATCATTATTACACTTGCTCCTTGAAATATTCAGTGATGGAGCTCTGCTGGCTCCATAGACTAATTTATCTTTTGAAGGGGAGCTGGAAGAAACAAGTGAAATAGTTAAAAATCACTATTCTGGGTTATTTTTCATACTTTACTTTGCTTTCTGAGGAATCCTGTAGTGCTCTATGAAGAATACTTTCTGATGAAACCACTTGGTCTAGTTTGAATTTCAGCAGTCTCTAGGATGGACTGCAGCAGCAAGCAGTTAATGTGCAGGTCAAATTCTTCTATAAGACATAATGGTACAAATGCAGAGAAATGTGTCAAATTCTCAGAGGTTTCTTTCCATTTATATTTTTGCAACAGAGAACTGAGCTCAGTCAGACTACCTGTACCACAGAATACTAGCTCAGAAAATTCAGAATAAGCCAAGTTTGCTTAAATCTTCATGGCAATAGCTAGGTAGACAAATTATGGTTACAATAATGAAATTCTAGTGTCTATGATTAACAGATGCTATAAATTATGGTCAAATATTTAAAATATTACGTCTTAATCAAAAGAATGTACCCCAGGCAGCTTTATTCTCTTAATAACCACCCACTGAAGACCCTTTCTACATATGTTGGGTTTGGCCTAGAAGGCCAGGTGATTACATATACTTAGATGGTTTATCAGATCTGAAGAGATATTACAGTAAAGTGGGGCGTATAATAAGCTCCTTGGAAAACTTGGACTTGAATCACAGAAGAAAATTAACTGTAAGTATTATACATGCAGTGAAGACATAGAAATATCTCTTCTTGCCCACCTCATCAGTCCACCCACAATCCCCTCCTTCCAGTGGGGAGAAGGGGAACACTTTTTTTTTTTTTTTTCTATTCCAGTAGTTTATCTTGTCTTGCTTTTATCACAGTAGATGAGTTGGGTAGCCAGTAGCTTTTAGGTTCAGAAAGTCAGACTGGCCATGTTTACAGCCACTCAGTAATGTGTGTTCCCAATATGCTGCTCTATCTGACGCTGCCTCCATTTCCTACTACCAGTGCACTGACATTTTCAGACCTTTCAAATCTGTTTTTTTTTTTTTTTCCCCCAGTCCAGTGATATGCATTGAGTTATTTGGAGGCATGGAAGGGGAGCAGAGAGACTGCTTCATGTAGGGACAGGCTACACTGCTGGGCTGTGTTTGGAAATTTGTGCCTTTTAGTAAGACTTCTTTGAGTGTAGGCATGCCCAGCTGGCATCACCCCCTCTGGGATGTCTTTCTTGCCTTGCAACCTCATGTCAGTTGTGACCAGTCTGAACTTCACTAGTGAAAGAGCTCCACTCCTCTCCTCTCCTCCACCATACTAATTTCCCCTGATAACTCTCCTCCATCCCAAACTCTCCTATCACTTATACTTTCTATTTCACTGTTGGAAGTAGACACCCTCAAAACAGAAGAGTACAACAGAAATCAACAGCTATAATAAGTATCCGTCTGTTCATCTGTCTGTCTCTGCAAGCATTCCCATTGCCTCCTGGACCAAGACAAGCAAAGGATGGTCCAACACCCCAAATAGTGTCCTAGAAAGGAAGAGTCTCAGCATAAGACAGCAGTAGATGGACTGAAAATGTGTCTATGCACTGTCACAGCAATGCTTAAGAGCAAAAGTAGTGGTGGCAGTCCAAATCTTTCCACAAAGCAAGAGAGGATTCTCCAGCAAAGACACAACACAGCAAGAATAAATGCATGAAACTCCAGCTCTTGGCAAGACCACTTTTAACTTCTACAGAATTAGGGTAACTCTTCTTCAAAACCGAGAGGGAAAAAAGAAACAGTGGATGTTATCTAAAATTACTGTTATTTGCTGTCTTTTCTGACTTTCCCATCTCTTTTCAGTAGCTTGCCTGTTTGAAGAATACAAAGAACTTTAAAAATCAGCTGGAAGTAATTTCTTCATATTAAAAACAAACATATTGTGAAATTAATCCCAAGGCAGCAGCAGGCTATGAACTAAGATCTAGTTCAAAGCAGGATCTCTATCTACAAATACAGCCAGCTCAGCCAAAACAAATCTTTATTTTCACCAGATGCCACATGTGACTTAAGTATTCCCACATATCTGCATTAGAATAATTTTCAGAGAGAAGATAAGTCCTGCCCTGGACAGTACATATTTAACTTCTGTCAGCTGGTTTTAAGGTGATCCTTGACTTTTCTCTATTTTACACTCCACCCTTTCAGGGATTAACTTATTCACCAAAGGTGGGGTCACCTACTAGACACGCTTGACTATCGTGCCCAACACAGTACTAAACACGGTCCAAATAAGTTACACCATGCCAGTTAACATCCACGGGTAGGGCTGAGTAAAGCAAAGTAACAGTACTAAGACTGATCATTTTGGTTTGTTAGACACACTTTTTGAAGTGCCTCATGTGTTGACACTTATTATTTATGGTTATTTTTGTTACGAAAATGAGAACACTGACTTCAAAAGTGCCTTCCAAGAATGCGCGTTGGGAAAGAGGAAATGGTGGAGGGGATAGTTGACTAGGTCTAAAGGGAGCAGCAGGAGGGAGTCTCTTAAGAGACATAGAAGCAGAGAGGTGAAAGGTAGTGCCCTGGTGAATAATCGGGTTAATCAAAGTGAAGGAGGAACCATAGCCAAATTTTGCTGTTCTGCAACCCTGAGCTCACAGATTTATTACGTAAAGGCCCAAGCCTCAGCCGTCTGCATTCTCATGATAATCTCAACTAACAATGCATTCTTTTCAGGCCATCATGGTTGCAAAGTAAAGCTAGAGAAAGTCTGAAGGCATCTTCAAAGGGCTTATGACTTTAAAAAATAAGTTCTCAAAATACATTTTCTTTAAATCACCAGTTTCATATGAAAGAAATTTTGCTTGGAAGACAGAGGGAATGAGATGAGAAATTGGGAAAAAGTGTATTATTTTTTATATTAGGAGAGGGAGAGCTTGAACAGCACTCAAACATATTAAAAAAGAGTATCCAAGACTTCCTGTTTGTTTTGATCTGCCCTACTAGTCCAGAGCCTTCCTTCCAAGGCGGCAACTGGCTGTTGGTCTTTGCTGCTTCACCCCAGATTCAAGTAGGTTAGCACTTATCTGCTGCAGGAGTAAGAAGACAAGGATCTCAAATTAGATGTGGAAGGCAAGAAACCATGAAGAAAGATGAAGATGTGTCTGCTGATCAAGGTTTCAGCAGTTAAGTTCACAAAATACTTCATGTGAGGAGATGTTAATATCAAAGAGACTGCACAGAAGAAGGACACAGTGTTTGAATGACATGAAGTTTGTAATCAGTTTTAATTCTGTGTATGGAGATGGGAGGATGAACTTTAGAGACCATCTAAGGGGAAAAAAACAGCAATTTTGACTGACAGCTTTAGCATGAGAAGGAGAAGAAATGTGAATGAAAAGCCCCAACCCACCTGTGAGGTATGGTGACTGGAAAAAAGTAAATATTAATGGAAAAGAAAATTTAGAGGCATTTAATGGAAAAGAGGCATTTGTCATCTATCCAAAATGTCTGTCGAGTACTCTGAAAATGCAAGTTTCAGAGTCCCCAAGCAAGACTTCCAAGCCTTTAGAACGGCCCAAGCCACATGAATGTTAGGGAAGTGTACAAAACCAATGTTTTCCTTTGGCCCATTCACCCAGAGTTGTTAGAGTTTCCTGCCTAGAGAAGAAGAATCTTCTACAGGTAATTCAGGGGAAAAAAAAAAAAGCTGTCTGGAACCACTATCACTCTTTTAGAAAGCTACAAGGATGCCAAATTCACCAACCCCCCCCCCCAAAAAAAAAAAACTTTTTTAATCTACACCATTGGATTTCACTGAAACATACCAGCCAACACAAAAATGCTGCACTCTTCAAGTGCTTCATAATTTAAGATACTCCCCCACAACCACAATGAAAATGAAAACTTAAGCCTATCTTTCTCACTGATAATGCTCCACCCTCTTATCAATCGCCCTCCCTGCCTCTGTTTTATGCTTTGTGATACTGAGATGTGAGGCCACCTCCTCAAAAATGTGGCTCAAGCTAAAACTGCAAGTAACAAGAGGTAAGGAAGAGAAGAGGGAAGGCAGACTGCAAGGAAATAAAGTACCAAAATCTGCTACATTTTTACTGAGCCTACTTATTTGCAAAACAAAATTTCACACCAATTTAATATTCAAAGAGACAGGGCAGAAGTCTTGGTCATTAAACTTGTTCATAAATCACCCACAAGCAAAGCAGTGAACAGATACTCCAGTTTGCTAAACCCATTTTGCTCTGTACAGCTCTTGCAGCATTCATTCTTCTCTTTTTCCAGACAGAGTTGAGTGACAGCAGAGAATCAAGGTGACTACGTACAGTTTAGAGATTCCTTTTTTTGTTTAAGCTTCAGTTCAGGATCTGTATTCCATCTTCCCAGCCTGCCCTACAGCATGCCTGGATCCCCTATCCTCTGTTCTCTGTTCTTTTGCATCTCCCCTGCCTTTCTCCCCTTTTTGCCTTCCTAAGGGTATTTCTTCTCACAGGTTTAGCAAGACTTGTCTCCTGCTGCTTGTGCTTCTGGCAGGCCAGAAACTCCTTGGTGAATATCCTCCCAGCCCCTCTCCCACAAAGAGTTAAACTTAAAAGTCAGGGAACGTTTCAATTTTAAGTTTAAAATTCTGTGGCATTCAGCCTGCTGTAGCCAAAATGCCTGAAAGAAAAAGTTTGCTCTGATGATGAGAGGTAGCGTGTGATAGTTTTTGATTTCTTGCTGGGGAATGCGTAAACTAGGTTCGAAACGGAAAGCTGGCTGTATGCAAAAATATGGCATAGCTACTTCTGCAAAAATCTTATGTTCCCTGAAGAGGAAGTGAAGGAATTGCCAGGAGGTCCCAAGTGCCTATTGATATGGAGTCAAACTTTTCACCCTCACAGTTCTACCACACCCTATTTTAAATCCCAGCTCAGATTATTTTTATTTTTTTAAAAATAGCTCATGACTTGGTTGGGCCTACAAATCATGGAGATTGTGTTGCCACTAAAAACACATAGCTAACATGAGTGGGTAGAATTCAAAGGACTGAAGCAGATATATTTATTTAAAATTTATTAAAAAGCTCTGAATACAGATTAATGTTCCGTACTCAATACTTTTTTTATTGTTTCACCTGCTATACAGTGGGATTTGCAAAGACTGACTGGTCATCTAATCTGACTGTAACTGCCTGAAGTGTCTGATGATCCTCTGAGGAAATATAAACTAAGAAACCACCCACAATAATACCTCTCAGCTGCCCTCCAAAGGTCAAGGTACCTTATGAGACAGCTCTAGGCTCTATGACCTGTTTGAGATGTAAGTAAGCAGCTTCCCCTTGCACTCATGCACCTTACTGATATCAGTCACCCCTTCCACTAACATTTGACTTGTTTGTTCAGAGATGGAGGCATAAACATGTTCTGCCCTTCATGTGATGAGCCAGAAGTCTTCATTCTGCACTTTGCAAAATGGTCCTTTGAAGCTCTGGCTACCTTTCTATACACACATTTATTTTTGGATGCTCTGATGAATATTCTTGCTGTACTGAACTGTGAACTGGCCCCTGGAACCAATCATTTGAAAGCCAGAAGCAGCAAGCTCAAATATGGTGGAGAAACCCTCTATCACTGAAAGGCTTTTTCACTTGTTCTAACACATGTACCTTCAGCACACAGTGCAATATTTAATGATTCCCTTTGAGCAGTGGGTTTTGCTGGGGATTCTTTGCTAAATAACCTGTGTTAAGTTCTTAACATCTTCTCTCCAGGCTCTCTTTCCTCTCTTTAGGTCTGTCCCATGTAGTTAAATTGTTCCTTTACGGCTTCTCTCTTTTTCTGAGACTGTAGTGAACCTCTTTTTTTGCCATTTCTGGGCCTTCTCTCAGTTATCAAGGCCTTTGTTGTAGTACTCCTAAAGCTGAAGTACGCAGAACAAGGTACACTGTGTTAGATAAGGTAATCCTATTTTTAGTATGATATTAAAAGGTGCCACATGCAGCAATTGTTTTGTTTTTGTGAACTCAGGCTGTGTAAGAAAGAGTCAGATTAATATCTCACTCCACAGTGACCTCCCTATCTCCCCCACCAAAAAACATGCTGCAGATGCATTGCCCATTGGGCATGAATGAAGAATGTATACTATTTTTGTCTCCTACTTTCAAGTGCCAGCTGTCACCTACTGACTGACCTTGGGGCTCACTGAACATTCCTGGCTTTGTCTGGAAAACAATCACTCATGTCGTGGTCAGGCTTCCAATGGTGAAGAGTATTTCTTAATTAGAATAAGGAAATGTCAGCAATTAAAGTCATGAGACCTCATTCCACTGAGGAAAACAAATCACTGGTAGAATTACATGTTGCACAGTTCATGCTAGCAAAGCCAGGATTTCTGCTGGAAGCTGCCCCAACCCCCTTCATTTTACACTGGGGCTATAAACTCTTATATTAGGTGAATAAGCTATATTGAAGTGATTTAAAACTATAGCACAAAAACTAATGAAATGTCTCTTTCAGTTTCAATGAGTTCTATAACATCAAATTAATCTATGAAGTGTCCTGCCCAGCTGGGGAATTGTTTAATTATTTTTTTAAACTACTACTACAAAAAAAAAAACAACCAACCCCCCCCCCAAAAAACAACAAAAAAAACTCCTGTGAACTTTTGAACCTTAAAACTTTTTTCTACAGAATATCCAAGTTAACAGGGGAAAAATAAAGTTTCTAAATAAAGTCTTCCCCTAGGACGGCATTTTTGTCTTGCCAAATTAAACTAACCAAAACTTTTGTTTCTCTAGCAATTTAGCTTCCCAAGAAAAATACACCTGCAGCTATCAGAAGCCTAGCTAGAGTGTGCAGGCCTTCTATTCCATGAACAACATCAGAGGGCACTTCTGCATTGTGGCAGGCTTAAGGCAAAGAAAGGGACAAGCCCGACCTTACCAGCTGAATTGTTCTTGAATTCAGGGGCATTCTGATCTCTGCTCCAGCCTTACACAGATTAATAACCTATTCTGCAGGAAGCCTCTTTGATCTTTAAAGCAGATCCTGGGGTAAGGCATGCCCTGCTGTGAGGGAAGATGGAAACTCGTGTTTTACAAATACGTTGGTGGCCAGGGAGGTGAGGCCAAGATCCAGGCTCCAGTCCTGCCACCCATTCCCGTGTGACTGTGCCCAAGTGACTTTGTTTGTGTGAGCTCCCACCCGGCGCTGGGGATGCTGAATCACAGCCAATTGTGAGACCTGTGTCAGGAGGTGCAACAGACAGATGTTACAGTTTTCCCAGATTTGCTGATTTTGAGTCTTTCTATATGTGACGCTCTTAAAACTCCAGTTGACAAAGGCACATGATTAGGTTATAATCTCTACTTTTCTTGGAAAAAAAATTCAGACCTGTGTGATTATAGAGGAAAGCTTAAAAAGGCGATCTAAAATCTTAGAAAAAAGAAGGCCATTGGGAAAATAAAAACTCAAAGAATATTTATTTATTTATTTTAGAAAATCCATGATTTTTAAACCAATTTCCTTATTTTGAAGGTGCTGACTCACATTTTTTTGAAAGTTTCAGTTTAACAACTCTGACATAAGCAAAGTCATCTACGTAATTAAACAATGATAGTTTTTCTGAAAGCCTCTAGGCAGCCTTTTCAGTATGTGCTTCAGTGATGTGATCTCTTTGAAAGAGTCACACAACAGTATCGGCACATGCACAGGGGGCTCACTGGGCTTATTCTTCTCTTCACCATACCTCAAGGCCTGACCTATGAATTTCAGCTCCTAAACCCTGACTCCCAATGAAACATAGTTACAATTTATCCTAACCCTTTATCCTCATTAGGAGGCAGGATTTCACCTTATGCCTCAAGAACAATCTTTGATGTTTATTATTATACAGACTAACTAGGCAATGTCCACTTGGTTTAAGCATCAAATTCCCCTTTTTCCTTTGAACATCCCACTTGTCACTCACAACTCCAGGAAAAGGTTGCGGAGCTGTTTTCTCCCAGCCTCACCTCAGGGATGAGGAAGTAAACAGAGAGAGAGCATCGGCAAGGCATTGTGAAACCATCAACCATTCCTTTCTGGAGTGAGTGACTGCTCCATGAAGAACCTAAAATTTAGACATAAGATTTAGTTTGTGCAGCCCTACCCAAGAGTAAGCACCTTCTTATTGGAAATTATTTGTCGTTCAAGCCAAACTCAAAGCTTAGCCTTCTGTCCAACACTGCAGCTGCACCTGGAAATTGGGAGCCAGCAAAGACTCCCAGGTAGGCTGGGCTTTCTTGGTTGCCGCCTCATTTGCTCTTGGGGGCTGCATCTCATTTTGCATCATGTGTGCTGCAACTGTTACAGAATGCAACTTACTGTTGTGGCTAACTGAATCTGTAACTGAATGAGTTGTGCTTTTTCTGTCTAAAGATACAAGCGTCACTGTGGCAAGAGCCATTCTGATTTAAGATTTTTCCTGTTCTAGTCCTGAAACACTGTCCCATGATTAGCAAAACTTGGAAAACACAGATCAGTTCTAAAGACTTTGCTGTCTAATTGGTGCCTATGTTCACTCATGTACGTCCTACATCCCTCTCTATGTCCATCTCTACATCCCAGAGAAAAACAGAGGACAGTTTTGGCCAAACTCAGGAATGAACAACAGCACTGCAGTGGTGTCATTAACGTGGCCTGGTACAATGCACACGCTTCTGCCGAACAGGAACACTTGTGTATCTGTTCATTTCCCTTCTTCAGGAGTGTGTCTGCCCCTGGTCTTGGCAGCCACACTATTAAAGTTTCAACCATCTGATTCATGCTGCTAAAAGTTTCCCCACAGAAAACATACTGGCTGAACCGCTTTGTTTTTCCTAGAGCAATGCAAACAGTTATTGCAAGGGGAATTTTAGGAAGATTGTGCCTGGCAAGGAAAGTTCACTAAATAAATACATGATGTTAATTATCCTTTGCCTATTTCAAGTGAGCATTTCAAAGTGCTTTGCAAACCATTAATTAAGATGCAATTTAGTACCATGAGGTAGCTAAACATTATTAACACTATTTTCTGCAGATGGGAAACTATGACACAGAGGGTGAAATGACCTGGTTGAAGTCTGTCAGCAGCAAGCCTGAGAGTCAAACCCACAGATTTCAACTCACCAGCTCCCTGCTTCATTTGACCTTTCTATTGTGAAAAGAAATGGCTACCTTCTGAAATCTGATAAAAACATGTGAAAATTTGAATTGCGTATCTAGAAACCATTTAGCATGCTACCCCCATAACAGAAGCGTGGCATGCAGGAAGAGTGATTCCCTGGGTTGTGTGGTACGTCCCCCACGCCCTGGAGCAGCTCTTGACTAATAACAGTACCTATAGTTAATTATGGCACTGATTCTGATCTGCCCAGATAGTCTGCTACTAGCCTCATGGGTGTCAGATTTCACAAACAAATCAGGCATTGAAATCTGCTCCGCACTTTTAACAATCTTTTTGGCCCAGTGTTTCTCTGAAATGGCACTACCTATTTCAGCTGCCTCGCCCAGCCTTTCCTCCCCTGTTTCCAGTGAACCCTATCTCTCTAATCAGTGGCTGAGCTGAAGCATCTCGGTCAAGACGTTTACTGAGCTCCAGAAGCTGCAGTGCTGAGGACTCCCCAGAGAGATGACTGCAGAACTGCATGTGCTGGCCAAAGATTTACAGTTGAAGGAAGGTGACATGCACTGCTGAAGACTGACTCTTCAAACAGATGCCTCATCTAGCCTCCTAAAAGCAGAAGTCATGCAGTGGGATGGTTTTATCAGCTCCTCATTAGACCCATGATTCAATCTTGGTTTTTAAGTCTTGCCTTAGCTTTGTTCTCCAACTCCAAACACCATGTCTCCAATCAGATATTCCACCGGTTCCTATATTCCTACTGTCTTAGCCAGTCTTCTTCCTTTTTTTAAATCACCTTAATCCTATTCTCAGCTACCACGACAACTCTAAATTAATAAAAGAATAAAGAAAGAATAAAAGTTAAGACTACCTGGGAAAAGAATCACCTCAGGTAAATTGTGAAAGGTAATAGTGCTGAGGCCTAGCATATATGTATCCAACACAAGTCAGGAAAAGTCTACAAGAGAGAGCCAGAAGCTGGGAGGAAGGCTAGCTGGGGGGTTCATTTTATAAAGCCTTCAGTTTTGAATGTTCATCTACGCTTTTGGATGGACGTCCACAGGAAAGAAAAGTGCAACTGTTGCAGGGCTACTTCCTTATTCAGCAGTCCTCCTCTTTTCCCCTTCTGGTATCTGTTATATCACTTTAGTACATAGTAACTCTCTTTCCTTTTAAAATACATATAACTTGGGTATAACACTCCCTACTGCTGCAGAACAAGCTTGTTCCACATGTGCAAATCAGTTGTTAGTCACCGAAATAACAATCAAGTCATGCTAACCACTTTTTGAAATCTGCCCCCTATTGCATGTATGCAGCTGAAGATATGCATTTGCTGATGCACGTTTCTGCATAGACGTGTAAATCTATTCACACATCTACGTGCAAAGATCAGTGAGAAACGAGAGATATGGCAGATGTACAGATGTACTGAGCCACTAGATGGGGCTACAGGAGGAAGAAGATAAATGTGGGATTATAGGCAATTCATCACGATCAGGCAGAGCTGCTTGTTCCATATCCTAGCCTGTGTGAAATCTTTATTGAAAATATCAACCATAATAGCAGTGCACAGCACCTGTAATTTCACCACAGGAAGGGAAGCAGGCATGCTTCTCAAGCCAAAATGCACAGTATTTTACCAGGAAAAAAAACACTGTATCCCTTCAATTGTAAACCCTGGGTGAATATGCTTATACATTCAGAGCATGCGGCAGATGGTAACAAACCACATGCTTGTGGATTATTCCACTTTTTCCACATTTGCATTCTCAAAACCACTTTTGGTGCCCGTGGTTTAACCTCTGTTTCCCTAACTCCTGTTTATGAGTTGAGTGGTCACATGTCATCATGTTGAGTGGGAAAGTGTGTACAGGGGATAAGGAGGTAGAAGTGGTTCCATATGGTGAAAGAACTGAGTATGCCAAAGCATTAAAAAAATATAGAAAGAGGAAAAAGTAAGAGTAAAATATTTTGAAAAGATTGAGAATTTAAAATGCTTTTGACCTCATATGCAGGAAAAAGTTGTCTACATATGAAAGAGAAACTATGATTTGAAATGCTGATAATATAAGTTACAGTGTTTCAAGCAGAGATGAAGATGAGGAAGATTTACCTTCTTTTGTTCTATAAAAGATTTGGGTTGAAGGCAGAGAGAATTCTAGTCAGGGGATAGGAGGCCTCTGAAAGGCCATGAAAGAGCTGAATTCAGTTGTCCTTCCAGTTTTAAACTGTTGATTAGAACAAAAAGAAAAAAAACAAACAAACATAAAAATCATTTTCTTTAGCTCTGTTCACAATAGTATTGTGCAGTCACTGGGGTGGTACCAAGTATGGATTTGGAGTCTGTTGAGACAATTCATCCAGCAAACCCAGCATCCTTATGCTTCAGGGAAAGGCGAACCAAACTCAACAGGTGTTCTTTATTCAAAGTAGCAAACAGGGGTAAAATTAGTTATAATATTAGGTAATAAATGAGCTACCATAAAACTATGGAACAAGCAATGAGAATGGTCTTCCATCTCCCAAGTTTAAATACAAAATAGACAACAATAATAAAAATTTATTGCTGTTTGATGGGAATATAGCATTCTCTGTGCTAACAAAACCACTCCCACAGTCGTTGCCACCATAATCAGTTACCGGTCCTGCTAGTTTTATTTAAAAAGATCAAGCAAAGAAAGATGAAGGGGAATTCAACCCCAAAGAATACATCTACAGTGCAGGCTCTCATCAGTGTTGTATGCTGCAATAGCTTCATAAATGAAAAAATGTTTCAGTTACCCAAGGTGACTGAGGTATCCCAATTTTTGTTTACACACCATGAAGCAGTTTGAAAAGCCATGATTTTTAGATGCTAGGACCCTTCTGAAATGCAAGTGTCTTTGAGAAGTTTCTATTTGGGCACCCAAAATGCAACACATTTCTTAAAATTTGGGCTAAAGGTCTTTGTTTTTGAGAGACAATTATGTAAGCATAAGCCAGTCCTGAAAAGGGGTTCAAAGACCAGCTTAACTGGCATTCATACATTTCATTATTGGTGGTCCTGAAGGTTGTAGACTTTAGTTGGGACAGATTTCAGAAGACAGACTAAGAAAAACTGCATGTGGTTCTACAAAGCAATTAGCTCTGCCTTCAAGGCGAAGCGGTCTTTGTGATAATCTTTGCCAATCTACCAGATGATGCATAGACACTAGGGTGAAATTCCAGTTTTCCTTTGCCATCAGCTTCAGTGTGGCCAGGATTTAAACCCTGTTGTTTTAGGGACACATCCAATACTCATTTTGTCAACTCAAAGACTCCCATTGACTTAAATGGGAGATGGATCATACCCTCAGAAGCTAGTTTAGTCATATTCACAGCTCAGAAAAAAGTGTTGTACTTCATTATTTTAGAAATGGAAGCAGAATGGACTGGACTGGAGGGAGGAGAAAAGAGAATGATAGTCACAGGTCAAGGCTACTCCAGCTAGTGCCAGGGTGGCAACACTAAGCATGTTCCATCCCTGTGAAAGAGGATTGGATTTCTTACAGCAGGTCTGAAACTTTCCCTGAGGCAGGTTTAAAGCTCAAAATGGAACGTAAACACTTTCCATCTCACTACACATCCTATCACAAACTTGTTCTGTATTCTGTAGAGCTAGCGGTGGGTGGCTTTCAGTTGACTTCCTCCCCACACACACTCTCATTCCCCTCTGCTGCCAAGTCAGAGAGACGCAAAATCATATATACTTGCATTCACCAAGTGATCTCCAAAGCAACTTAATACTGGTTCAAGTCTTCCTTGTCTTATAAATCGGATTCGTTCTGTAGATTGTTTACCTACCACTTCTAGTGTGTCTCCAATAAATTAAAATCTGCTGAAGTGGTAAAATGTACAAAAGATATAGTGAATGGTCTGCAGGCTGCACAGTGGAGCCATTATTCTAAGAGGAAGTAGGAAAGGCAATCATAAAATTTTGAAAAATTATGCAATAACTTTGTAGTTGTTGCCCATCTGTATTCATTACAATGATCTGCTTCACAGACATATAAATAGAACTGGCAAGTAACAGATATGCTGTTTGCCTCCAGACGTGGCACTAGGCTTCAGCAAAAGAAATTCAGTTAAAGACTTCAGAAAAAATGTTGTAAGCATTCATCAACAGATGGAATCTAATCACCTCTCTCTCCTACCCCCCATTTTACATTCCCCCATGCTTGCTCTTACCCCCCCCCCCCCCAGGACACCTTTGGAAGACAGATGACAAAGTTTAATTGCTTCATTTGCAGGGCAATCCTGATATACTACAGGACTTCATTCTCGCAAGGCAACAAGTCCCATAAATCACACCTACTGAGTGCACCAATTAGAGCTCCAGTATGACAACTTTGTGCCTAATACTCTCCAAGCAAGGACCACACAAAACTAAGACTGTAAAATTGCTGTTGACTCACAGTGGCTTTTATAACATGCATTCAGCTCAAAAAGACTTAACTTATATGATTTTTAATCATGTTTGGGCATAGGAGACCTCTCACAGATTCAAGACAGCATACGTTAAGAAAAGAAAAAAAAGCATGATATATTTGGCAGAGCTCTTTCCCTTGCAGTTCCCACCGAGAAAAAAGTCAGCATAATGGAAAAATGATCATTTCATTTTGAAAAGAAAGGGGACCCTGAGAAGTACATCTTCCTAAAATAATAATAAAAAAAAAACATTCTGTGTGTTTTCACAGGGAGGGATAGGAAAGGTGGTGCTTCTGTGTTAGGTCTTCAGCTGTTGTATATCTGCACAAATCCATGGAAGTAACTAGAGCTACACCCTTTTGATTAGGCGTCTTGATGCTGCAAGGATAAATCCTGTCCCCAAGCATACTTGCACCGTTGAATCTGTGAACAGTGACTGCCCTGTGAAAATCCTGTTCGTTTTAAATGTGAGCATGTGCACAATTGTTCTGTCATGCCGGAGCCAAGTGCTAACACCAGAGAAGAGTGAGCCCTGCTTGGGGAGCTGGCTGATATTATTCCCAGAGTTAGATAAACAGATGGTATTATGTGATGGGTATTCAAAAATATCTTGGCCTAACTGCCCCATAGAGTCCCAAATCTCAGAAGCAGAAACTACCACTGCAGGCTTCTGCATGAACAAAGAGAGCATAAGAAGCTCAGGAAGAGATCCAAAGATTTTAATGTGCTTTAGACCAAGGCTCCCACTGCTTCCCTCCAACAATGTGACATGCATCACTGCATTTCACTGAGAATCAGTTATTTCTTTGCACAATAGCTTTTTTTCCCCCATCCTCCCTAGGGCTACAAATGAGACTGAGGGGGTGAATCTCACATGCTGTCTAACGGACTTCCTTGCATCTAGAAGGCAAAAACAAGGGGTTTATATAACCAGGCTAACATGCAAACCAATTGAAATTACAATGGTACGTTAGAGTACATTCCTTAAGTATTCAAACCACAGTGAAAAAAATCTCCTCTGCTAAACTACAAGGGTCTGACTAAAACCCACAAAAGCTGGGAAACACGGTAAGGTCTGACTGAAAGCTTGTCCTTACTTCACCCCTGAGGAAAAAGAGTAGAGCGTATAGATAATATTGGCTGCATTTTTGGTGGGCCCCAAATGCATAGCAGAACTATTAAGCCTAACAAATTAAACACGAGGCTTGCAACCATATCCTCTCTCGCATTCCCACGCAGCCAGGCTTTGCAGGCCTGCAGAGCAGTGCTGCAGCTGCCTGCTTTCTGTCCAGGACCTTTGGTGGCACAAGTGCCACTCTTGGCTCCGCTTCCCTGATTTATAAGGTTTAACGAAGCACCTGACACATTTTTGTTACTCCTTACCATCGCAGAAAGGGGCTTTGATAGCGTCAAAAATTCCCCCCTCTCCCTCCTACAAAGTAAAACAAAAATTTCTGGGAGCAGAATGACTCTGGATGTCTGGTTTCCTATGGATTTGTGCCTCATGTCCCATTCCCATATTCTCACCTCCATTATCATACTCAGAGCATCTCCCCTATTCCCCTGTCCACTGTGGTTTGGTTGGGGCAGAGACAGATTCCATAGCTGGTTTAGGGCTAAATATGTGCTACCTGCTCAGTTCATTGCAACCTTTTCAGACGCATAAGAAACTAAGCTATAATTGGCTTTTCCTCATTTAAAGTACTAATTCCAGTCTTTTTCCTCTACTCAGCTACCCCTTTTCATGAAATTCACAGGAATTTCCTGTCTTCACTTCTTTCCCACAGCCAAATTTATCTGAAATGGACGAGTGTTCAAAGGTTACTAGGAAGGATGGATGGACAGACTATATGTTCACAGAAGCACCATTTCTTTAGGAAATCAGGTGTTTGCCAGTGCAATCAGTGAAGTTTTTGGATTCGTCTGGGTTTTCTATCTTAAAAATAAACATATACATATACCCACACAGGCCATGTGGGTCTATATGTCGGAGTCTCTGCATCATTGCAGATTCCAAGCTCTTCACCATCTTTCAGGTGTTTTCTATAAACCATATTTTCTACTTTGCAATAGGAAAGTGATTTTATTTCTGTATTGCAGGTGAAGAGCTGAAGACCATCAAATATCAGGATCCTCTTAAGTATCCAGTTCTTGTGGTTTTCAAGGGCATTTAATTAGTTAAGTACATCTGAGAAATTGGGAACACAGGCCTCACTCAAGGACTTACCAGAAGTTTGTGGAAGAGCAGGGAGCCAAGTGTAGTTCCAAAACAGAGATAAATGCCCTAGTTACTTCCTCTTTCATCCAGACCATAATGACCTATAATGTAATTAGTTCATGGTAAGAACAATTACAAATATATGTGGAAAAGGGATTAAAAAAAGAAAGAAAGTTTTTGGTTTGATTTGTACAGTCTTTCAGTCCTGTGTTCTATACAGTCTAGACTTGCATGCATGCTGAAGTCACTTTAAACTACCCTGGTAAATTAGGTCTTGAAAAAGGCAAAATGTATCTCATACCCTATCTAAGCTGCTCTCTCCCTTCCCCCTGCTTAGCCGCTGCTGTTTAAAAGACCCTTTGCTCTAATGAGATTCAGCTTTTAGAAGTGAAAAAATAGATTAACACAATTAGAACTCTTTTTTTTTTTTTTCTGTACTGCTATCTTCTGGAGGGGAATCAGCCTGCTGTAAGCATAGAAGCAGCTTCAAACTCTGCTTGAAGTTGGGGAACAAAAGTTTCTTTGTAAACAAAGAAACATAAATTAAATTAAAAAAGCAATGCTTCACATTCTTTATGGGTTGGCATGAGCCTGCAGGCTGATGGTTTGGGATATTAAAGCCATGGGTGCACCCCATGAAAGACCAGCCAAAGTTTGACACTGAAGCGTATTGGTTGGGTCTACTCAAATATTCCATCTGCTTTGCTCTGTTTTTAAATGAGTACATGTGAAATACACTGGGTTTTGTTTTGCTGTTTTTTTCTTTCCCCTCAAAGCAAGAGAGGGTATTGTTTAGCTGTTAGACAACAGAGCTAGGCAACCTTAGGACACATGGAATAAATAATGCAGAAAATGATATAATGACATTTATATCAGAGGTGGTCTCGTCTATAATCAGTGTGCAATTCTGCCTCAGCAAAGATATTAGGCAGTTTCCAGGTCTGGAAATATCTGTGAAAAAGAAAGCATTTCTTCACTTTAGGGAAGAAATAAATAGCAAGACACAAGAGAAGAGTATATAACATCACGGATGGTCTGAACAGAAAGCATAATCACATTCAGGGAAAGTCAAAGGTAAGTTACATAAATATGATGAAAGCAAGCACGCTTTAATGGAACATATAATTAGCCATTGCTACAGGATGTTCTTAAAGAATTTAGCAAGATTTAAACACGGATTATACATGTATATTAATAACAACCCTATCACTATTATTTATTGATACAACAGTTAATGATAACATTTGGAGAGGTAGGAGAGCTGGATAAACCTGATTTGATTTTCACACATTTATAAAATGTAAAAGCCAGAAGAGACCATTAAATCATTTCCTGTATAACATTGCTTGCTAAGTGTCACCCAAATCCCCTCATACTAAACTTAGGCACTTAGGCTGAAATGTTTCAGTTCCCAAGAGATCAGACTGAATACCATGAGGGGAGAACAGGAGAGACTGAATTGCTTGGGGCCCCTGCAAAGACAAGAAATTAAGGACTGTACTGTATAAAAGTGTGGCTGAAGCTCTAAACCATGAGATTGGATTAAGTCAGTGGGTACTTTATCTTTAGGTATTTGCCCTCCGTAAAAGTTCAGGTAAAATGGGTTCAAGCTGGGGGAAGATATGGAACAGAAATACAACCTTAAATAAAAACTTAGAAGATAGTTAGGATTTTAGGAGAGGTCTCAAGACAGACACATCCAACAGGGATTTGATGCAGACCGTTGTTTTCTACTGTACCCATAAATTCTGGAATTTGAGAAACAATAATTTAGGTGAAACTTGCTTAACAGCTTGCTTCCACCCTACCCTCTTCTGCTCTTTGACTATGTTCTCCCTTGCTGGTAGCCTCAGCTGCTATTTTGAATTCTGTCACCAAGAACTGCACTCTTTAGCCATCCTTGTATGAAGACTGGAAAAGAAGGATAGAGAACACAAATCTTTAAATCCAGCACACTTACCTGGAGAGGAGGAAGCAATCCAACATGCTTCCTATGTAGCAGTGAACAGCACAGGTAAGCAATGACAACTCTTAGCTACTGGAGAACTTCCTACCACAGAGAGAGCAACCTGAGTGCTCTCTTAGAAGTCAACCTTCATTGACTTTTCTGCTCCTGTATTGCTGCAAAAGGGGCATAAGGAGGACTCAAAACTGAGCTGTCCTCATGCTGGATGCCTTTACCACTGCCTTACAGCATGTCAGTGCAAAGATTCACTTGCATGCCTATGTTCATTTTCTGTACTAGGGCAAATCCTCTGTATAAGAGCCAAGGAAGAGGTGATGTACCTCCACGCATTGATTTATCCCAGTTCATCTATAGCACTGTAAAATTTCTGTCTCAGCTAAATCAGGTGTGTGCTTATAATTAAGTAAGTATTTCAGGGCTAGCCTTTATATCCATTAAAGACTTTGTCTAAGTTGCAGCAGCCTATCTCCTAAAGGAAAATCCAGATGTTTGTGTTAGCCACCTGGGCCTTCACAGGACTGAATGAGGAGAATTAGGCACTTCCCAATAAAAAGAAAAGATTGTGTCCCAGTGGGGAGCTACTTAGAAATTCTAAATAAAAAATGCTGAGGATTGCAGTCTTCCTCTTACCAGAGCTTAGATGCATGACTGTGCAACCTAGAGTTAAAGCTCACATCTTGAAAAAGATATCCCAGTTTCTGTAGGACACTTGTCTGCTGGTTATTTAAAAAAAGAGAAAAACAAAAAACCACCTTTTTTTGTCCAAAGTTTAAAAAAAAAAAGAAAAAATGAAGACACTTTCCTTCCCTCAGCTTTATTACCCAAACAGTTCTAAGTTTTGGTCAAGTTACAGTGACTCTAAAAACGTCTTACAGGAATTCTAGGTAGAAACCTTATGCAAATAAAGCTGTCCCTGTGGCTGTTCTTCTGCTTTGCCACCAGCTGATGACTGCAGAGAGCTCTTTTTTCTAGAACTTCATGGCAAATGGTTGCAAATATTTAAGAAGACATCAATATGCTTAACTTCATTTAGGAATATCTGCCTTTCCTAGAAACTTTTAGAGTTGTCAGCCTTCACACTTTTGTAGTGAATTTCACAATAAAATATTTCTCTCCCTCAAAGTTTTGTGGAGACTTGCCATTTTCTGAATCTTTTGGTTTTTTTCAGTCTTTCATACTTTGCAGAGAAACTTTGAATATGGCCCACAATCCAAGAGATATAAAAAAGGGCCCAACCGTTACCACTTAAGAAAACTTGATTTGAAGAAAATCTCTAGGCTTTAAAGCCACTTGATTTACTATATGCAAATATTTAAGGATAGCAGTACCAAGACTTCATCATGTACAGCTATTCAAATGTCACTCAGTCTTCCAAGATTCATAACAAGAATGCCAGCAAGAGAGTAATTTTATATAATAGACTCATGTTCTCCAGTTCCATAAAGGTAATGTCTATACAAACATCTTAATTTGTTCTCCGTGAGTGCTTTATACTTGGCATATTTTCCCAGAAAAATACTGGGTACTAGAGTCCTAACACTTTACCATTTACCAGTGACTTACAGGAAAAGAGGGAATGTGGCCTCATCAAGCTGGTGGATGATAGTCGATACACTCTTCATGCAGTGCTGCCATTGAGAGAGACCTAGAGAGGCTGGAGGGGTGGGCTGACAGGGACCTTATGAAATTCTAGAAGGACAACTGGATATTACTGTACCTGGGATGGACTAACCCCATGCAATTGTACAGTGTGGAGATTGACTGGCTGGGCAGAAGTACTGCTGAAAAGGACCTGGGAGTCCTGGCATCCTGGTGGACAGAAGGCTAGACAGGAATTAGCAGTGCACACTTAGCAGCAATGAAGGCTAACAGCATCCTGAGAAATATCAACAAAAGTGTAGCCAGTTGATTGCAGGAAGCGATTATTCCCCTTTACTCATCACTTGTTAGACCACATCTGGAATATTGCATTCAATTTTGCACACCTCTTGCCCAGTACAAGAATGATAGTTATAAACTTGAGCAGGTCCAGTTGCAAGCCACCAAGATTGTCCAGGAACTGGAACACATGAACTGTGAGTAGAGTATGAGAAAATGTGGCTTATTCAGTCTATAGAAGAGAAGGCTTAGGAGGAGACTGACATCACCATACCTATAAGGAAGTTATTCAAAAGATGGAGCCATGCCTTTATGGAGGTGCACAGCAGGAGAACGAGCGACAGTGGTCATAAATTGAAATAAGGGAGGCTTCAGCTGGATATAAGGAAAAAAAAATTTTCATAGTGAGGACAATTAGGCACCAGGACAGCCACCCAGGGAGGCTGTGGAATACCTGTTCTTGGAGGGTCTCAAGATACAAATGGACAAAATCTTAAGCCCTTCTGAACTCAGCGTTGATCTTCCTTTGAGCAGGAGGTTGGATTAAGTGACCTCCTGAGCGCCTTCCAGTCTAAACGGTTCTGTGATTACGACTGTAATACACAGAAAGAACAGGTAGCCCAGTCACAATCTGTAAGCAGAATCAGTTTGTGTTCATTAGAAAGACAGTCACAGGAGCCAATCTCAGGAAAAGAAACTTATTCCACCAATTTTCCTGCTTATTTTGTCTGACTTCTTGACTCAAACTTCCATGTAAATTTCCAGTCTTCCAGAACACTGCTGGTTCTTTTTCCTTTCTGAAGTAGAGCACCAATCTCCAGGGTAAAAGGGGAAATGGTATTTTTGCATGAGGCAAAGCTGCAGCCAGAGAGGCAACTCTCAGAAGCTTTTCTCTCACAGAAAGGAAGGAAAAGGGAAAAATCTGGTCCCAGACTGGGGAAAAAGGACATCAGTATTCTTTGTAGCTATTCCATAGTTCCACAGAAATTAAAGCATTTGCACATAGTAGCTTCCCACTCCTTCATTCTCATGCAGGCCTGGCACAGGTGGGAAGTTCAGGTTCTTGAAAATAGCTCTCCTCCCGGCCATTCCTTTTCCCTCCTAGGCCAGAATTGGGATAGCCAATGAGAAAAAGTGTTAACAAATCACCGTCTTTCAACACCTGGGACTAGACCCAACTGGCTCTCACAGGCAGGGAGAGAAATGTTTTAAGTACCATGGAGTCATACTAATTTAATCGATGATCTGTAAAGCTGTTGAAGATTTTTTTTTCCTGTGTGTCAGTTATTTTAAACCCCTTTATATGACAAAATCTTTGATCCCTCTTTAACATAAATGACTCTCAAGAAGACTTGTCAGCAGTTTACTGTGGAGACAGCGGTGAGGGGAATGGATTGTTAATAGTGGAGCATGGTCTACCATCTGAATGAGTTTCATATGCAGTATCAGACATTTGTATCACTTATTTCCATGTCAAGATGGAGTCCAAGGTGATTTGTCAAAGACGTGTCCAAGTAGGCATAGCTAAAGTATGTGCCTCTCAGAGGGGAAAGCATAGCTATCACAAAAAAGACGTTACATTTACTATCAGCAACAACCTGGGATGGACTGGATCTGAGTTACTGCATATTCTGAATGATATAAGAAGGAATACTACGTATTCCTTCATCCAAGAAGGACAGAAAAACTTCTGAGTGATGAAAATTAAATAGCTACTCATTCATATATGTAAAAAATAGAACAAATGATGCTGGAGGTAGCATTCCTGCTTAATTCCTCTAAAACTGGAACTACTTTCCAAGTGTCAGATAATGAGATACTAGACTGTATTCCGAAGAGAATCAACCCCACCTCCCCCTCGTTAAGAATTATATTACGTAAGCAAGGCAGATATCTTGTCACGACACACTCTTTTGAACAGAATTTTATATCACTTCAAAATACTTTTTCCATTGAAAACCATAGATATTTAAGTTTTAAGTGTTCAATTTTTTTTTCAAAATTAAAAATAAAATGAACATTAATAATTTTGCTTGCAAACAAGCAAATTTAGCTAATTCTATGATTATTTTCATATAATGTTATAATTGTGATTTGAATGCTTGGCTTATCAGCAGCTTAAATTTTGATGAAGAGCCATAATCATTCCAAGCTGGAAAGAAACTATGGAAAACCCAGCTTGCATGTGAAACAACTTCTATGACTGGTCTTAACAATAAGGAGATCAAATTTTCCATTTCATTTAAAGTAACAGATTTATTTTCAAACAGACCTTAGTTTATATAGCTGGCAATAACTGATGTACTTCATATCTTTGATGTCACACTTCTGCACTGAAGAAACATGAAGCAGTGCTTTATAAGAAAAGAACCTTTGGAAAAATCTTTCCTAAATTAAGTGCTGAGTTTTGCAAGCTGCACAGAAATTTTAGTCATGCAATTTGCACTCATTTTAATGAAGTCAGGCATCTAAATGCCCCAATTATATTTGGAAAATACATTCAGACTTTTTCTCAAGACCTTAAGGCACAGTTCCTATTGGTATGGTATATTACAAGTTGTACCAGTGTGGATATCTGTGTCCTTAGAAGCTGGGGGTACAAGAGGTAGCAGAATATAAGAATAATTACTGAAAAGTGTCACATAATTAGAAGAATCTTTGCTTCGTTAGATAATTTCATATAAAATGCAAGAAAATATATGTGAACATTTGTTAAAGCACTTGCATAAAACTCTTAGAAACAAGACAAAGAAAATAATTAAACTAGATTATTCCCAGGCTAACTCAACCGACCATGTAGAATGTGAGCTTTCTGTAAAGAATGGTATTCTTTTATCTAGACTGCCTAGAACAGCTTTCTCTTAACACATGTCTTCATAGCTAGCAGTATGATGAATTATGTGGGAGCAAAAACTTATCAGCAGATGAAAGTGAAAAAGTGTCACTCTCAGCCATACAGACTTCATTTCCACGTTTGAACCATTCCTTCTGTGTCTGCAACATTTCTTCAGCAATGCTCAGAGCCATGCATGCTGCAGCGTGGAAAAGGTATTATTACCCCATTGCACATACTGAAGCACTTGTAGGAAGACTTCTCCATTTTCCCCTTGACATATATTATGATTTCATGACACCAGTGAATGCTCTTCTCTGAGACTCTGCCTAACCATTTCTGCAGTATACAAGGGTGGTTGTGTTCCCTGGAAATGCTCTTGGTCAGTCTAGTAATGAGCTGTGGATAGGGCCCTTTTGCCAAACACTGCTTTATCAAATCCATCTTCTAGACAGCTTGAAAATCTCCCTAATTTCTGACATACTCTACCCTTACAGCCTGTCCTAGCTTTGCCAGCTCTTCCACCTGTCACAGAAAAGTCCTCTTTCTTGCTTTCCTTTGGTAGCCGCTAAAGTGTTAAAGAGAATCACAAGACCAGGACTGTTCCACTCAGAAGCAACTAGTAGAAAACTAGGAACTCCATTTGCTTCTAGACTTTTGATTGGTTGACAAAGACAGAGATATGTTTCCTCCACTGGAATAAAATAACCTCTTGCTTTTCTTGCATGTGATCATGGGATGATGAGAGATGTAACTAGGGACTTGACTCTAGCATTTTGGGAACCATCCTTTGAAGTCTAAAAGGGAACATCTGGAGAAGGAAGTCAGTTCTGGCACATGAGGTTCTGGTATAGGTGAGGTTGTAAAACCTCACTAATGGCTCTGAGTCTTTTTTTTGGCCTTTTGGATATGAAAATGAACATTCTGTATGTTAAAATGGTAGAGGAGCCTCATGGACATCTGCCACCTCCTGCTTAATAGTGTTCTGAGATACTGCTCTTCCTTTCTGTGGAATGCGGAAAAACAGACTTAGAAAAAAAAGTATAAATCCTTGTCCATATAGTTTTTTACAGAGTTACTTTCTGATACTTCTGATTGCATCCCATCTGTTGTTACTAAGAGTGGGATTCTTTTCATCAGGCTTTAAGAGCAAGGTGCCTAGTTGAAAATGGCATGCCTCTGTGGTATTCCTATTAGAGGCAATGAACAGACACATACATCCCAGGGCCCTCTTAGCCCAGATATGTATTCTAAGATATGATTAAGCACTTCCTGAGAGTGAACATTTCTTTTCACTGAGCATAATGTTATTTGTGCATTATATATTACACTTTTTTTTTTTTTTTAAGAATGGTCCAGAGAAGAACACCTGTAATTAAAAGTTAAATTATCTAAAATGATTGTAAGCAATTCCTGGAAGCGGGCCTCTGCATTTTCTCTATCGTGATAAAGCTTTTTACTTCCTCTAAGACAACAGAATTAGAGCTCCCTCAAAAGAATACACAAATCCACATAGATCCACAATGACAACTCAAAAAGACGGAAGCCAACTTCACAGTGCAGCACTAGTTCCTCCCAGCCTGTATTTATTTCTGAAAGCCAACATAACAAGGCTGAAAAAAATCACTTGAGGTCAATTTACCTCATGAGTGACAGGAAATGTCATTGCTGATTTTTGCATGTGAGGACAAGGAGGGAATCTTAATCTTGAGAGAGACTTGTCCATTATGGACACAGAGAATTTGCACAAAGATCTCACCGTCTTGGCCAGATACTATCCTTATCCCATGTAGCTCACTGTGGGAGCTCATTAGCCTTGTGATGCTCTTGAGCTCCCCAGCTTCTGGTGGAAGAGGCTGTGGCATCTTTTGCACTGCAAACATTTCTTTTTGGGTGAATTTTCTGCTGCTGGGAGGCCACTATCAAATCTGTTCTTCCTTCTCCCAAGGAGTCTCTGAGGGTAGAAGGATTATCTGTACAGGGCACAGCATAAGAACAACCAAAGTTAATTATTCAATAGTGCCTGAGAAGTACTCCTTCACCTCTAATGCAGCGAAGGTCCCTCCAAAAGGAGGAGGAACTTAATGGGTGGAAATAGCAACCTTACTACTGCCTCTCTAAAAGATATCTGTCAATGACCTTGATTAAAGGTGACATATGTGTATTTGGTGGCATCAGCAGGCTGCTATGCACGAGAAGCTGTGAGAGAAATGAGACTCTTTGTAACCACATCATCCTACTGATTCACTCACCCTTGCTCTGCTCTGTGCGGTCAGGCTGGTTTGAGGACAGGCGTTAAGTACAGGGAGTGCCTCACTGGGGACTTTTATGACTTCTCTACTGGTAAATCAACTTAAAGTATAGGTCAGCTCAATCTGCCGGCTGTCAAAGTCACCAGCTCAGTAGTCAGACTGATCCCTGCACACATCTGTGAAGGACTGAAAAGAGCACCGCTTACTGAAATTGGTTTGCAGTAAATGGTTATCAAAATTTGAAAAGATCCACATACTTACAAGACTGGTGGTCTTTTTTTTCCCCTCACTCATATCAGTGGGATTAAGGGCTCCAAAATCTGACCCTACATAGGCAATAGCCTTTCTAATTCTCAATTTTTTTAAGAGGATTAAAGAGATTGTTCTTTCTTTCCCATCCTATGCAAACTGTGATTCATCCATCATGTCAATAGCATCATATTCATAAATATACCACCATGCCTGGTGTTTTCCACTGCAATTGGCAAGTGTACTTAGAAGTGAAATGAAAATTTCAGGAATTTCCAATTGGGCTTAGCAAGCTGTGAAAGAGGAGTGATGACTGCTATCGATGTAAAGAGTTATGAATTGCTTGGTTCTTCTGTTTTATGGAACAGCTTAGCCATAGAGCACACCTACTTCACTGCCACTGTGGCCTACTCCTGGCCATGGCTTTAATTTTTCTGAGGATGTTATTCATAAATGTTCTCTTAATCAAACTCAGCCCCAGAATTTTACTGTACAGGCCAAACTAATTGCCAGGATACATGAGATGCCAAAGCCTAGAAGGTAAAGCTAAAATTTGTGTGTCCTGGCTCAGAGAGCCACTATGTTTCAACCTTGAAATAAAAAAGTGGTTTTCTACATTTCTTAAATAGTTGATTTTTCCACTCCAACAATTAGAACTCTGTGCTTTTCAAAGAATTTACACTGTGAATAAGTAGGTCTCCTTCATTTTTTAATTTTACCAAAACAAAAATTTATCTCTTTTTTAAAGGATTTTTTTTAAAAGAAAAAGAAAAGTAGAAGTAAGGATCTATTCCAAAATTATCTCTGGCTAGTGTGCATGGTTACCACGCTGAAACAGAAGGCACTTTTCTGGGTGAAATGGCATTGCCCCTGGTGCCAAGACCCACATGGAAGGTATGCCAAGGACTGTAAAGATTTTTGTCTCTCCTGCCATCATAAACAGGAATGTTATATCTTACAACATTGATTACACCCTTTTTCTTGAGAAAAGAGAGATGAATGATTTTCTTTATTCTTTTCACATAGAAAAGCTTCTACAGGATTAGCAGTCTCATGGTTCTCGACCAAAACACAGACTCCAGCACAAAGCTTTGTGGGACCTCACACTAATCTTATCCTCACTCACCATTAAGGAACTGAAATGCTACAATGAATTCAATAGACAACATAACAACGATTCTGAACCTTTCAAGTTCAAAGTCCACTAGCCCTCAGTTGTGTGATTGTGAGAAACAGCAGTTCACTTTGCCATTCTTATTCATGCTAGTAGAAAGAAGTGAGGTGAGGTGTGTGGACAGAAAAGCTGGCAAGCCTGAAAGAAAGCCTGTGCATTTTTTTTTTAATTGGTATCACTCCGTTTGATAAAAAAAGAAATTGCCCCTTCCTAAAAACCTTGCATCTGGGCCCCGAGTGCATCTCCCCCTCCCAAAGAGTTTAGCTGCCTGCACTCATAGCCAGCTCTGATACGGCACATCCGTGCAATCACCCAGTTGTGAAAGAAGAGCTTCGGAGAAAGAGTTGTTCAGCCCTGTGTGGCCTCAGCAGGGACCTGCCTCTCCTTTGAGAGCTCTTGATCAGCATGGTTGTAAAAATGCTACTGCAAGAGTGTATGGCATTCTGTGACCTTGAATAAATGAATGTTACTGACACTTAAGTAGGAAAGAGTCACATATCAGCAATCTGTCAGGCGAATGCTTTAGATATTTATCTGTTGCCATTTCTTCTCATCTTCATCACAAAGGAATTACTGCTACCAACTCCATTCCTCCACAAGGTAAACTTGAAGTGTTTCATTTGTCCTCTGGAGCTCTGAAGAAGGTTCTTTTGATCTGAGCAGATAATTCAGGACTCTGAAGATGGGGTCAGATGAGGGAATGCTGGAAGAGCTTAGTCAGTGAAGGAAAAATCTGTAAAAAACACAAAACGCACTAATCCTATTCACTTTAAAATCAAAACCAAAAGGAATTGTGCCATAGAATTGACTAAGAATTGTTTGGTGTAGAAGTATGTTCTTGTCAGCAATTCTTGAATTCATTCTTGCCTGTATTCCAGAGTAGGCATGTAACATTCTGACACCTAGGTGCAGGATTGGATATGATTGAGTACCACAGACCATTTGCAGCAGACATGAATTAGACTTACCGTGTGCCAGAAGGAGGCTATGTCTGAGTTAGATCCAGAGCACCCATACTGAAGGTTATGGTCTTCTACAAGAAGTCCACTCAAGGTGGCATAGCTCTTTGCAATCCTTTATAATATGAGAAGTGGTATCCAAACCTAAAATGTGAGCTTAGCACTGATTTTAAATAGATAAATACTAAAATTACACTTACCCTTTCCCATAAAGGGTCTAGGAATGACCAAAGCCTTGTTCTAGTACTTCAAGCTATGGTCACACAGACTTTTTCTCAGCAGAAAAGCTGGATTCCTACTCAGCTCTACTTTTCTCTGTTTCTTCCTGCCCTTGTGCTGCCACCTCAGTGGTGCTCGTACAACTACTGTGAGGTCATAATGAAACAGAGCAATCAAACCAGAGAAAAGCTCCAGATCAAAAATAGTTCGTCAGGGAAAAAGAGAACTGACTAATAAGGATCAGGAAAACTGATGGGGCAGCCTTGAGTGGAAATGAGGAGCTGGCATTGGAAGCAAGGGCTAGGAACAACTTAAATTGATTTTGTTACTGAGGAAAATGCCTCTGGAATCATGACATGAGAGCCTAAACTTTGTTGACTTCTTCTAAGACTTTCAACTTCATGCACCACTTTCAAAAAGAAAGAGCTACAGCTCCTCAGTTTCCTAAGGGGGTCATAAATGTTACTCTTTTGTCACAGAAGTAAGAAAAACAATTAGAGCTCACTATGTAAATTGCAATAAACTCTTTAAACAATTGATTTCACTCAAACCATTTTTCAAGATGCCTGTGAACAGCTTAAAAAAATCTTCATCTTAATTTTAATTCAAAACATTTGTGAATGTCAGCAGCAGGCTATTGCTGCTGTGGAATACTGCATGCAATACACATCACTTGCATCTATTCTTACATAGCTAATTAGCAGCAGTACACATTACAAAGTACACATTTGAATGGAAAATTGAAAAGTCACGTTGCTTTTGGCTATCCAGTTGAAGTTTCTGGCAGGTAGTTAAAAATTCAAGCTACAATAAAAACAATGCATTTTCCATGAGGATTCTGCTAGAAAAGCTCAAACATTCATTAAAAGCATACGAGAACGAGTGAACTGAAATAAACTTTTGAAGTTAAACAAATATCCATATGACAGATAAATATTTGTGTTTTCCACTCAGGTCTGTAAATATACATTACACTATAATAATGGATGAATATGAAAAGTGTTGGCTTGTGATTCTGGATAACTACCCAGAACTGTCAATTCTTGTCCAAGTTATCTGGATCATTTGGGCATGGAAAAACTGGGTGGGGAGTTGCATGAGATCAGAGAAGAGAAAAGGAAATCTCATGAGAAAAGATCTACAAGGATTGCCTCTCATGGTATTTTGGCAGCCTCTCAACCCAGAAGCACACAGCAAATGAAAAACAGCAGTAATAAATTCCAGATACTGTTGGGAATTGACTGAACGACCAAGAGCATGGCAGCTTCTGGGACCTACATGCAGATACAGACTGCTTGTGGAATGCCACCCTCCACTCAGCTGCTCACAAAATTGTACAGGGACAGTGTTTACTGCTGACTCACGCTGGCAGACAGATCTTATTGATTCAAAGCATGATATAAAAGGATTGGGAATGTGTCACTGGAGCAGAGGAAACTTGCAGCTGCAGTGGAGGAGTTCCTCAGAGAAAGCTTCAAGACCAGTTAAGCTTGAGGAGAGTGCTTAGACTGTCTTATTACTGCAGCTATCGACAAAGCCAAAACCTAGTGAGGGGGCACCTGAACTGCATGCAGCATGTTGAATCTGTTCAGAACAGGGTGGGAATTTTAGCTGCCTATAAATACTTTCCTGAGCTGTGTGGCTCAGGCCTAACAAATAGATGAATCATTTGCAAAAGATGAATCTGCTTGTTTGTTATCTACTCTAACCTTCTGCATCATGCCAGCATTGATTTTATTAGCTTCTTTGACTGTTGCTCTCCCATATTCCTATTGCTGCAAAGGGAACTTAAGATATATATTCTCATGTTTATAGTATTTTACACTTGTCCTGCACTGGTCATAAATGATTACAAGAACTGCAGGACAAAGACACTCTGAGTCTGAAAATGGTCCCTGACAGAAAGTTCTCTGGTTTGGTCTCCAAGGTCCGCTGCAGATCTCTTGATAAGTCTCCTTTGCAAAGAGCTGGCATGAGAGGAATCTGTCCTTAATTTAGGTCATATTCTTAAGTGGCACAGGTTGGCACAGCCCCAATAACTCCAGTGGAGCTACCTGATTTACAGCAGGTGCGCAGGAGCCCAGTAGGTTTTCAAGAAATATATTAAAAACACCCACTAACAAGGTGACATCATATGTTGGCACAGTCATAGAATATAAAAGATCTAAAAGGCCAAGCTCACAGGTTACACCACATTGCAATGAATAATGCAATTCTCTATGTAGCAAATAGCTAGTGAATACATACAAAAAATATGCATGCAGGTGCATGTTTCTCACCATTTTATGGACAGACCTCCACGAGCCTGCCCTGTGCTCTTCAGCCTCTACCACTTAACATCACCAGCAGATTCAGAGCTCTCAGCTTCAGGGATCAGTGAGAATGGGGCTGTTCTGCAGAGGACAATATGCCAGGAACTAGAGATGACTGCAGCCCAGGAGACAAAGCTACCTACAACAATCATCTAGATTCCATCAAGGAAGACCCATCAGTAAGCAAGCACATACAGAGCCAAACCAGGCACACTTGCAGCATAGGTTAGGAAAGAGCTATGAGCTTAAATGGAGCTCCTGGAGCAATGGGTAGCAGGTGTGCTCATGGAGGCCTCAGGAGAGACTGCTCAGGGCAATTAAGGCCTATTGGTGCCATCAGAGGTAACCTTGTTATTATTAGATACACAACAGTAAATTCTTAATTCACTATGAAATAAAACTTGAATTCTATCTCATGATATAACTAGCAACTTTAAGAGTCATTTGGATTTGAAAGAGAAAGAATATCCTCCTTGTCCTTCAAAGACAAAATTGTCATAACATGTACTTCAGGCAAATGGTGACTGCCATAGAAGCTCTTTTTGGGAGGTGACTGTGGTGCTTTCAAAGACATAAAAATCAAAAGGGTGAGAAAAGGGACAGGAATACTGTGTTACCCATTATTGTCATATAATATTGATATAAAATTATTGACAGGTATAACATTTCTGGCCAAACTAGGTAAGCGAACAGAAACAGCCAGTATTAGGAAACCCAAGTTCATATTCAGGTTCTATTTCGGGGAAGGACATAACATCAACCTTCCAATGTCAGACAAGATCCCCCAAATTAAAGAGCAGTAAGTAATCAGCTGGAGTCTCCTACAGCTTGTGTGTGAAAGCATTCTCTCCAATAGGCTACTGGATCCTCCTTTCAAGTGTATGACCTGGTAATTTCTGTATTTACTTAGGTATCAGTTACTCATGGGTCTCCCTGTGTAAAATAAAATAAAAATTCAAAAAAAGTTCTGTCTCTTCCAGCATGAAACTAAATCAAATGCCAAAAGACTCAGTAATGTAGAAAATGGATTTGGGGAGGAACAACCTGAGATGAAAGGAGTTAATAAAGAGATGAGCTAAAGAAAAGGTGACTGTTGGGCAATACAGGGGAAGGGAAGAGGAATACAAAGAAAAAATGAAGGGAACAATTGTATGGGAGATATCAGTTAAAAACAAAGTTTAAAAGGAAGTAGAACAGGGAGAAGAAAAGCAAAGGAAAACAGGAGGGGATTGTGTCATTTTCATAGTCAAAACTGGCCTTCTCATCTTGAGATCAGATCCTTGTCTGCAGCACTTGTCTGGGCTAGGTGCATGGGTTTCTGGATTCACCTGTGTACAGCATTAGCTTAGTGACATTTCATGAAGCTGAATGTACTTCTATACTTTAGCAGACAGACTAGAAAAACCTCCAAAATCATCTGAGGTCTAGGTGGAAGCATCCTCTCTGCCAAATCCACCCTGCCGCGTAGACACACCTGAATCAGAACACAGTGAGGAACAGTTGTACCAAAGTAATTCTCTTGCTCACCCTCACTAACGTAGGTGAGGTGAGGTGAGGAGAGGAGAGGAAATGATATTCAGAATTGTGATGAAGAAATTATATTTTTTCTCAGTTGTTAAACTACATTGTGGTCAGAAATCAAAGGAGCATTTTCCATCACAGGTTTATCAACTTTTTTTCCCTGAAAATTAGTTAGTGTTTTAGCCTAAAGTGTTCTGCAAGATGTTGATTTGTCAGAAATGACCCTTTTCAAACAAAGTTTTGGAATAGATTTCTCAGATTAAGGGTAAAACTACCAGGAAGGGCTAACCTCACACTACACAGTACCCTATTCTTTAGACCACTTGACATATGGGCAGTCTGGATCCAGACTTGTGCTCTAGGAGATCACATTCATTGGTCATTTTCAGTGGATGACCTTAAATTGGTCACATTCAAACAGATTGACTGAGAAAGTCCCTCCCCACCCAGGATATCAGTGGCAACGCCTGCCATGTAGAAGTTTTTAGAGTGGAATTGGCATTTGATCTGAAATCTCCTACATCCTCGAAGATCACTTTATCCCCTGGATTACTGTGCTTTTGTGCTTTTACACCTAAGGAAAAAAATGGGTTTGTCCCTATCAGTAATACCTCAGAAATCTCAAGCATTTTGCCAGGACAGGAATACCACTTTCTCTCAGCTCTACATTTGTTCCTTTCGGTTTTATTTCCCCATCCTATTCTGAAAGAAACAGGCATGTTTTGCTTAAAGCATTGATATGTTCTTGCCAGATGTGGTGACCAAGACTGCTTTGCCCTCCTTCATTGCCAGTTGCTGCACCTGGTTGAATTTTGTGCTTCTACTGAATGGTTGGCCTAGAGCCCAAAGACCCACTGTTATTCCTCCCCTGAGTGGAATAGAGTTAATTACTTGTTCTGCAGAATAACAGGAAACCCACAGAATTTCTTACAATGAGAAATAACAATAATTTTACCATCTACGGAAGTTTTTTGAGCCACAGCAGGCCACATGCAAGATTTCTGATGCAAGTCCACCAGGTATTCACAGTTTTTATTTAATTAAAAAACATAAAAGGTTTTACTCCACTGTGTCTGGGCATGAGAAAAGCTAAATTACCCATGCTTTCAAAACAGAGAAAGATCAAATGAATTTCAGGTTGTCATGGAAGCAGGTTGTTGTGCCAATAGCAGAGCTCTGTAGTTGCAGATAATTAACCTTAATTACCTTGACGTGCTGTTACCAAAAATATTTGTTTACCTACGATGCTTGAAGTGCATAAGATTGAGAATTATACTCACTTTGGGTTGTGTGGTTTGATAGCAAAACATATTTCATTAGTAGAGTTGACACAGAAATTTGATTGTGCAGCATGATAGCATTTTAGCAGCCATGCTCAGTCTAACAGTGCACCTTCTAATATCTGTGCATTTGGACAGACTGAGCTCTATGTGTTGAAGCAAAATACTCAGAAAAAAGTGGTAAAGTTTCTTTTTTTTTCATTTCTTTTCATTTCATTTCTTGAGATATTTTGCCAACAAATATATAGTACTCATCACCTAATTCCTCTTCTTTACTAGCCTGGCAGAATGAGGAGGAAAACAATTTTTCCAAGTTCCAAATACCAACATAAAAGGCCTGACAATAAAAAATCCCCCAACTTTTCAGTATGAAAAAAAATAATCTATTTTACATTTAAATAACAGTGGGATTGTGAAACAAGAACAACAAAAGCCAGAAAATTCCCAGCTAAGGTCAACAGCTTGCCCACTGCAGCTCTGAAGATCTCATTCTTTTCTTTTTCCTTTTCCTCCCCTTTACCTAGTATTGCATTTCAAAGGCTGCCATGTCAGTCTTAACTATGAATTTTCTGCCTTATGGAGAATTATAACACAACTTCTTTGTGAAACAAAGAGGTTTGTTAGAATAGAGTTTAGGCAACTTTTCTTAGTACTTAATTTCCTTCTTTCTCTTGGGAAGGGCAGGGGTCTGGTAATAGGAAAAAAAAAAAAGAGAGAGAGAGAGTCTCAGGAGTCAGGTCATATTCCTGATATTGACTTTTAGAAAAAAGATGGAGCACCCACTGATGCTGGTGGGGTATTTTAGGTGCTCAGTCTCAGGTTATATTTTCTTCTGCTTTCCAAAGAATTCTGAAAAGTGGTTTTAATTATGCTTTTCTATAATTTGGCCTGCAGTTATTACACTCCAGGTCAGGCTCACCTCTCTGCCTGAGGACCTTTATTAAATCTTTTTGTCTTTTTTTGCAACATAAGTAGTTCTGAGCCCCTCCTGGTGGGTGTCAAGATAACTTATTCCTTCTCATGCCCACAATACGGTTGTCAATTGTAACATTCAGACCTCCAAAATACCAAACCTAATCTACATCTTTAATTTTAACGAGAGGAGAATCAGCATTGTCTTAGACTGTCTATCAATCCTTTCGTGCATTTCAGCAAATTCCTCATATAGTTCTACTGAGTTTGTAAAGCATAAGGCAAGTGCCAAAAATAGACTGACTCAGGACTTTTTTTTTAAAGTGGCATTATTAATATACTTTTGGTTTTCTGACATCATGGGAAACTCTAGTTAAATGTTTCAAGTTTTGAAATCAAATCAGAAAATGGGAAATTAAGAGTGTTAGAAAGATACCAGTATGAGCTTTGTCTAGAACAGAAAAGTTATATGTCACTGACTGTTGGCATTAAAATGAATGAAGCTGACAACTGACTAATATTCAGATGAAAGTGTTGATGAGAATAAAACATATTCGCCATTGTACTCTGGAATAAATATTGAATATGGTTTGCCTTTGTCTATGCTTGTACTTATCTTCAGTGTTGGTTGTGATGTATTTTTTCAAATCCAGGAAAAAATGAGAAAGATTGATGAGCAGATCTATCAGACTTAGTAGAATTTATAATTGAATATATCATTTATTTATATTATATATGTATTTAATAATATAATACGATTTTAAATGCAGCTATAATGGAATGTATTTCCCATTTACATTACTGCAAGTTTTTGGCATATAAAGTCATTAATTATTAGTGCTAATGAATGATTCTCTAAAGAAGTCTCGTTTACAGAGAAAAATCAGCCTGCTATTGTGACATAAAGTATTCCATGATCCCAGAATATCTTAAAGTAAATGACATTCTGGAATGAAAGCTACTTGTATCCCGGAATAATTGATATACTTCTAAAATAGAAAAATTATTTGGAAGAAAACAACTTCAGGCCAGAGTGGTTCTGAAATGGCCTTTGAAGAAGCATTTACTCTGCTTCCAGGCAATATCCTATGAAGATAAGCACTTCAGAAAAGAAGAATCATGCCTCCAGTATTCAATATAGACAGTGCTCTTTGATTCAGACTTTCCTGGCCTGGTTCCTTGGTCTGTTACAACCGAGTGGTTGTAGTGACTCGGGGCTCCTCTTGTCTAAAAGCAATAAAATATATTGACAAATGTATCTCAGAGACTGTAACATCTTTGGGGCAAGAATCTTGTCATTGTCTAATGCTGTATAGTGGTGTGCATACAGGTATTTGGATTGTAATAAAACAGTGTGGTAACTGAAGCCAGAAATAAGTAATATTTGTGCAGATAAAATGATTTTTGTTGGGTGTGCCGCTGACCCTTTCTGTTCCCCTCCCATGAATATCCTTTGAACACAATTTACTGCCAGGAATGTTCTCAATAAATTTGAAGGAACTCTAAGATAGTATTCATAAGAAGTAAATTCTTAATTCAGGCATGGTGAAAGAAATCAGAATGAATTCAGAGCACTCATTCAGTACAGATCTACTCAGGGCCAAAAAATGCCATGTGACTCACTTAAAACTGAACAACATAGTTTAAATTTCAATTTCTAACAGGGAGCAGCTATCTAAGCCATTTATAGATATAACTTTATAGAATAATTAAACAGCAAATACATTCAAGAACATTCAAAGTTTCTCATGGGGTGCTACAAACATTGAAAGAAACTAAATTAGGTTATCAATAATAAAGCACTTACTGTCTGCCAGTTTCAGACAAACATGTGAACTATGTGTTGAGACAGAAAAAGGTAGATTTGTACAGAGTGAAATAAAGGACACCTGGTTTCCTGCGGACTTGTGTCTCACGGCTGCATTTTTTGGTGTTTAATGAGGAAGGAGCTCACAATACATCCTTTTCCTCAGAGAGGCCTTTTCCAAATATTGTCAGGAAAATTCCTGTGTTTAAAACTGCTATCTCCAGCTCTAGATTTCTTAACTAAGTTTTGGCTAAATTTTGTGACAGTGACAGAACTGACAGTTGGGAGAAAGACTGAGGGAATTGGGGCTATAGTGTGACCAAACTGGTTTCCCACCTCCATGCCCTAGTCAGCTATTGGTTTTGCCAATGCATTAAGCCAGTACTACTGTCTCTGTTAAATTTGATTGAAATTGATCAATGGGTTTCAAAAGTTGCTAGCATGGAGGAGGAATTGAACAGTCTAGCACACACTAAGTGAGTGATAATCTTCCATGTTCTACTTATACACGATTCCAAATCAATTCAGATGACAAATGGAGTTGACATTTACAGTGACCATGACAATGCTTGCACTAGCTCTTCAGGACTTAAAATTGGATCAAAACCATGGCTATTTATTCCTGAATTTTTACACAGGTATGTCTTAGTCTTCAGAGCTTCTCTTTGAGGAAAATAATACAATAAAAAAATGAGTAGTGTTAAACCCACTTTGCAGGTGATAGATACTGAAACAGAGGATTGAAGTGCTTTCCCTGAGACCACATAGTGCAAAGTCAGCACCTAGAACACTAAGCATCCAGATGCCATACCTATCTCACTAGTTCACGTCCTTGTGTTCTCTCTCTTGAACAGACTGAGATCGCTGGGAATGTAGTGGAGGAAAAAAAAATACATTTTTGGAGCTGGACTCTGATGCACCAGTGAATAGTGCAAAGGATAGGAAAGACCTGGTTTAACTGATACTCCTCCCAGAGATGTTTTGGACCAAGGCAGACTTCAGTAGGCCTGCATTTGCTTGACCCTGCAGTTCTCATCTGTGCAGACACACAGTAAGCCATGAACCCTCCATCTGCTACTTAAGTTTCTTTTCCAAAGGTACAGCTCATTCTCAGAAACAGCTGAACCAAGGTGCATGAAAATACATATTTCAAACAGATGAATTTATGGATCTGAACTCTGAGCTGGCATGTCCATTCCACAAGCCTGGGGATGAGATATTGCTGTTCTTGGGAGAGAGTGTTGATATTCTGTTGGGTATTTCTAAGCATTAATATTCCAGGCAGGAGAGTCTTTCACAGTTATTCATTAGGCTGGTTGCTTCTTGGGAGGGCAGTTAATCCCTGCCTCACCTCCATGTTCCCTCTCTTCCTTTCAGCCTCCCATAGAGCTGTTTTCAGCCAGCCAGGATGCTCTGCCTGGGTGTTACCAGAAGAAAACTTATGGAATTCACATACTTTTCTGTAAAAGTATAGAGAAGAGTGAGCGTTTTGGAAAAGTTGCAAGATTAGAGCTTTAGAGAGGGAGAAACATGCTGGAGCAGTTTTGCCTATGGAGGTGGTTAGGAACGTGTTTTCTACCACCTACTGGAGTCATACTGGGTATCCTGTCAGACAGGTTCCATTTTCTTTAATATGTGCTTCCATAACAAATTTATGAGGCCACCAGAGGCCTGTTAGCTAGAAACAAATCTCAAATCATTATGATGCTACAGCTATTTGCTCTTTATTACAGAAATAAATCAAAAGTAGACTTTCAGCAAAAAAGCCCTCATGGCTGAAGTTACCACTGCCAGGATCCTGAAGATGCCAATGCCCCAATGTCTTTAGCATTTCAGTGTATTTTTTGGCCACTGGAAGCTCAGTTTTTCAATTAAGGATCAAAAAAACAGCTCCAGGTAAATTTGCTAACCCAGACAATGAGACTCTTGTTCTTCGTGAAAAATTTTATTTATTTAAGCTTTAAATTTATGTTCATATTTACTTTTAAAGAGCACAGTGGTGCTGGAGCTGTGCCATATGATGTTTACACAAAAATTAAGGCAACCTGGTTGAAAATGGAGCAAGAGGCTCACATGAAGATCCTGAAGATTATGCATCATAGGACAAGTAGCCCCTGGGAGAGGGGAAGTTCAGCACAGCTGGAAGTGAGGGTTCTTTTGCTTTTCTGCAGCCTTGTTTGCTGGGCTAAGGAAACACATTCCTTGATCTTCCCCCATCACTAGCTCCTTACAGCCTGTGGGGAATTGGAAAAGAGATAAAACAATGGGAGGCTTTTTTTTTTTTTTTCCAGCGGGTCAATGGGGCAACACAAAAATCATCCTGTTGGTTGGAAAAGTAAGTAAATTCAGAAATCCATGTCAAAACTGCTCTTCAGATCTATACATCATGTGCAGGAATAGAAAGGCTTCACTGTAGTCTGTGTAATTTCTACTGAAGCTGACCAGGTTTTAGTTACCTTTGCTGTAATGAATGCAGGCCACCTCCCTTTAGAGGAATGTTAATAGTTCATGATGAACTGCAAACCATTCAGTCCATTTTGACTCATTTGCAGGATGTCTCTTCCAGTTTACAGAGAAACCTCTGATACCCACCCCTAGCTTTTTACCAGCCTTCAGCAGTAACCAACAGCAGAAGAAACCATCTCCCTTTTTTCAGTTTCTGAGTAGGTGCAGTCATTTTCCAGTAAGAACTGGAATACTGCAATGCCAAGGGAACACGGTTTCGCACACTGTCTCTGGCTAAAAGTGTAGTGGAAGAGACAGAAGCTAACTTATATACAAATTGTGTTGAGAGCCCATGATATCAGTGGGTGCATTACTACAGAATTACATAGGAAACAACATTTTCTCTCCATTTTATATTCAAGAGGTTCTGAGTATGCAGATGCTTACCACAGCCAAATCAAAACACACAAAAAAATGTGTATACTGGTGAACCCTAAGATTTATCAAACCCCATTAACCCTTTCCTATGGTCAAATATTCAACCTGCTTGTAACTAAAATTCTTTGCTTGGCTTTGGTAGCAAATACTGCGATACTCCACTTATTTTTGAGATTTAAAGCCCTAATTCTCTGGGATAATTACTAATAGTTCAAATATCTTAACATACAAAGAATATTTTTCATTTGCAGGGATTCAAAGTTTCCAAGTTCTTTATATACTTTAATTAAATGTTCCAGAATTCATGTGAAAGAAGTAAAAAGAGATTGCTGCTGCAGAGAAGTTAAGGGGGAAAAAAATGTCAGTGTTTGGTGACTAGAAGGAGAACTATAGTTAGCCTATCCTGAATACCTGGCACCAAAGAAAATAACTATTTCTCTGCCTTATTGATTAAACATTGTATAACTACTAAAGTAAGTGAGATAGACATTCCTGTCTTTCCATAAATTAAGAAACAAGGGCCTTGTGAAGAAATGCTATGTGACTGGAACATTCAAGATGATAAAATATATATAAAAGAAGGTCAGGATTTAGACTGTATAGTTTTTTACTATAGAATACTGAGCATGGTGAAAAATAACTTGTACCTTTGAAAACTTTCTGCAAAACAGAAGCAGAATACTCTGATCTGTACAGCACGCTTATTCAAAGCTGAAGTAATTTCTTTTGTATAGTTACAGTGTCATCTCACATTCCAAATCATTGTATTTTCCCTCAGCTTTTCCAGAATGGCGGATCACTTGTTTTGGGAAAAAAGTCCTTTTCTTATACTACAAAAAAGCATGTACAGCATCCATACTGTGATTTTTAAAAGTAAAAACTCAAAAAAGTCAAAGATATTTTCATTGCATTACAGTGTGACTGTCTACATTAAAAAACCCTACAATCACAGTCACAACACTGCTTTGAGGAATCAGCTTAACAACAGTAATGGTCAGCATGACTTTGCAGTCAAGGTGGATATGAAAAGCTACCATTAAACTGATTCTTAGTTTCTATAATACTTTTTATTTCTTTTATAGTTTCAGCCTGAAATTTTTCAAAGTTGCCTGCACGGTTTAGATTCCAAATACTGTGACCTTATTTTTGAAATTGGTAAGTTATATTTACATAGCATGTATCATAAAGAATTATGATATACTGACCACTTTATCCTCTTTTGCTCTTATTTCCTAAATATAAAACCAAAGAATCTATTTAGAAATAATTCTTATTTCCATCATAGTCTGTTGATTCTTGATAGTTTAAATATCCCCTCTTTTAAAGATGCTTAAAGTTCACTCATTACTATAAATCACTATTCTGTTGTTTGGTGGTTATATGAAATAAACTGAATATGTTTAGTGCATTACATGTTTACTGGTTATTTATAATTTAACAGTAAGTCTAATTTAATAAGAAGCATCAAGGAACAGAAAAATTTCCTTTCTGATGGGGAAAATAATTTAAGAATCAGTTTAAGGTTAGGTCATTTTCTAGTCATGGTTCTCAGTTAAATACATAAGCCTTCTGATTGTGAACAACATTATAAGGTGTTATGTCTAGCTATTTTGTTTTTCTTTTCTTCTGAATGATATAAGGAAAAAACACACTAGAGACTAGAAGAAGCTAGCAGCAGATGCAGCAGTAGATGCAGGGTAGATACGAGCACTTACAGATGTTTGCATTTGCTTTTTTCTTTTAGTGTTGTTCACAGAAGGGTGATTGGCAAAGGAACAAGCAGACTCCAAGGTAGAAAGCACATTTCATACACTTCATTATAAAATTCACAACTCTCTTCCCCAGATACGGTAAGTCTCTAAGAGGTTTGCTACCAGCCAGGATGCCTAAGAGGTTGGAGCATTGCTGTTATTTGCTTGGACTCTCATGGATCCAGCTTGTGGTTTCCATCACTTCTCCTGTCCCTCTATTTGACAGGATAGAGAAATAAATCAGAAAGAATTGAAAGACCAAGTTAGCTGAAAATTTACTGTTTAATACTGGACGACACCCCGTCCCCCTTATTTGAAGGTACTAATACTAAAAGACTAAGAACTAGAAGACAAATAAACGAATGCTAAAATATTTTCTTAATCTCACTGGAGTCAGTGTCCTCCTCAGTAGGTCCTCCAGATGTTCTGTGTAGCCTTCTGATCCCATCTTCCTGTGGAGTTGTGTGCTTCTGACCATGGAGTTACAGACTACAGGCTTGCCAAAACCATCTGATGGACAGCCTGAGCTCTGCTTCTTCCAGCCACGCAGGTGCTTGTGTGGTGAACCATATTGCAGCAGACTGAGAGCCTGGTGACTGGGCTTTTAAGAACCAGGCCTGTGTTTCAGTCTGGACATCTGATCTGAATTCTGATTCTCCTGGTTAACCTGGTCATGCAGCGAGCCAACATTAGAGAAGAAACTTCTTTCCAAAGAAGACAGGTCCTTGTCTGTGTGATTCTAGTTCTGCCCCATGTATTGTTTAGAAAGTTTGTGGCCTGTAAACAGCAGTTTGGCAACATGCTGTTCCAATGTCCACCTAATGAGCATATGAAAACATAGGAAAGTTAAAATTACGGTTTTCTTGGGAAAACCAGGATAATGGTTGAGGAAGACTGTTTTTAACAGGGTAGCAGGGAAAACTGGGCTTCCCTCTACTACCCCTTTCCTCTAACCCTTTGTTTAAGCAGACTAGCAACAATGTATAGGAACTTATCTGTGTGATTCCTTCCTAATTTCCACTGTTGATTGTCAAAGGGTAATAGAAATGGGATTTTATTGTACATCATGGGTTCTTAAAGTCTCCTAAAAACTGGTTATTTTCAATTTTGCTTTGACATCTGCAAACCTCAAGAGACCAAGCCAAATCTGAATGATGTGAGGTGAAAAAAGAGGAAGGGTTACATAGCACTAGGAAATTGTCTGGGTTCCCTCAATATTCCTTTCCTAAATATCAAAGGTTCATTTCTTCGGGCTTACTTTTTAAGATATAGATATTTGTCAAGTTTTCTTTTCAGGGGTCAAAAGCCAATGGGAAAAAAAATACTGGGAATTGTTAGCTAATCTCCAGAAAACCTTATTTTCTAAACAAGCTTTATCTGTCAAATCACAAAAGTTTTAATCAGGCGAGTATACAGAGTTTGTTAAAGAGGAGTTCCAGCTTATCTTCAGTAACCATCAAAGGCCTTTACCTTGGAAGGCTGTGAAGGTAATGAATGATGGATGGAACCAGAAACGAAGATTTTATTCTACAAGATAAATTACATGGTAATGTCATTTACTGAGAAAAAAATTAAATAGTTGTAATTTTTTTAGATGGGTAAAAGACACCATCATCTTTTACTGCTTAATGTCATCCTTAGTTTCATGTGTCCATCAGCCCAGTCCTGCCTTGTTCCCTGAACCACACCCTCCATTTCTACCTTGCTTCCACTCCTCCTCTCGCTTTTTCCTTGCATCCAGCTGCATGTCTCATGATCTTTTTCCATGCTTTTTAGGCACCCTGTCCTCCCTGTGCTTGTTTCCCATTTCCTTCATTCCTGGCCCTAGTAGTCAGGGGTGCTGCAGTTATCCTCAAAATGAGCATTAAAAACCTAGTAAGCAAAAATTTAAGATTCTAATTTAATAGAAATTGAAAATATGGAAACACAACTGGGACACCCAAAGAACTTCAATTTCATTCTGAATTGACACAGCGAAGTCAGGCAAGGATAGGCAAAAACGAAAGACACTGTTAAGTACCAGTTTAATCAAATCTTGAAAACAATCTTTACAGTGTTTTAATCATAATATTGTTATTGAATGGTGTAATCCCAGCCAAGAGCTGTTTGGAGGCTATTCTGGGCATTTCTGTAACTTAATATGTTTCGCTACCTCTCAAGGTTAATGTATAGTTTGAATTTTCTGGGTTTATATGTTTGATTAATGGATAGTTATTACCTCACCACAAATAAGTTTTATCTTACATTATTAATGTTATATTTACAATCCTAAATCCCTCTTAATTTTTTTTTTCTTTTTGGATAATACATCAAGGACTATCAACCCAGCTAATAAATAAACGATCACTTTCATCTGAAACAATTCAGTATCTATTCTTCATTCAGGTTTCATTGTGGATTGACAGCAGAGTGCACAGTGAACAACTGGACCAACTGGAGCCTGTTGGCTCAAAACATAACTAAAAATAAAAGGTTTCTTAAAGGAGATTTATTTTCACAAACTAATGGAGTATTTCCATGATTTTGATTTTACTCCAGCAGTCTTTAAAAAATTACACATTGCCTCCCCATATCTGAAATCCAGACTTTGTAGCATCGAGAAATCAAAGTAAAATGACCTCAAGCTACAACAAAACTAATCGGGTTTATTTTCATCACTCAGACCTATGCAGACACAAAAAGGAAGAAAAATCTCAGTAACAAAAAGAGAGATGACCTTTTGTATGGTCAGCTCGGCTAATTTAATGTGCTCTGATGAACAAAGATCTGTGCTGTTTTGTTCTCATCTTGTACGGCTCAGAACATGTAAGAACATATATTGGGTCAAGCCACTGCTCTGCCCTGCATGGACCCAAAATGCCATCCATGTTCTGTTCAGTGCAAGATCAATGCCTGGGACTTAACTAACAGTGCTCTCTTACTCATTTGTGTTGTAAATAGGGTCTAAATTATACCTTTAGTAACAAAAATGGTATTAACTCTGAACATTTGCATGCATTTATGTTAAATGCATTACCTTTGTATTTAGCCTGGGGCTAGGCTCAGTGTCATGTGAAGATGCCTTTTTTTTTTGTGCAGCAAGGAAGAAGGGATGGGCTGGTTCTGATCACAGATGTTCAGTTTTCTTGTTTCCCAGAAAAGGAAAATGTTTACTGAAAATAGAGATGTTTTCAATGCAGAATAATTGTCAGCTCATTTCTCCCAATAGTTTAGGGCTAGGCGAGCCATACTGCATCTTACCAAATGGACCATAATATGAATAGCAGTTCAAGAAAATCTTTCTAGCTTTTTCTTGCAAGTATAGGTTATCAACTGTAATAATGAAACAGCCAATTGGGGTAGCATATTAACAAAATAAGCCTCTATATTTCACTACTAATAGCCCTGCACCCATGCCTCTTCATGCAAAATAACCTCCTCTCCAGCCAAAGAATGCTACACCACATGTGTCCTCTGGAGCCCATCTACGCTGTGTCTTAAGGTAGCTCTATAAATTGAGTTTGCATGGCTATGGAGTCATACCAACCATTCTGCTTCACTCCCAGCAGGCATCAGGTACTATGCATCTCAAGTCAGATTTGCATCAGGTTGCTTGGGTACTCACGCATAGGAATGATAGCCTTATTGCAGGAGCTATAAAGTTCCAGACAAAAAAGTTCCTTATTCTAACAACAATCGATAAAACAATTACTTGGATATTGAAATGCAGGAGTTTCTGGGGTGGGTGGGCAGCAAATAAGCAAACAACAAGATGATGAATTATCTATACTAGCTGGTAAGATTCTTGACTTAGACACCATGAAAAAATTGATGGTGTGCCAAGATTTTTAATCCTTGTATAGATTCCTAATGGATCTTTGATCTCCGTACTTCATAAAAATATATATAATATTTCAAACTATGTGGCCACGTGAATAAATCGCTTTTTTTCTCCCATTTTCTCTCCCAATCTTTAAAAGATGAAAGGTTGAGACAAGCCTGGTGGGATTTGCACCTATTTCCTCCAAGCAACCTTTTATTTTGAAGTGGATGCTTGGAGAACTGAAGTCAACCCTTCAGGTGTACACCTTGGGAGATCTAACATGCTTTCCTAGGAAACTCACTCTCATTCTGAAACCATCAGCATGCAGCCTCACAGTTTTACTTATACACTTGAAGACATGCACATTACTCCTGGAACCATCCTTCTCAACCTCCCCTGCTCCCACTTTCAGCATAATTGCTCTTGAGAAACAGAATCATTTTTAAAATGACCCATTCCTTTGCTCAGCTACTAGCTAATTCAGTCTGGCAGCAAGATACATACTTCAACTCAGAATTGGCCAAATGTGAATAATGAATTCAGAAGCATTTTGCTTCAGAGCTGCATTTTGTTAGTTGTGTATATTTAAAAAAACATCTTGGCTGTGAACCCAATGAAGAATTTCTTTAGAGTTTTCCTAAATTAATCATTTTTATAGACAAAAGAGTCAGCCCTGTAGACATACAGAGCTGCATAGCTAGATATTCTTGTTCATAGTGCACAGTGTAACAGGTCTCTTTTCTTGGCCACAGAGCCATGGCATGACACAAAGCAGACCTTCTTCTAGAGGGACATGTTAATTATTTATATCTTTCCTTAATCGACCACCACCATGGTCAAGCTATGAACCAAGCTGTGAAAACAGCACTGACTCATATTAAACTCATGTTTAGACAGTGGAAGATGTAATTTTTAATAAGCCTTACCCTGTCTGTGTTGTTTTATTTATTAATGTCACTTTAGTAGCCATAAGTCTATCACTTGGAGCTGTAGAAGCTGTGCTCTGTGTAACTTCAAGTGAAATACTGCCTCCACTATCTACATTGCTTAAACTCCAGTTTCCAAAATAATAAAGTATTTCTGAGAAAATACAAAACACAGTTATCATCTAAGAAAGGATTCCTAAGAAAGGAATCCCTCTGGATTTATGGCTTATTCTGAGCATGAAATGGTGCTGGCACAGGCAGTCTGTATAAGAGAAGGACAGGATGTGAAAATTTCTCTTTCATTACAAATGTATTTGTCTGTCTTCTATCTGAGGAATTCCAGCAATGAGAACAATTGGGGTTCCTCTGGCTGGTTTTCAGACCAGGACGGATGAATGGAAGCAGCCAAGAATTTCCTGAGTGAGGAGGAGCGAATTCATAGCTGTCAGAAACAGGGAGCTTCAATTTGGAAGTATGGCCCAAACACCTGTTTTCAAGCCCAAATCTCATTAAGGACGGAAGCTAGAGAGAAGACATGCAATAAACAGTGAGAAATTCCTATTCACTGCAACACTTCCAAAGACAAGTCTAGGAAGGCAAAACTCTGAGTAAAACTTTGGCTCAGCCAAAAAAAAGGTCAAATGGTAAAATTCCCCTTACCTCGTTCCTGGAGTATTGCCCCGGTAGGACAATTCTAGGACAGTAAGAGCTGGAACAGGACACACTGAGTAAAACTTAGGCAATAGCCTCAAAAACTTCACTGCAGTAAAATGATATTAGCTTCATAACTCTAGCAGACCTACCTCAAAGGAATCTTAAAATAATTTGCCTTCCCTACAGTAAAGCCAATGCATTGCAATGGAGAATTCCACTTCCCTTCCTGCAGCTGCTGTGACAAAGCAACTTTTCAAAATGGGATATGTGCCATTAAGGCCTGAATGGCAGAGGTTATAGAAAGTGATTGATGCCTGTTGGCCCTTGGATTTGATTAAAAGAAAGCCATCTTGTTTTATTCAGTATTACTAGGAATGAGTAAATTAGTTTGGTTAATAAAAGAATTGGTCTGAATCTTAGCCAAAAAATCAGACTCCATATTTCTGTGGTATCTCTGAATTTCCTGGCTGCAGAGAGAAGCCAAAGTGTAAAACTCTTGGAGAAAGCCCTTCTTTGGAAAGCTCTTTATGTTGAAAACCCAGTCAGAGTAAGCAGTACTGTAAATTTGCCAATCAATTAGGATGCTCTTGAGAGATCTCTGGACTTATTTTTAGAAAAGTAAGGTTCATAAAAACTTCTCTTAATGCTACTAAATGGGTTGCATGCACAAAACCTTGTTTGTCTTGTCTCTTACTATTTCAGGCTAGGTTAGGCAATGAGCTAAGTTGCTCAGATCCCAAGGTGAGAGGTGCTTTAACAGTATCTGGACCCACTTTTCAGCAGAGGTTCATATGCCTGTGGATTTTTGAGGATGACTGGGAACAATTTCGGTAGATGTCATTAATGTTGTTACTGCTAGACAGCCAGATGCTCTCAGGGGCTGACACAGGAATGACAACATTCAGTGCAGAAATCCTCCTTTCATCATAAGTTTTGACAAAACAGTGACAATCTGAGCTGGGAAAAGAACTTTTGATTTGAATGTACATCTTGCTGAACTGGACAGCTAAGCCCTCTTCTCACCTACAGAACTGACAAAGCAGGGATAACACTTGTGCAAGCCACCTCTAGTTTCGGCACATTTTACTGATGACCCAAATGGAGAAGTGTAATCCTTCTACATCAGTTGATGGTTGAAGGGGCTCATGAGTTCCTGTCCTCATGTTTTTACCCAAAGAATAGCACCATCTGGAAACATTTGAAACAAACAAAAATAACCAAGCTATTTCAAAGACAGTTGGCCATTCTTAGTCATCAAATGGAAGCAACTTTCAGTTGCTCTTTTCTGAACCAGAGTTAACCCTGCCAAGCTAGAGATGACTAGTTCCTTACCTCATGGCCAGTCTTCTGATTGTGTGATCTCATTCAGATGATGGTTTTCACCTGTTCGATAATAGCAACATCAACAATGTAGTCCCCTCTTTAAATCAAAATTTAAAACTTTTTTCTTTTTCTTTTTGAGAACAACAGAGAACATGTGCCAGCTGTGGATAAGACACAGGCCAAAGTCTACAGGCTTCTGGCACTGCAGCCCTGTTTCTTCCAGCTGAGGAGTAATAATTTGACACCTCAGAAGCAGCAGGACTTCATACTCTGACAACTACAGCCTTGTTCTATAGCTCTAAGCCATTCAAACACATGACAAAAATCACAGTCAGCAACATCCATAGTGGATTTTTTCCCCACCTTAGCAGTTCTTTCTCTCCTGTGATGTGGGCTTGGAGATACACTCTGTGGTATCACTGTTAAGCTTTTCATTTATTTTTCCATGCTTACCTACACAGAATGAAACACTCCCTTTTAGACGCCAGTCCAAATTATTCAAAAATACTTTTGGCAGCTGCCAAATAATTTAGAATGATACCTTCTTAACACCTTCTCAAAACAGACCTGACAACCCAGAGGAGTAAAGCTTCCCCCACTTTTAACTATTCTATGCACACTAAATTCTACCAAAGATATTCATTACATTGAAGCATAGTTTTTTTCTTCTTAGATGGGTGAAGAGACTTCATGTTACTCCAGGTTAGAATGCACTTTGCCATTTACAAAGTGCTATAGTTTTCCTCCATTTGTCACCACTAAAATCCACACTTTGGCTGATGAGTCCTTAACAGAGCGTGGAGTGTTTTAAAAGATACAGTCACCTTTAGAACATGACTCGTTACAATACTTAATGGGTCCTGCAAAAAACATACAAGCTACTTAACTGATCAAACCAAAGTCTTGCTTTCAAGAGCTTTCTGGTACCATTCTTAAATTTACAGTCCAGCAAATAATCACAATAGGGAAGTCACCTGGTTAGTTTAAATCATCTGCCTTGCTGGGTTACCCTTCACTTTGGGAATAATTTTTCTTGCATCAGTTCAGAACATTCTTCCAGAAAATTAGGCATGATGGTGGCTGACTCTTTTTGTAACACTGAGAATTGCTCCATGGACAGAGCAGGCAAAACGTGGCACACATCTGAGAATGAAGTTTGAGTCACAGAGAGTGGCTCACTACCATTAAATATTAATAAAAAAATTAAAAAAAAAAAGTAATGAGGAGCAGGACCAGGCAGGCAGGCTTAATTTTTGGCATAATCATTGCTTATTGAGCAGACTTCTTTGAAGGAAGCTGACAGTTGACATGGAGGTGTTGGAAGAATGATGCAGCAGCTAGTATTTTAAGCCAGGTCTTGAGAGCCATTTCTGAAACAATAACACAGCTCTCACTTATTGCAAAGGGTCTTACCAACAGAAAATCACTCCAAATTGTCCAGCACTCCATGACTACAGTAATGACAGCCACAGAAGGACCAGAGACAGATAGAAAACTTAAACTGATCCATTTAAACAGACATGACAAATCTTCAGGCTCTCCTATTGATCTGCCCTCCCTCTCTGCTCTCTGTTGAGCATGGCTATTAGAAATAACAGGGTTTCTTTCTTTGTCACACGTTCAGCATCGTGCATGGATCGTTTTCAGAGCTGTGCAGCATAGTGGATTAGGCTGGTACTTGACCTTCACAAAACAGCAAGGAATAGGTTTAGTCATTCAGCAGGTGGCACCCTTTCCCTCCTTATTGTGTCCTCAACCATCCTTTCGGCATGCAACTGGTAGGCCTGGTGTTGTCAGCCTTCAGGTAATATCTCACAGGTAAGATATTTTAACACAGAGATCATGAACGCTCACAGATAAAGGCACAATAAGGAATTAGATTCTTCTCATTCAGTAACCCAGAGAGCCTGAGTGAACTTCATTGTCACAACCTCTCAGGAACATGGCTTGCTTGAACAGTGAATATATGATTTATAAAGTATGGTAAAAATCTCAAAAAGGTTGAACAAGAAAGGATGTATTGCTTAAAGAATACAGTGGGAGTGAACAGTCTGGATGTTCCCAAGAAATGGCTTTCAGGAAGGATGGGACACATGATCACAGAGAAGTAGGAAGTGAAAATGAAATCCTTACAGCCACAATTGCTCTAAAACCTCCATGATCCTAAAAGTTGGAATACTTTTGGTAAAAGTACTTGGAGAGGAAAAGGAGGGAGAGATGGGAAAGGATATTTCATCACTAGAAAAAAAAAGGAGTATCTCACAAATGCTCTGAGCACCTTCCCCAAGCCAGTAAGCATCTTGGAACAGCTACATACTGCCTAAAACTGGGAACCTGTGCAAAAGTGACAAGTCAAAGTGCATCACCTTCACAGAAGTCCAGCTAAATCTGCGTGGAAGAGAAACCTTTTATATTTATGCAACCAAAGCACAAGTTAGGGATACCTGAGGTTGAGTGTACATTTGCTAGGTCTCTAAAAAGTCTGTATAGAGGATGATGTCATCATATGACAGGTAATGGGGAAAAAGTCCTCCCAGGGAGCATTACACAATAGTCCTCCAGCATGGAACAGACAATGCTGAAATAATTTATGGATTTTCTATCCTTTTGCTCTCAATACAGAGATGCTGTTAAAGAAGGAAGTTGAAAGCAGTGGACCTTGCACTTGAACTAGAATATGATGAAGTTAATCATGTTTTTTAGTTCATTTGATGATTAATTCACTGGCTTGGGGTAGGTTCCAAGAACCTCTTACTTTACCTCTTGCTTAAATCAGCTATATAAATTTCAAAGCAGAACCACTGAAGAGGTGCTACCAAATTTGCTTCTGAAACTGCCACGACCTAGCTTTAACTAGTTAGCTTGAAAACAGCTAGTCATACAGGCTTGGCACCCTCGAGCTCCTGAGGAGTTTATCAGCAGGGTATTTAAATAAAATGGAGCTTGTTTGTCTGTTTTCTTTTTTTCTGTAGCCTGTGCTATACTGCATTCTGTTGTAGATGCACTGGTAGCAGCAGGCATACTGAATATTTATTTAAAGGTAATTAAGGTATATCTACAGTAGATACATTCTTTGAAGTGACTGTTTTTTAGATCTATCCTTAGATGCTCACATGTTTTAATATGACTGGAAATGTATAGGAAGCCTCAAGAGTAGGCAGCAGTTTTAAGCAACTCGCTGTAGCCAGTAGCTGTGGAGACTCAGTGTTGCTTTCTGTATCAGCCCTCGCCCAGCATGTGGCAGATCTGTGGAACTCCTTGTCCAAGGGAATTGTTGACGCAAAGAGTTCAAAAGAACACAAAGTTCATGGGTTCAAAGGAAGACTGGACAAGCATATGGAAGAGAGCCCAATTACTAACTGGACAAAGCACATCAGGCTCAGGAAATATCAAAGGCTGAAAATAGCCAGAGATTAGGAGAGTATTTGGGGGAAGTATAGTATAGCTTGGTCTTACCTTGACATCTGTCCGTGGCTACTGTTGGAGACTGGGTCCTTGCTAGACTGTCTTAGATGAACCTTTGGTAGTCGTTCTTAAGTTGTTATATCAAATTGAAAAGACACTTGAATTCTCTGGAAAGAAAGATGTGACATTGCTGTAGAGACAATACTGGGTAAAATGGGGTTTGCTTTGAGACTAAGTGCAGTTAATTTAGGAATAACCTTCAGCTGGTGTAAATCTGCTTGAACTCACTGACATGAAGGAGCTTCACTAGTTTACCCCAGCTCTGTGCAAGATAGTTAAAAATATGCTGTTTAAAACACTTACTGTTCTGAACTACACTAAGCTGATGAATACATTTAATAAATTATTTGAATCATGGCTTTGGCATCCTCAATAAACATTTAAAATGGTTAATGGAAGTGCTCTTTGCTTCTGGATAAAAATTACTAAAAGGGCTGATTCTGAAATATTTGAGAAGTTTGGTTTGTAATAATGTTTAAAGATTGGATTCTTATCCCAAACTTTTTGAATATTTTTGGGCAGTAAATTGTACGTGAACAAGCTTTCCCGTGTGGTTTGTAGGCCTTATGCTTGGCAGTGTTAGAATTACCACAGGAAAAGCTTTTTCTCATGGTATTTTGGCTTCCGGTCACAAGCATAGCCTGGAAGTACAGAGGCGTGGGAAATTAAAATAAGAGTGGAAACAGTTAACCAAAATTCTGTGAAAAGGCTTTGGATTCACTAGAAGTTATGGGAAGGTCAGTCCTTATTTTATCCAGCTCCCTTCTCCCATGCCTACTAATAAATTACAGGAGTAGGTCAACAAATCTAAACATATAAAAAGACATTAAAATGTCTCAGGTCTTTCCTTTTGCCAGCTGAGAACTTTTCTGCCACTCTGTAGCCTCTATACTAGGTGAGATAAAGTGTTAAACCTGATCCCTCTGTGTGGTGATACACAGCCCTTGATGCTTCATCAACCCGATCCTACTCCCTCCATCCTGCAACCAGTCAATAGTCCTTTGGCAGTGCAGTCCTCAATTCTGCACATTTTCTTGAGAGAAGATTCATTTTATCCTGGTGTTGATACTCTTGATATATTCAAAGGTTACTATAGAATATTTTTTCCATAAGGACCCAGATTCTTTTGGGTGTTCCCTTTATGGTCCCCCACCTCTGCCTTTTACTCAGGAGGAAAACAATCTCATGTCAGGAGGAGAGACACTGAGATAGCTCAAACTTTGAGTTTAACTGAAAGTTAAGAAGTGTGAACGCTTCAGTCCTGTAGTCCAAGTCACTTCACAACCTTGAATTTTCAAGCTGAGATAGGAGGCCATGCCAGTACAGATTTGTGTATTAGGTTGTCTGTTCCTCAACACTCCTGTTCTCAACGGCACAGTCCTACTTTCCTATTTGTTTGAAAAATATCAATCATCTGGAGAAATGAGATATCTCTTTTTTGTGCGGAGGTAGTTAATTTTAGAGAAGTGAATTATGGGTTTGGGAAAGCATACAGTTGATTTAGATTTCTGCTCAAGTGAGCAAGTCTCTTCTCTAAAATGAACCAGCCTAAGGACAGACACTCAGCAGTAAGACATGCATTCTACAAGTATGGAAGGCCAGCAAAGAATGGTTAATTTCACCTTAAAACATTGCCATCTGCTTTTGTTCTGTGAAGAGTAACACTTTATCAGCATTTGGGAAAGGAATAAAGCCAACTTAGTAATGACAGAATTAGCATTTGTCTCTTTTGCAAAAATATATTCAGAAAAAAAATCAATGTTAGGGGGAGCTCTTTGGTGTGAAAGATTCAAATCTCATAAAACTGGTTCAATTACAGTGAGTCCACCTCATGTGTGAGGTGAAAGAGAGTGAAAGCTAAAGGAGCATTTCAGTAGACCTGACCAGATTTTGAGTCATATCCACCAGGATCTTTTCAGTATAATCAACTAATCAGATCCTATTGTGCCTTGAACTTCCGCATATGGGAGACAGCCTCTTTCTGTTACATCCTCAAGCTGCTGCAATCAGCATAAATTCCTGAACTGTGAGCTTCACTGGCCCAAGAAAAAGAAAAGTGGTGGCACAGTATGTCATAAATCAAATAACTGTATATGGAAGGAGTTTTTCATTAAAAACTGTCTACCTTTCTTGGGCAGATATATGGGCTCTGGTGTCAAAGCATCCCTGTTAATCTGCTTATCCTCTCAAACATCCAGGAGGTTTTACCACCAACTGATGAATACAAGGATTAAATGACTTTTCCAAAGTCATATAGGAAGTCTGTGGCAGAGCAAGGAAATGAACCTCAACAACCTGAATTCTTGGCTACTATCATAAGCACTTTCTGCCTATAAAATAAATCTTATGTTAGAATTAAAATTTTGGGTTTCATTTTGAGACTCATTGGGAGCCCAGAACAGTATGTTTGGTAGGGCTACTGTAAATTTTCTCCAAAGCTCTCTGACTCAGAAAGTGGAAAAATAAAGTAGGTCTTTTATATAACTGTGTCAAGAGGCAACTCAGACAGCAGCCAAGCCTTTCAAGGAAAGTGGATATCCCTTGTGTGTTCTGGCTTATAAACTTTGTCTCCTTTATTTTAGGAATATAATTGTCGCACCTTCCAAAACAACACAAGAAGCCAACTGCAACAGTCAGTGTCTTGTGTGCCTGTGAATGATCTTGGCCAATGCAAGGAAAGAAGAGTTGGTATCAAAATAATGAAAAGGAAAGACAGAAAAGCACAGCAAACAGGTTCAGTCACAACAAATAAGTCACTTTTGGCAAGAATCATCTCATTTGTTGGATATACAAAAATATGGCATTTTGTCTCTATGATCTCTCTAATCAAAGGAGAGGAGGCCTTCCAGATGCTGATTCAGTCTTCCTGAGGCAGGTTTCTAAAATAAATATGATGAATCACTCTCTAGCAGCTCCTGTCTCCCTCCACTGACTGTAGATGAGCTTACAGTAGACACAAACTTTGATGACTAAAGTTAGACGAGAAGAAACCCAGACATTACTTCTTTGATGTATGTGCCAGTTACAAAGCTTTCCTAAGACATGTAGGTAGAGCAGTTAAGGCATCTCCCTATTCCTTTTCCCTGATTTGCTCCAGTCAGATGTTCATCTGCATATATTGCCTAAGATTTGCAAAAAAAGATCATGAAGGAACTTCTAAAAACTTTAAAATATGCAGGAGACAAACATTTTCCTATATGCAAAGACTGTTTCTTGAATGTATGTATAGCTAAACTTCCTGATAAAAACATAATCTCTTGAATCATCCAGCTGTATTTCTTCTTCAGAGCCATCTGAAGAAGACCATCAGTCAAACAATAAAGGAAATTGGTAAACATGAAGTCTAATCAGCATCCCTGCTGAAAGGCAATGTGTTGCAGAATCTTTTCCGTCTCCAGAAATTCCTGCCTGTCATTTTTTTTCTTTACTTACAGAAAACAAAAACCAACAACAAGACCCCCAAATAGATCAGATGTTGCATCTTCTGACCAGGGCAACAGTGTCCGCCTGCTTCTACTAGCTAAGGTAAAAGAATTCTTTCCAGCCACACACTCCACAAATAAAAGGAAGCAGTTGCCTCTAATTTCCTTTCCCTGTCCAATAGTTACTTTCTTTTATCCTCCTTTTTTTAGGTGGCCATTAGGGCATTTTTCGCTTCATAATCTTTTTTTCACTTGAAAGATTAGAGGAGGAATATTTTACCATTGTATTGTGTAACATCTAACATAACTGCACCTGCATATTTCTCAGGGTGCCACCCTCATATAAATTATAAAAATGACAACAGGAAGCTAAAGGACCTGCTTCTCCATTGAACTATAGTTTCTGAATAATTTTGAAATCCTGCCAGTCAAAATATCAGCATTACACTGATACACAAATGATGCAAGAGAATCAGGCTATGAGTTTGAGTACACATGGTTCATGCACCAATATGCATGCACATACGTAGCAAAAGAATAAACTATGTCTACCTACGTAAATAACAAGTCTAAACTGATAACACAGCACCTACAAAGCAAGAGCCTAACTACTGCAACATGAAAACCCAATTTATACCCTGTGACACAAACAGTCTCGTTCCTGCTTTGAAAGTCTGCATGTTTTTGTAGGGCCCTAAAGTTAAATTAATCCTTGAGGAAACTCCTGTGGAAACGCACTAAGGAAGAATTTGATTTTTCCAGTTTAATATCTAGAGAGAACTGAAAAAAAATCACAGATTTCTCACAACAATGATAACTGGGTAACTGTAAAATAATTACATTGTTCTTTGCTATTAGTTGTTTATGTTGTAATAGCCCTGCTCTCCTACTGAACTCTTTCTGCCTATTTTTTACTTTGCCTACATTTTTTGCTTCCTTTCTTAACTGTTCTACTGAGCAGGTGCAGATTCTTGCATGTAAGCATCATTGGGAGCCATCAGACCATCCATGCTGACTCTCTGATTAACCCAATGGTCAAGCTGTTGACCCCAAGACATTCTCCAACCTCAGGATTCGCTTCTGGCCATGCAAGAGGTGCAGTCATGTCATTGGGAAAAGACCAAAAGAGGAATCCTGCTTAAAATAGTAGATGATGATACATAGATTATCTGGCATTTTATTTTTAACTAGGTCAACCTAGCAGTGCCAGTGCCAGTGATGGCTGAGATGTCTGATTAAAGTCATAAAGTGATTAGGGCTTGCTGTTGAGGAACATCTTCCCCCGGCTGTGCTAGGGTAACCCAGTCTGGAGCTACTTCAGACTCTGACCTATTATTCATTCTCAAATACTTCTCAATCTTTTGCTTTGACTGTATATGCTGTTGTCTTTGTAGCATACCTCGATCCCAGCTCACACCTTCTGTCTGTTGTTTCTGTTCTGGCTGTCTCCCAGCTCCCATCCACTGCCTGCTAATTCAGCGTAACACTGATGCAATTATATGAGGACACTTCCTATTTCCTTGTGGGCTCATTTGGAGTAAACAGCACTCAGTTACTTGCTCTGCAGCACTGTGGGTCACTCAGAGATTAAACCAAAACATTCTAATGCTAAAAAGAGTTGGTAAATTATCAAGCCTTGTGTATTATATACATCTGTATTTTTCATTAGGAAAGCAACAGGCTGATGTATTTCAGTGAAAATAAAATATATGCTATTATTTCTTTAGACAATTACTTACCAGCAGCTATTAAAGTTAAATGTATTTTTTATCTACAATAATAGATAATTTGCAACCAAGAATATTAAAACAATTGGCCAAGGAGATCCTAAACCATTCTTAATGTTAACTTTTAAGAAGGCTTGGAACATCAGGAAATTCTACAGGATTGGAAGGAAGCAACCACTGACAATAGTTAAGAAGTCAGCTGGGGCAAAAATAAGAAGGTGAGACTGACATTGACCTTAGGCAAAGTCATGGAAAGGCTGCTATAGGACACTGTCCCTAAAGAAAGAAGAAACTGTAACATCAGGATGAAAGATACGTCATGCTAAAAGGCTTGTGGGGTTTTTTTATTATTTCCTTTCTTTTCAAGACTACAAATTTGACAGTTAAAGATATTTTTGACACAGCATTTTTAGCATTCTGTAAAGCATTTGATATAGTTGTGTGTGACATTCCAGCAGGAAAAAGAAATAAATAATGGTAGAAAAAATGAACATCAGTGTAGCTCATGTTAAATATATCACAGGTTAAGACATTACAGCAGTTAATTGTATACAAAGGGGTTCATCATACAGAGCTGTTTCTACTGTCATCCCATAGGCTTTTGTTCCTGGCTCAATACTACTCGGTATCTTTATCAGGGGTCTCAAAGAATATATGATAAGTAATTGGCAGTAAAATTTAAAAATAATATTAAAAGCTATTGGAAATGACATATTGTCAGGGAGAGATCATATTAACCTGGATCCAAATTGATTCAGATCTCACAGTGCAGTGGGCTTACTTAAAATCGCAGAATCACAGAATCACAGAATGGTTGAGGTTGGAAGGGATCTCTGGAGATCATCTAGTCCAACTCCCCTGCTCAAGCAGGGTCACCTAGAACATGTTGTACAGGATTGCGTCCAGGTGGGTTTTGAATATCTCCAGAGAAGGAGACTCCACAACCTCACTGGGCAACCTGTTCCAGTGCTCTGTCACCCTCACAGTCAAGAAGTTTTTCCTCATGTTAAGATGGAAGCGTCTGTGTTTCAGTTTGTGCCTGTTGCCTCGCGTCCTGTCGCTCGGCACCACTGAAAAGAGTCTGGTCCCATCTTCTTGACACCCTCCCTTCAGATACTTGTACACATTGATAAGATCTCCTCACAGCCTTCTCTTCTCCAGCCTAAACAGGCCAAGCTCTCTCAGCCTTTCCTCATAAGAGAGAAGCTCCAGTCCCCTAATCATCTTTGTAGCCCTTCGCTGGACTTGCTCCAGTAGTGCCATGTCTCTCTTGTACTGGGGAGCCCAGAACTGGACACAGTACTCCACATGAGGCCTCAGCAGGGCTGAGTAGAGGGGGAGGATCACCTGCCTTGACCTGCTGGCAACACTCTTCCTGATGCACCCCAGGATACCATTGGCCTTCTTGGACACAAGGGCACATTGCTGCCTCATGCTTAACTTGGTGTCCACCAGCACTCCCAGGGCCTTCTCCGCAGAGCTGCTTTCCAGCAGGTCAACCCCCAACCTGTACTGGTGCATGGGGTTATTCCTCCTCAGGTGCAGGACCCTGCACTTGCCTTTGTTGAACTTCATGAGGTTCAACAAATATATGCATTTTAAAACCTCTGAGGAAATGGACGCCATGCCTATAAAATGAGCAAGTGAGTTCTGCAAAGTAAAGGCTCTGAAAAACCTTTGTGGATTATGGCAAATAGTCACTTGTAAGCATCTGGTGAGATGTCGTAACTGTCATGGTAGACATAATCTTTGGTTACAAATATTGAGCAGAAAAAGAACATGAATATTACCCCTGTATCTGGCACCAAGGAAAGCTTTCATGGTGTCACCTATACAGTCTGATGTCTACCCTGACAAAAGACTGTTGAAAAACTGGAAAGTGTTTAGAAAGAGCTATAAGAATAACCTGAGGTTACAAATACATGGCTCACAGTGTGAGACTGGTTTGGAAATATCAGGATGAAAGTAATTTCTGGTAATTGATAGCTTTCTAATCTAACAAAAGAAAGTACAAATAAGATTCAGTGACTGGAAGCCACAGTTAGACATAATCCAGACTAGGAGTAAGCAAACATTTTTATCAGGAAGAGAAATCAGTCATCGGGAATATGTGCTATCTCTATCAGTTGGACTCTTGAAATCAAGTCTGGATCTAGACACACAGAATCGGTCAGCCAGAGCTCTGGGCTTGGGGTAGGAATATCTGGGTAAGATGCTATGCAGATGCTTACTCTGGGTAAAAGTTAGACTAGATTATAATTGTTTTACCTGGTTTTAGAAACCTGTGAAAAACTCAGTTCACTTGTTATGGAAAACAGGTTGAGTATTCCTGTGTCTCCAGAAGATGCATGGCCATGTACGGAAGTGCAGTCTGCAGACCAAGAGATGTGGAATAGTCAGAGGAGAAGGTGCCCCACTGGATTGTTTATACTCACTATATCTGTGGCAGACCTGAATGAGGTTTTAATGTGCATCAAAATTGTTCCATAAGCAGTTATATACAGTGAAGCTAAAACATTTCCTTTCCTCCACCTCCCCCCACCCCAACCCCTAAGGCTTTCATTTACAGTAGAAAAATGGAGCCAGTAAATCTATACTGTTCTATAAACAGGGCAGCACAATGTCTGTTAAAATTCTGTGCAATTTCTTGTAATCATATATACTTAAGTAAAATTTACATGACCATTATGAGCTGCTCTTGGGCAATGGCTCTTTATCAGCCTATAGTGATTAGCACATTGGCGCTGCCAGGACAAAATTCTGTCAGCGCCACAAGGAGCAATTTCTTCAGGTTTCCTTTTACACAGACTCACAGCTCATACTGGCCCTGCAGCCTACTGGATTTTTTTTTTTTTTTTTTTTTACTTTTCCCTAGCCATGCAGTTTGACTTTTCAGATGGAAATTAAAACAATTTCAAGAATGAATAGTTTTAGCCTGTTTCTAAAAATAGCTCTGTTCTTCAGCAGGGGATGTGATTCCTCAGCCACGTCCAACAAAGATGACCTCTTTGTCAGGTCTAGTGTGCAGCAGAAGGTGTCTGCACTTGGTCTACTTTTACATTGGTTAAAAAATAAACAACCAGTTCCTCTGGTTGGCCTCCCTCACCAAATGCGGGCATGGAACATTTTGTACAAGGACACACTCACAATCGTTTGAGGGGCCAACTCTAATGAAGTTAATTAATGTATCAGCAATGTGTGCTAAACATTAATGCTTTTCTAATACGTTCATGGGTTGTACAGCTATGTATTATGTTATTGCACAGTAAACATAGTACTGTGCATTTGGGATATCCTATGGACTTGAGTTGAAAGAGAATGAATTTATTTTTGCAAAATGGAGTCTTTGTGCTCAGATCTGAAAAGTATGTAACATGCCAGAGACACCAGAATATATCACCCACTTTTCTACAAACAGTTGAATAAACCAGAAATTTGTGTAATATTTTACAGCAAAAATTATCCCAATAAACAAAAAGTCACTTGAGTCCTATGTGAATTACATCTTTACAAAAACAAAACAGGGAAGGGAAAAAAATTTAAAGCCGAAGCAACATAAAAGTCATTAAAATGTGGGCATATGTTGAAAATCAACCCCTGTTTTAACTATCTTTTATATCCAGGAATTAAAAAAAAATCACAGTGCAGGGATGTTCAGAGAGTGAAGTATCAGGTAAAGAATGAGCTTGCAGTTTCAGCAGTGTTAAAGAGTTAAGATGGGATAAAACAAAAGTGTATGCTAAGATGTGTTTTCTCTGTGAGAGAGATGTGCAGTGTTGTTAGGATAAGAATTTAGACCTATATCTTTGACCTTGAAGTAGCATATACACCAGGCAAGTGATTGAAGTTGCAAGCACTGCACACAATTCACCCTGTTCCAGCTATATCGCCATGTAGTGATTAATGCATTGAAAGACATGGAATAACACTTCTGATAATGCCTTGGCTGGAGAGCGATCATTTGGGTTTAGGTGAGAAACATCAGAGGAGACACAGTGCAATGTCTCTCTGAAATGGCCTTCCTCTGGCACAAGATATCAGTAGTTTAGCTATGTACAATATAATGGGCTCCATCTCACTGGGCAAAGAGACAAAGTTATTTGGGAGGCAGAACAGGATCTAAAGTCAGAGCAGTATCTCATATATTGGGCCATTTGTTTGAGCTGCTAGCTCCTTTAAAGCAAATGGTAACGCTAAAAAGGTTTATTTTGTTCTTATTGTTAGGTTATGTGGTAAGGAGCTCGTCTCCACACACACACAGGGGAGCACAGAGAAACAACAGTAGGCTGCAGAACCCAAACAACACCTTGCCCCAGCTGCTCCCAGGCCCATCACCAGGAAGTGCTCAGCTGATGAAGGCTCATCTCCACATGCATGCAGGAGCACAGAGGCACAACAGCAGGCAGGAGAACACCAATAATGCACTCAGAGAAACAGGACACCAGAATATATCACCCACTGGCCATGCCGTACACCTCATCAGTCTGTCCTGTCTTCTTGTTAAACTCCATTTCTAACTCTTCTCCTGGGTGAGGGGCTCTCTATTCTGTGTGCATGTGCATATGGAGGTCTAAGTGCCAGCAACTGGGGTTGGACCACAGGCCTCAGGGGCCTGTGTGTTTCTGGTGCCAGAAACTGGAGTGAGTGAGAGTGCCACACGTCAGTGTGTGATTGCTAGTGAATATCAGGCTGGACTAGCCGGCAAGTAGGTCAAGTGGCCTAGGAGTCAGGTCTGTGCACGTGTCTCTGAGGGTGAGGCACTTGGAGGAGTTGGCTTCCGGAGAGAGGAGGAGGTTTGCACGAGTACTGAGTTTTTCTGTGTTGATCTGTGTGGCCAGCTCTGTGTGTGTGTGTGTGTGTGTGTGTGTGTGTGTGTACGCGCGCACGCACATGTGTGTGTGTTGTATAGGTGTCCTTGTTGGCTACTGCATTTGGCAGCTCCCTAACACTTATGATTTCCCATGTGCCTGGCTGCCAGAGCAATCTGTAAGGTTGGAGCTTAAGTACAAAAAAAGGTAACAGATATGATTAAAGCCATGACAGATTTTATGTGACAAAAGATTGAAAAAAGGTGAGGCTGGTCTAGAATGAAAGTCTGTAAAGATAGTATAGGCACAGGTGTACACTGTCAAAAATTGAATGGGCAGGAATAATGTTTATCTTTTCTGAGAATACAGGGACAAGAAGACATCCAGTGAATATGAAATGCAATCCCTTGTCAAATATTACACAGTTCCTTGGGGAACCCAGAGTCACAATATGTTATTGAGGGCAAGTGGTTAGTGAAGAGCCAAAAATAAAACAGACAAGATATTAAGACTGCAGATTCTCAGTCTTCAAGTTGGAAAAGCCAACCTCTAACTACCTAAAGTCAGGAAAGAATATTTTATCTCTTAGCCTGTTATTCCATAATTTTCCATTATGGGATTTCTTGACTTGCTCTCAGGACTACCCAGTACAACTAATTGTGAGAAGCAAGAGCAACTCTGACTGTGGGTACCAAGGTGTCTGTTCCCTTTACTGGTATTGAAATCTAACAGAAATCATACCAGTGCCTCATTTTGTGGAGAGCTGATTAAGTAGGTAACTTGACCGTGAACTTTAGTGGAAAGACTGTGCAATTAGGAATGTGGAGAAGTACCCGGAAAAGTAAACACGAATGAAGTGTTATTCAGTGATCTGCTGAGTCTTGCTAAGTTCACTTCTTTAATAAAAAACAGATCATGGATGATGAACATTAAGGTGAACTGAATATTGCCAAGTGGCCCTGGAAATAAAAGAACTGCAGCCATGTCACCTGTTCCTCTTGGGACAAATATTGTGCCTACCATATGAAAAACATCCAGCAATAAAGACTGGCATCATTCAAATGTTTGTATAGACCTGGGAGACTGATTCCCTCCTCTGACACAGACTTCCAGTGTGACTTTATGCCTGTGGTTTAATTTTTCCACATTGTGGTTTTCCCATTTGTAAAAGAGGGATGGTAGTGCTCTTCCTTAACTTGCAGGGTTTTTCTGAGGTTAAAAAAATGGCATGTGAGGTGTTAAATAGCTATGCTAGCAAGAATGATCCAAGCAGGTAGGTAAAATGACAGTCTGCATACAAAGAAATCTCTTTACTAGCAAACTTTTCAGAGGCAGGGATTTGGACAGATTGAACACTTATAGAACCAGCTCCTTCATTGTTGGGTGTTATTTAGTACTTTTTCTTACCACTTTTTCCAGTTAGTGGTTCTTTTATGTCCATGTTGCCTGCCTTCTCCTTCCCATTTGTCCTGACATTGAAGCCACCATTATACAGACATTTGAGCCAGAAATGTCAGATCCAAACTTCTTCAAAGACTGGAAGATGGGAGGGAGGTGGAGTGAGTTTTGGCTTCCAGAATGGAATTTCAGCTGGGGATTCAAACTTCCACCTAGTTTGGGATTGTGCAGTTGTGAGACTTCAGTTCAAGCTCATCTCTCCAGTCATAAGATGGAATTCATAACATTAAAATTCTTTCCACAGCACCAAATGGATGTCACCATAATCACTGGGTTACGACTTCCCTACAGGTTGCTGCAGTTGAAACAGGAGCAGCAGAGACCTTCTTTAAAAAGCAGCATGACCTTTCAGTAACAGAAAACATGGAAAATCTAAGTCTTGAAGAAGCTCTTTTAAATTCTGGCTTGACCTTCTGTGCAAATCCCTGCGTAATGATGAGTTTAGGGCCAGGATTTCATGAGGTCTCCTTAACTGCAGGCAGAATTTTGCACATAAATATTCTAACTCTGAGATCTTAATGTACTGATATTTCTAAAGTGTAGGGATTCATTGTGAGAAAGACAACCACAGTGATATCTAAGCTCTGAATTTGGATGGGGAAAAAATAACAAGAAACAAAAACAAAGAAAAGAAACAGAGTCTGTGTTGGAGTCTTCCTAAAAATCAACGGAAGAATACAGAAGGAGGGAGTTCTGGATGCTGTTCATGCCTAACACAACCAGCAGATAGATGAGTGGCTTGGAGTCCTGAGAAGTAAGCGCACTAGAGAAAGTGCCAGACTGCCAGTTGGGATTTCAAGTGTTTGTGGTAAGCAGTGCTTCCTATCTTTTTTGGTCTGGCCCGAGTGCTGCCTTAGAGACCATAAATGGAAACTTAAGGACCAAACATTCTGGGGCTGGTAATGAACCCATTTTCCAGCCTGTAAGCCTCTTGAGATTTGTGATCACCATTGGATCAAAAAATGTGCCTTCAGGACAAACCATTCTCTCTTCACCAAAAGGTACACAGTACGCAGACCATAATATTAAAAAAGGCAAAAGCTATACAACTTTAAATTTCCCTTGCAAGTGTCATTCAGTTCTCCTCAGCCTTAACTTCTCTAGTTTTTGTTCTGGGGAAATACTCTTTCCATGTATCTCTTTTTGCATCCCCCTCCCTTTCCCCTTTCCCTGCTGCTACTGAGAGCACCCTCAGCCTTCCCATCTTCTTCTCTAAGTGAACATTTTATGTTTCGATGATCACTTTCAACCTGTGAGATTCAGCCCAGGCTTGTCGAAGTGGTTCAGCTTCCTTCTTTTCCCCTTTCACCACCACTGCTTGTTATGTAAGGAGGCAGTGTTTGCTACTTCTCTAAAAGACAAACGTCGTAAAATTCGAGCTGTGAGCATGTGTGGTCAGGCTTTTGTAGACAAAAGTGGTGGTTTCCTAGTCTCATAGTTCTTGGAGTGCAGAATAAAAAGGATGAAAGCCCCAAATGACACACACTGTTTATGCTAAGCAAACCATCTCAATTGGTTCATTTGAGTCAGGTGCATTGACTCAGCAATAGACCTTTTTTCTTATTTGTCCAAAGAGATAAGCTGGAGCCACCCTTTGAGAGATAATCATGATGCCACTCTTTCTTTCTCTGCTCTCTCAAATAGCTAGTACTGCTCCCTTGGATTATAAAGACCTAACTTACCCATCCCTTGCTACACAGTTTGTCCCAGTCTCTCAGCATTATGGTAAGGTCTGGAATGAATTATTTGCTGTTCTGATTTGCAGCAGAACCTGAACTAACTTAGCAAGTGAGGATCCAAATGGCCTGACTCTTATGCTTTTTAATCTGTTCAAAAACATATATAAAATGGGAAACACCAGAAAGGGGAAGGTTCCCAGATGTTGGAATGGTGATCTGGAGCCCTAGGGAAAAAAGGGTCATTAAGACCTGAATATGTATTGCAGATGTCAGTTTGTTTTATGGGCTTGATTCAAAGCCCATTAAAGTCAAAAAGAATCTTTACATTGGCTTGAATGGGGTTTGGATGAGACCTATGGATATAGAGGGGTCTTGAGTGACAGCCTGAGTAGGAATGATAGCCGTTGGAAAGTGACTATCATGTAAAGAGATTTTTAAGCAGAATATTCATGGCAATTTTTTTTATCTATACTTATGCCACAGGTTAATATGTGAGCTACTCCAGAATGGTGCCCAGCACTCTGTTCCTCTTACTGCTCCAGCATGAGCAACAAGCTGGATAGGGAGAAAAGCCCTTTTCCGGTCAGATTTCCCCTTTAACACAACTTTATGTGCTTGTATACTATGAAACAGTCTTTTCTATTTCTTTTAAAGCTCTGGAGGCTTGGATTTCCCCCAGAATTTTTGATTAACAGCTGAGCCTAAATCAGAGCTGCCTGGGGTCTCCTTTGCCTTACCAACACACCGTAATATCTTTTCATCTGCTATTCCAAGCCAGTTTCTTGTTCTCTCAAGCAGCTCACCCCTCTGAGAGAGAGCATGTTGATCCCTCTCCCTTACTGTTACAGCTTTACTGAGTTGTTTCAAAGCCAGAAGTCCACCATTGTGGGGAAAACCTCTTTGACTGACTCAGAACTGGACTGCAAAGGCCACTAGAATGGACTGCAGGCCAGAAGATGGATTATGTTAAAGGTGGTCAGCTTCTTTATACTCAGGCCCACTTTGGACTTTACCCAAGTTGTTCAGGGGCCAGACCTGAACAGCCACATTTTCACAGCACCTCATGTAAACTAAAACAGTCTCACTGCACCAGCTAGGAGCTACACATTCCTCCTTGCCACCAAACACATACAGAAAAGCCCTCTATGTGGCTGGACTGATGAATAGATTGAATTCCTGTAGCTGGAAGAAGGAGGGACTAAAACTGATAGAGCTAATTTATGATCTGTACTGGGCTACCATGTAACCATTCTCAAACTAACTGAATCACAACAGGCTTTTTTTCTATTTCTCGTGACGTAGCATGGCTTGACTGAACTGGTAATGTAAATGGCAAAAAATGGTAAATGGTAAAAATGGTGAGATTACATGAACATTGTCTGTACGAGTAGGAGTGGAGTCAGGAGAGCCAAAGCTCAGCTAGAGTTGAGACTAGCCAGGGAGGCAAAGGACAATGAGAAAGGTTTCTGTAAGTACATTGGTAGAAAAAGAAAGGCTAAGGAGAGTATGGGCCCGTCATACAGTGGGGCATGGGATCTAGTCACAAGCAACAGGGGAAAAGATGAGGTACTCAATGCCTTTTTTGTCTCAGTTTTCACAGGTACAACTTGTTCTGAGGCCTCCCAGGTGGTCCCTGAGACTCCTAGCAATGTCTGTGGGAGTAAACAGTATCCACAGCAGAAGAAGAAAGAGTTAGGGATCAGTTTACCCATTTGGACATTACACAAGTCCATGGGACCAGATGGGATGCATCCAAGGGTGCTGAAGGAGCTGGCCAATGTCTTTGCAAGGCTCATCTCCATCATCTTTGAAAAGTTAGACAGTCATGGGAGGTTTCTAGAGATGGGAAAAAAATCAGATATAGCACCCATTTCCAAGAAGGGCAAGGAGAATCCAGGGAACAGCATGTTGATCAACATAACCTCAGTCCCTGGGAAGGTTATGAAGCAAACCCTCTTAGAAGCCATTTCTAAGCACATGAAGGACAAGAAGGTGATTGGGAGCAGCCAGTATTTATCAAGGGCAAAGCATACCTGACCAATCTCATTGCTTTCTCTGAGATGAGGTGCTGTGGACAGTAGATGTTGAATACCTTGATTTTAACAAAGTCTTTGACACAGACTCCCATAGTCTCCTTATCACCAAATTTGTGAGATATGGGCTGAATGAGTGGAGTGGAAAATTTGCTGAACTATCAGGCTCAAAGAGCTGTAATCAGTGATGCAAAGTCCAGTTGGTGGCCAGTAACTAGTGGTATCCCTCAGGGGATACTGGGATCAATAGCATTTCATATCTTCATTAATGACATGGATGATCAGATGGGGTGCACTCTCGGCAAGTTTGCAGATGACACCAAATTGGGAGGAACAATCAATATGCTGGAGGGCAGGGCTGCTATTCAGAGGGACTAGAACAGCAGGGACAGGTTGGAGAAATGGACTGACAGGAACTTCATGAGGTTCAACAAGAGCAAGTGTAAGGTCTTGCATCTGGGATGGAATAATCCTATTAAACGATACAGGCTAGGGGGCTGACTGTCTAGGAAGCAGTTCAGCAGAAAAGCATCTGGGGTCCAAGCAGACAACAGGTTGAACATGGGTGAGCAGTGTGTCCTTGCAGCAAAGAAGGCCAACCACATCCTGGGTTTTGTTAGTAGGAATGTAGTCAGCAGGTCCAGAGAAGTTATCCTCCCCTTCTATTCGGCACTTATGAGACTGCATTTGGAGTACTGTGTCCTGTTTTGGGCTCCCCAGTACCAGAAGGATATTGGCCTACTGGTGAAGTGGAGGGCCACCAAGCTGGTTGTGAGGCTGGAGCACATGGCATATGAGGAGGAGCTGAGAGTGCTGGGTCTGTGAAGCCTGGAGAAGAGAAGGAGAAGGGGTGAATGTATTGCTGTCTGCAAGTACCTGACTGTAGATAGAGTTGGATTTTTCTTGGAGGATGAGAGGCAACAGGCACAAATTGGAACCTGGGAAATTCCAATTAGATATTAGGAAACAATATTTTTATCATGAAGCTGTCTGAATACATGAACAGACGCCCAGAGATGAGGTGGGACTAGATTACCTCTGGGGGGGTCCCTTCCAAACTATGTTATGATTCTATGATTCTATTACCCTGAAACTGAGTATTCCTGCATAGTTTTTCCTCATAATAATTCTGTGGACCTCAGTACTTCTCTTAAAAGAGAAGGTCATGGGCTCTATGCCCAATAATCCTCAGAATAAGAACCCAGAATAGTTAAGGAGATTGTTTAATATACATTGATTGGTGTTATTTGCTACAGCAAATTTAACTTTGTACAACCAGGGTATGTTCATCTAAATCTTATCTTATACTCTGCTTATTTTTGTTTCAAATGTGCAAAAAAGAAGTTGACATTGCTCTAAGTGCCATGCAATTTTCCAGCTTCTTTTAGACAAAATAGAAAGAAGTCTTGAAATCTAAACCCCAAGGGTTACCCCACATTCATTTTGAATAAGTGTGTGCAATGCTCTAACTTCAGGTTTACACTCTGCTGACGTTCTCAGGAGTTTCTCACTCCTTTGAATAACAGTGACGTTTAATCAGACTAAGGAAAGACTCTCGTCCTCTGAAAAAAGAGAACAATTTGCAAGCTTCATACTTCTTTCACTGTTGCTAAGGCTAAATCTATGATTCTTCTTCAGCTCCCACCTCCCCTTTCCAAAAATTCCCTCCATAGCAATTACTGACAAATATCTACTGGATTTTAAAAATCATACCCACAGACAGACTACAAGAGTGAAAAGTTTCAGCATGAAACCAAGCAACATAGATCCAATGATGTAGGGAGTGCCTTTAGAAACTGTTTTATAACCTTAACAATAGCTTTTGCCACTGAAAACTTCAGGTGAAAATTGAAGCTGAAAATATACTTATACAAAGCAGGCAGAAGTTTTGTTGGCAGTTCTTGGGCACCATTCCATAATATAATCCATAGCCTTTCATTTTTTCCACTTTGTTTGGCTATATTATGTTTATTTTTCACCTGAATAAAAATCCATTCACTGCAGAAAAGGCTCCCAGAATCAAGCTTCTTATTAGACTGTTCCCCATAAATGGGAATATATTCTTTCTAATTCTAAATTCTTTTAATTTCTTCTTCTAATTCTGAGAAAATCAGAGGTTAAAGTCTGTCCCTTAGAAGTGAGCAGGAGTTCTACCATTGTTCTACCTTCAATTTTTTCTACCTCACTACCTTGCATGCTAAGTGTTATCTCTCTGCTTCTGACATGGGTTTTCCTCCTTGACCATGTAACTGCCTCAGTCACTTAATCTCCTGCTGAGATTTTTGGACAACTGTCAGTCCTTTATTACTTTCCCTGTTTTTTATACCATAAGCTCTAGCTAGGAGTAGCTGCTGCTAACGAGCTCTCTAGGTTGCCCGTGACCAGAGGGAGTTGGGGCCTTTGATCCAGATGGCCCTTGATTAGGGCAGTCAAGCACCCTGTGAGTCAGTGCTAGGGAGAGGCCTATATAAGAGCCAGGCCTAGAGTGCAGCTAATAGAGGCAGTGAGCAGATGCAGCAGTACCTTTGTTTCTGATCTCTCTGGTGTATGCTTCAAGCATGGTTGTGACATGACACAGATCACATTCCCCAAAGGCTGTTGGAGTTGCTGCGTTGGCTGTGTCAGAGGCTGGGACCCAGACAGACCCTCTGAAAGCAGATGCAGCTCTACAGGTCTCAGGCTGCAGGGAGTGCTTGGGGCCTCTCCGGGAGGCCTGGGCTGGCAGTCAGCTCTCCTGCAGGAGGTGTACTGTTGTTGGTGAGTTATGTTGTCAGGTAAGGGAGTTACGGGAGGAAGTCAGTAGGCTGTGTAGTATCTGAGAGGATGAGAAGGTAATAGACAGGGTATTCTTGGAGACTGTATAGCTCCAGGAGTCTCAAGCCCCCACAGCAGTGGAGTTACTGGAGGGCTCTGTGCCATGTGAAACGGTACATCATAACACTGTAGAAGGTGGCTGGAAACTGGTCACTGCTTGTAGGAGGAGAAAGTCTCCTACTGCTCCTGAGGACTTGCAGTTGAAGAACAGGCTTAGTGCCCTCCAGGATGAGGAGGAGATGGGCATGGCTGCAAGGGAAGCAACTGGGAGAACAGACCCTGTGCCATGTGGGAACACCTGGAAGAAGCAGTGGGTGATTGTTATGGCTGACTCCCTACTGCAGGGGACAGAGGCACCTATCTGCTGACCTGACCTCTTGTGTAGAGAGGTTTGTTGCCTACCAGGGGCTCGAATACAAGATGTCATACAAACACTGCCAAGGCTTGTCCATGCTTCGGACTATTACCCTCTGCTGCTCTTCCATGTGGGCACTAATGACACCAAGGGCAAACTGGAGACCATCAAGCAGGATTTCAGAGCTCTGGGGATGGTGGTGAAGGGTCTGGGAGCCCAGGTCATCTTCTCCTCAATCCTGCCAGTGAGGGGGATGGATGAGAGGAGGAGGAGACAGACTTTCCAAGTTAACGACTGGCTGCGCTGCTGGTGTTGGCAACAGGGTTTTGGTTTCTATGACCATGGGACCCTGTTTGAAGATCGACATCTGATGGCAAGAGATGGGGTCCACCTCACTAATCGGGGCACACGTGTCTATGCCAACAGGTTGGCCAATCTGGTAAGAAGGGCTTTAAACTAGGAAAGATGGGGGAAATGGAGAGTTATAGTGACAGGGTAGTTGGCAAAACGTGGCTGAAGTCGGGATGCCTCCAGCAGGTGCATGCAGCCAGGGAAGTGTGCATGGGACATGGCTATGGAAGATCCTCTTGTATCCCTCCTGGGAAACCTGCATGCTCAGTTACCTCTCTGAAATGCCTGTACACCAATGCATGCAGCATGGGGAACAAACAGGAAGAACTAGAGATGTGTGTGCGGTTGCAGGGCCATGATCTCATTGCCATTACAGAGACATGGTGGGATAGCTCGCATGACTGGAGTGTTGTCATGGATGGCTATGTGCTTTTTAGGAAAGACAGGCCAGGAAAGCGAGGTGGTGGAGTTGCTCTTTCTGTGAGAGAGCAACTGGAATGTATTGAGCTGTGCCTAGGGGTGGCTGAAGAGCGAGTCGAGAGCTTATGGGTAAGGATTAAAGGGCAGGCTAGCATAGGGGACACTGTGGTGGGTGTTTACTACAGGCCACCTGATCAGGAAGTTGATGAGGTCTTCTGCAGGCAGCTGGAAGTAGCCTCACGATCATGGGCGCTGGTTCTCACGGGGGACTTCAACCAGCCTGATATCTGCTGGAGAGACAACACAGCTAGGCACAAACACTCCAGGAAGTTCCTGCAGAGCACTGATAACTTTTTAAAAGAGGTGGCGGAGAAGCCGAGGAGGAGAGGTGTGCAGCTGGACCTTGTACTAACAAACAAAGAAGGACTGGTTGGAGATGTGAAGGTTGGGGGCAGCCTTGGCTGCAGTGGCCATGAGATGGTGGAGATCAGGATGCTGCGAGGAGGAGGCAGGGCAATAAGCAGGATCGCAACCCTGGACTTCAGCAGAGCAAACTTTGGCCTCTTCAGGGACCTACTTGGAGGAATCCAATGGGTTAGGGCCCTAGAAGGAGCGGGGGGTGCCCAAGAGAGCTGGTTAATATTCAAACATCACTTCCTCCAAGCTCATCCCTATGAGTAGGAAGTCAAGCAAAGGAGGCAGGAGACCTGCATGGATGAGCAAGGAGCTCCTGGCAAAACTCAACCAGAAGGAGGAAGTATACAGAAAGTGGAAAGGGGGACAGGCCACTTGGGAGGACTACAGGAACATTGTCAGAGTATGCAGGGATGCGACGAGGAAGGCTAAGGCCCGTTTGGAATTAAATCTGGCAAGGCATGTCAAGGACAGCAAGAAGGGCTTCTTCAAAAACATCAGTAGCAAGAGGAAGACTAGGGAAAATGTGGGCCCATTGCTGAATGGGGTGGGTGCCCTGGTGACAAAGGATGCAGAGAAGGCAGAATTACTGAATGCCGCCTTTGCTTCAGTCTTTCCTGCTCAGGCCAGCCCTCAGGAACCCCAGATCCTGGAGGCAAGAGAGAAAGTCTGGAGAGAGGAAGACTTCCCCTTGGTGGAGGAGAATGGGGTTAGAGATCATTTAAGCAAACTTGACACCCACAAATCCATGGGCCCCGCTGGGATTCATCCACGAGTGCTGAGGGAGCTGGCGGATGTCATTGCTAAGCCACTCTCCATCATCTTTGAAAGGTCATGGAGAACAGGAGAGGTGCCTGAAGTCTGGAAGAAAGTCAGTGTCACTCCAGTCTTCAAAAAGGGCAAGAAGGAGGACCTGGGAAGCTACAGGCCAGTCAGGCCCACCTCCATCCCTGGAAAGGTGATGGAGCAGCTCATCCTGGAAGCCATTTCCAAGCATGTGGAGGATAAGAAGGTGATCAGGAGTAGTCAGCATGGCTTCACCAAGGGGAAATGATGCTTAACCAGTCTGATAGCCTTCTATGATGGAATGACTGGCTGGGTAGATGAGGGGAGAGCAGTGGATGTTGTCTACCTAGACTTCAGCAAGGCTTTTGACACTGTCTCCCATAGCATCCTCATAGACAAGCTCAGGAAGTGTGGGTTAGATGAGTGGACAGTGAGGTGGACTGAGAACTGGCTGAATGGCAGAGCTCAGAGGGTTGTGATCAGTGGCACAGAGTCTAGTTGGAGGCCTGTAGCTAGCGGTGTCCCCCAGGGGTCAGTACTGGGTCCAGTCTTGTTCAACTTCTTCATCAATGACCTGGATGAAGGGACAGAGCACACCCTCAGCAAGTTTGCTGATGATACAAAACTGGGAGGAGTGGCTGATACACCAAAAGGCTGTGCTGCCATTCAGAGAGACCTGGACAGGCTGGAGAGGTGGGCGGAGAGGAACCTCCTGAAGTTCAACAAAGGCAAGTGCAGGGTCCTGCACCTGGGGAGGAATAACCCCAGGCACCAGTACAGGTTGGGGGTTGACCTGCTGGAAAGCAGCTCTGCGGAGAAGGCCCTGGGAGTGCTGGTGGACACCAAATTGACCATGAGGCAGCAATGTGCCCTTGTGGCCAAGAAGGCCAATGGTATCCTGGGGTGCATTAGGAAGAGTGTTGCCAGCAGGTCGAGGCAGGTGATCCTCCCCCTCTACTCAGCCCTGCTGAGGCCTCGTGTGGAGTACTGTGTCCAGTTCTGGGCTCCCCAGTACAAGAGAGACATGGCACTACTGGAGAGACTCCAGCAGAGGGCTACAAAGATGATTAGGGGACTGGAGCATCCCTCTTATGAGGAAAGGCTGAGAGAGCTTGGCCTGTTTAGCTTGGAGAAGAGAAGGCTGAGGGGGGATCTTATCAGTGTACACAAATATCTAAAGGGAGGGTGTCGAGAGGATGGGACCAGACTCTTTTCAGTGGTGCCCAGTGACAGGACGCGAGGCAATGGGCACAAACTGAAACACGGGAAGTTCCATCTGAATATGAGGAAACACTTCTTGACTGTGAGGGTGACAGAGCACTGGAACAGGCTGCCCAGAAAGGTTGTGGAGTCTCCTTCTCTGGAGATATTCAAAACCTGCCTGGATGCAATCCCGTGTAACATGCTCTAGGTGACCCTGCTTGAGCAGGGGGATTGGATTAGATCTCCAGAGATCCCTTCCAACCTCAGCGATTCTGTGATAAGGGCAAGGTGGTTCCATGTACTTTATGGCCATTTGAACCACCACCTGTCCACAGTTTGGAAAACATAGTTCAAAGAGTTCTGAGTTCTGCTCTGGACATGAAATCATTCTTTAGATTCCCCTCTTAAAAGCCAGTGATATTAATAAAAATCTCATAGATAATTTATGGAGATATTTGTGAGATATAGCTGAATAAGAAATCTAAGTAAGCTTCTATTATTTCTCTCTACCCTTGCTGTTTTCAGATCTAGCATGACAGTTCCCTGAACAACATACTAGAACAGTCTTTCTTGCACTGCATGTCTCTGTGGGACAAAACTGACAGTGACTGCTCTAAGGAAAGCCCAGACCCTCCCAAATATAAAGCCATTATAGAGAACTTATTGCATCTGATGCCCAGGTGAAGTGACCTGGAGACAGCAGTGGATGAGAGTGGAAACAGAAGAGAGTTAAAGCATGTTGCCCTCTGATTATCCTCAGTAAAGAGACTAATTCAAAAGACCATTTGTGCCAGAATAATTTAGCAAAGCATTTAAGCTGCTCTATATGTCACCCAAACTGAACCCTGTCTCCTATTTAGCACCAGTTAAAGTGGGGAAACATGATGAAGGGGAGTCACCTTCCTCCCTCTCTAACATCCCAAGCTCTGCCTTGAGTACAGTTCAGTCAAACCCAGAGCTGTTATCTCCATTGCATGCTTTTCCAGAATGTCAGATTCATGTTTTCGTTGGTGCTTCCCACATTTTCTGGCATTTTTTCTTAAGTATACGTAAGCTAATAAGCAATTCTGCAGCATATGTAGGACACATCTTTCCATCCTGCCTGCTAATGACTCTTGGAAGCTTCAGAGATTTCATTGATAAATTTGCAGTTTATAATTATACCTTTGCTTTTAGAAAAAAAGCACTATGAGGTAATTGACTTCAACTGTCAGCTAGTTCAAATTAACTGGAATGTAAACAACAGAGACATGGGACAAAACTGCGGAAAGGAAAAGAGTGGGGCATTACTGTAGTGTTAAATTTTGTCTGGGTATGTAAATAAAAACAGGTTTTTTTTTTTTAGAAAAAGTTTGACTTCTCACTTCCTATTTAATACTTCCATTACACAATGTAAATATGTCAAAACATTTCCAGATTCCTTCATGCTGAAAATCAGGTTATTCTTAAACAAAATTTGTGTGTGTCCTTCTCTACCAATTAAATTTCACTGTTTTAAACACCATTTTTAGAACCTGCTTTTATACTTTGCCAGATGAGGTCACAAACGCTTCCTGTTAACAGCTAGGGATTTTACTAAAATACAGAATTGATGGTACATGTGTTTTCTGTTGTTTGCTTAATTGCTTGATCTAAAAAGAAGTAAGTGTGTGTGGGAGAGAGGGAGCCAGAGAGACATTGATCATGAAATATGGAAATGTTCATCCTTTAAGTAGTCCCTGCAACATAAGACAATTTCAGTCACATGCACACCCTTGCCGTATGACCCTGCAGTACTGCCAGAGGACCCATGTATCCCCGTGCTGTTGGGGCTTCCGCACCGCATTACTGATGCTTTCCAGGGTTTTTTCACGAGGCAGGAACAGACGAACATGAGGACCCTTCTCTTTGTTCTCTCTAGAGTCCCTGTGTCCCAACACTAACTCATGACCTCCTGCAACACAGGTAGCTAATAACTCTGACGGGCCCTGGAATGAACACAATGAGATCATCTGCCAGCTGAACCAGCTGATGTCCTGTGTCAAGCCCACACTGTAACTTTGACTGACTAGGGTCAAGTGAGATATTGGCATCTGCCACACCTGCAGAGGTTGTCCCAATACTTTAAATAATGTGAACCATCAAGATCAGATCCTAGTCAACGGGATAAATAAGAAATAGCACTTTTAAAAGACACAATAAAGTTAGTCTTTAGCTGGAGTGATCTGGGTCTCTAAGAAACTACCAGCTGACTAAAGACAATTCCTACCTCTGTGGATGTCAGAGCCTCCTAGGGCTTGATGCCTCCCATGCTGCTGGAGCTCTTCTCTTCCTCAGGTCAAATGAGTGCTGTGTGCCAGCACAAGCCCCAGCTCACCGTCACCACAGGATTCACTTATCACAAGGATTTGGCAGCTCAGGCACTCCTAAGTTTTGGGTCAAACACACCATCACCATGTTCCTTCCAATTCCCTGTTGGTTTCTAGTTGCACAGAGTTTGTGGCAGGTGTACATTGGCCATTTAAGGACCACAGCTGGATGGCTATATATAGATCTAGCAGATTATAAATCAGATGAGCCTTCTTTGCCTCAGATATGTTGCAGGCTTTTCCAAAACTCCACTACAACACATTTACACTTCATGAATCTGAGATTTTGGGAATATCAGGGATTCCCATGTCAAGGTCCTTCACTAACTGCCTTCCATGACAGCATCTTCTATGATAGATCTAGAGCTCTCACTAGCCCCTTCCTGTGACCAGTCAGCAGAAATGTATATCCCTTCACTTCCTCAAATAGCCTTTGGTCATACTGGAAGTATATATATTTTTTATTCTGAATATACTTGCCTTGAATTTGTCTTTCCATTCACTTCATTTGCCTTTGAATCTGGCCCTGAATGCACCTTGGAAGCATATGCTGTGACAGCATGACTGAAGGGAAACACTCCTGCTTGTCTGAACATCTGCTAGATGTGAGCAAAAAAACAGAGAAAGTTCACATTACCCCTCTTAAAAAAGATGACAGATATGAGTAAGAAGTACCACTCATGAGACACCTCTGTGGAGTAAACATTTTGGAATAATATTCCAGGCAACAACTACAGAGGCTCTAACAACAGATCAACCAGCCATTTATTACATTTCAAAGTGACTCAAAGGAAAATGTTCCAAACAGGCACCACTGGGCATTTGACTCAGCCCAAGCAATCCTTTAACTATTGCTCTGCCACGAAGAATGTGTGACTTCTGTAAACCATGCCTTGGTTTACTTTTGAATAAATGGATAACACATTTGACCATTTTTTTCCTCCAACTTTTTAAAATGAGAAGCCATTGCAGGGTGCTGCTGTTTCCTCCCAGTGCATAATGCCAGGTTCAAATAATTGTTTAGATCATTGCAAACATTTTCTCCTCCTTAAATAACATTAGCTTTTTGGACTAGCCGAAGGCCTAAAAGCTGGTTTTAATTTAAATATAAATAATATCCTGAGTGACTGCGTGATTGTTCTAAAAATAGATTGTTTTCCATCTTAAATATTTTGGTGATCCTAAGGAAAATTGGGGATGGCAGGGGGAAGGATGTCCAGGTCTGTTTCAGGCTGGGGGTACCTCAGACCTGTGGCATAATGACTTTAGAGAGGCTGGTCATGTCTGAGATACCAGTAGTTTATCTAGAAGTGTATTTATGACACTTCAGTACCAGCATGTCCACTCAGAATGTGGTTCAGAAATCACAATGGGAAATCACACACTGTTAAGACTAAACATTCATGAGTGAGCCTCAGTTCAGCAGCAGAGACTGCGGTCAGTGCAGTTACTGAAATTTTCCAAAAAAACCCCAAGCAAACAAGTTGCTCCAGGAAGAAATTCATACCTTCATGATTTATAATAGTGGGAGTTAGTCCATAAAGCAGGATGAACCCAGTGAACTCACAGTCATAGGCCACCCATGGACTTCAGTGTTGCCTCCAGTGCCTTAGCTCATTCTAAGTGGTCCATAAAAATGGGTATGGACCTCCTTTGTTCCTAGGAGTGTGCAATGGTCAGTGGCTTCTATTGGCTTAAAGGCTGCTGATGAGTTTCAATGCGAGTTAGCATTAAGAAGGAAAAGTATAGGGATCCTATTTACAGCCTGCTGGCAGCAGACAGGTAGAAAAAAAAATACCCCTCCAAAATCAATGTTTGCTTTACAGAGAGGGCCTCCTTAGGTGTACACTGGAAACAATTCTGTCTGTCTTCCACCACAGTTAAGTCACCCTACAGTTAGGTATGCAAGCCAGTAATAGTCAGCAGTCCAGAATCAACAGGCTTCTGCTGTTGAGCAGTACCAGACCATATGGCCAAAAACAGATGGAAAATATTATATGTGACACAGCACCTGATGAATGATGAGAATGAACAAAAAGTATAGTGGGGACCAGTGGGCATCTTGGCTCATTTTCACCCTACTTGTGACATGATATAGCAATCAGCACCACTGATGTGGGAAATATTTTTAGCAGTGCGGCTCCTCCCGTCTAGCACAAGCCAGCCCTCTTGCTCCTTCTCATCACCTAATCTCAGCCCAAAGGAGGTCACATCATGGACCTGCTTCTTTAGTCACTGGCATCCTGTAGAATCATTTGATCCTGGGAAAGGAGCTATAAAACACAACTGCTGAGAACTGTCAATTCATTTCCTTTGATAGGAGCAAATTTACCCCTGCTGTTCAAAATCATGGTTGGTCATCCAGTGCACAAAGCAATGAGAAAAAGGTGCAGCCACTGAAAGCACCTTGAAAGCAGGGCCCATGAACTTTGGCAGCTTTCTGACCATCCTTTCTACATATCTCTGTGCCTTGATCTCTGCACATGAATTTTTCACTACAAGGGGCTCCCCAGTCCAGAAACTTGGTGTTACTAAGTCATTTGTCCTGACATTCTGATTTAAAACTAAAGTCATTCCCCTTCTCTTCAACATTTCATGTAAAATAATGGTCACTCAAGTCTTACATATTCATTCTCATGGGTACTAGATGCCAATGGAAAGGCATTATTAAAGCCCTTGCTACAGGGTTCTGGTTTTCCTTATTAAGTCAGTGCAGTGACACTTTCAGAACCATGCACTCTGTTGTATCACAGTCACCGTTGACTTTCCAATCAGCAGATAGAAAATGTTTCTCAAAGAGACTTCTGTAACAAAGCAGTTCAGACAAGCATAGCAATCTTGGTGGCTAGCAGAATGCTTTGAACTGGCAAAGTGCCTGAGAACCAAACAGTTTGATGATGTGAGAGATGGTATGTTCTCTGCTGCAGGGTTTGACGTGACTATGTGCCATTATTAGCCAAATGCATACATGGAAAGAAATATATGATAGCTTTCAATAGAATGTAGCTCATGAAACCAAGCAGAACTGGGCAATGAAAGTAAATACTGGTTTTGACTGATGTGATTTCATCAAAAGCAAAAGAAAATATTAACTTGCTACCTAAAAGCTTTTTGCTAGCATTAGCTTCCCAGTCCTAGAGCCTTCTCTAGAGCTAGTGAATATGTACACCATATTATAGTCTGAGTGAAGTCAATGGGACTCTACTTAGGTACAAATCTGTCCTCAGGCAGAGGCAATTGCAGGATCAGGCTAAAAGAGTGGGAAGGTGTTAATGCCGGCAGAGTTCAGTGCAGGAGGCTGGAACATAAATCTCTTGAGTGAGGAACAATCCAAACACTGCAGATAGGTTGCCTTCTAGTGGTATCTTCCTCTGCTATACTTGAAAAAAAATCCTCCCTTAAAATGTACCACCAAAGAAGCAAAAACACACTCCTGTGGATAGAGATGCTGCACTGATTAAATAGTTAGTTACTTCATCTTCTGCTAACTGCGGGCACTGCCCCCACCCTCAGTGTTCTGCAAGAGCTGCTGCTAACAAACAACCTGCACTTCAGGGCCTGACCTCCTGCAGGCTTGCCAGGTCCTCCAGGGTTACATTTACACACTTGGCCCATACTTCAGTGAGACATACTGGAGCAGGCAGCTAGAGCAGTGTTTTTGCTCCTGAAAAACAACAGAAAAGTTTTGTTGCAGATCTTATCCTATCATAACCCCTTCTCCCACTCATACTTAGATCTTACTAAAAAGAATCTGCATAGTTATGATAACCATTTTTAGTCGTCATAATTATATCCTGAATAGAGTGTGAAATGTGCTTTTCCACATAATTTACTGTTTTCCTGTGATTCAAGAAACCTCTTTTTTGCATGAATAATTGGTTACTTCTTGTTTATACATCTCCATGGTACATAGCTCCTAGCAGGCCCCCCAAAAAAAGACACAAAGCTGACATTTAATCATTACATCCATGTGGAACATAACACCTCTTTCTCCAAACTCCTTCCTTTTTACCTACCCCCATAAAAAGAAGGTGCAGAATTTTTGACAGTGGAAATGTTTCCTAAAAAAGATTCTACAGTTTTACCTTTCTTAGCACTCATTAGCAAATTATTTTGCTTCATGCTTGTTTTGTGCTTCACATTTTCCAGAAAATAAACAAAAAGTCCCTTATGAACAAGAGATGTCAGAGAAGGAGGAATGTTTTGGGCACGCTGTTGTCAGGAATGACAACTTTCCGAATACAAATTTGTTTATTTCTCAGGGGAGATAGTCACAATTCTGCTTATCAGTAGTCACCTGAACTAGAAAGCATGTCAGTTTGTTCTCAGAATACCGTTCCAGCCTTGAAACACTTTAGGGATCATCAAGGGGCACATTATATACTTTTTGCAGTCAAGTAAACTGAGGCACAAATTAATTTGTTTACAACGACTGCACACTGAGTCACTGCTCAACTGACTTTGACTCTTTGATATGTAGAGCTTCTCTTCTGCCTTCAGCTACAGCTTCCCTAATGGATTGCATGTTTAGCTCAATCTGACATCTACCATAGATGAATGTGTATCTCTGTATGTGTGTGTATATCTAACACTTCCTGCCTTTAAAGCTGAGGGCAACCTTGTGAAGTATTTTGACAGTAGATGAAAAAAAAAATCAAACAAATAATTTTATTTATGTTTGAGAGCATTGTACTGTGGCAATCCAAGAAAATGTCAGAAAATAGAAGTTAGCAGGAACACTTAAGAACATCAGAAAAAACATCTTGGCTTAATATCAACTATTAATCTTGTCCAGTAGGCTGTCTCCAGCAGTGGCCAGAGCCAATACAAAAACCAAATGCAACAGAAAAGGAAAGAAAACGTTTGTTATAGGGAATACACAAGGACATTAATCTCCTTTTCACCACAAACCCAAAGCAACATCAGGTTTTAGGACCGGGAAAAAAAGCGGAGTGGTTTTTACTTCATATAGACATGAGTCAAAACCAAAGCCTCAAAATCTGATCTTATTAAAAAAAAAAAAAAAAAAAGAGGGAGAGCTGTGAGGTTTTTGTTTTCCTTTGTTTTGGCAATGAGGTAGAGACAGGAGGGAGTGAAACTTTGGCAAGTGGTAGGGGTTAGGACAGTGGAAGGAAAGAAAAGACAAAGGAGAGAGAAAAACAGATGCTTGGAATCTAATCTTCTGATTCAAACACACCTTAGCAGCACCGGTTGGAAAGCAGACTCAAAAGCGGAAAGAAATTTTGGGCCCCGATCAAGATTACAGAAATATCTCAAACTTTGCTGGGCCATAATCTAATGAGAAGGCTTGTGAGAATTTGATATTCCCAAACTAGAACCTTAAAACTGATTTGGACCAGAACTACAGTTGGTTTGAAAATGTTTTACTTCTTCCTGTGGAAAAAAAGCCCCAAAAATGGAAAAAAGATTCAGCCAAACCCAAAGTGCCCAGACTCATTACAAGCTCAGGAAATCAACTCTATTTAAATCCCTTTCAACACCACTGTCCAACTTTAATAGTGTGTATGTGGAAGCAGCTGTTACACAGAAGTTCACCCTCCCCTCCTGGTTTCTCTCTCTCCCACTCTAACCCCAACTCTCTGTCTCTAAATGGTCACTATTTGCATTTTTCTTTCTGATTAGTCTTCTCAAGACTTTTTCTCACTAACCACTGTTTTCATTCTTTTTAGCATCACTCACTCCACTGCCTCTGTCTGTGATCCTCATTATCTCATCCTTGCAGTGTGACGTTTAGTTCAGTCCTGACTTTGGTGACTTCCCCGGTGTTGGCTCCCAATGTTATTGGTTCCTCTTTTCTTGGCTGCCTCACTCCCCCCCACCCCACCCCTTACTCTGTCTTCCCCTCTGGTCCAGTCTTCTAACTCTTAGGATGCCGAAATTCTTTTTATGATACCAGCACCTGAGGCACCTGAGTACTAGATGAGTTCACCCAACTTTCTGCCACAACCTTATCTTACACTGCTGGGGCTCCCCTAAGCAAGTGTACCCTTAGGAAGACAGGACTTCTCCATCCAATGTACATTCTTTCCTCACCACTGATTCTGAACACCAGTTTCTTTCTCTAGACTATTTTATTTCTCTTCCCCTGCCCCAACCCATTCTTATGCTTCTAGCTCTTGCCTACAATCACCAAGTTGTGAGATGAGGAAAGATCCCTGGGAGACTTGCACCGATTTTCTGGCCTCATTGACATGACTGGAGTGGGTATCCACTTAAACGAGTTCTGTCCCTGGACGTCCAGTTTCAGTGTTGAATTCTCTCTACCCTTTTTGTTTGCATTTACTATTATTACAAAATCCTCAGTTCCAGCATTGGGAAGTTTACCTTGTTTCTGAATCACCAGCATTAGGTGCATCCTCTGCTGGGTGGATTCACTGATCTATTTTTCTGCATGTTGTCAGAAGAACAATACACTTGCAATACACTGGCTGGGAGTTGTTTTTTTTTTTTTGGGGGGGGGGTGGTTTGGTAAGCCTGTCAGTACGCTTCTTATCTTGGCTACAATTGCATAACCTTGCTATTACTTCACATTCATTGCAAACAGTTTTGGTCTCTGCCATTTGCTCAGTTTTGGATTCTGTCTTTAAGCAGAGATTTTTTTCTTGGATTCTCTTCATTTCTTTTACTGCTTGACATCATTTTCTTATGGGAAATATAGTTTTCATTAGTCCAGCAAATGTGCCCTATTCACTGCAAACCTGAGACCGTTCTTTGCAATTACTGCTTTTTGTCTTGCTTACTAGATAACTCTCAGGCATGGAATTCACTTTGAAATGAGTAGATCTCATATGTGTGCAAAACTCACAGGGCTTAGAATCATCACACTGGTCAATGGTCCTACCTGGAAGCTCTGAGGACAGACCTTTCCCAGGAGACTCTCGGAAACACCTGATTGCTCTGAGCACATTTATCTACTATTTTTAACTTCCATGCAAGTTCTGTAATGCTACTGGGCTAGTTGCTCCATCCTCTTTCTGTTCTCTGCAATGCTACTTCCTTTGGGAACCACATAGCAGGAGACCTGACAAATCAAATGACATTTTCTAGCATAGTCAGTTATTAATTTGCAATGTCTTACATGTCAAACATTGTAGGTTTGAAAAAAGAGTCTCCATATTTAATAAACTACTCAATTCTATTTCAGTATTAAATTGTTTTTTGCTGTACCAAATGAGCACTTCTTACAAGACTGATGGGTCATTACTCGCCCACAGATTTCCCCATTTCCATGCACAGATACCAGCTGACTCTTGTTTCTCTTTATCCGTACAATGAGGTCCTATTATTTTCTATTAGTTTTCCAGTCAGTGATGGGAAAGACATTGTATACAGCATGCTCTTAAATGCCATTCTGAAGGGCCAAAGTCCATTAGATTGTCTTTTCTTTCATGAACATCTATGAGGACCTAAAATGCTTCTAATATTTCTATATCTACAGTGAATCTGACTAGCCACCTTTATTTATTTTTATGTTATTTATTTTTAATCTTAGTTTAGATATATCCACAGGTTAATTAATAGCGAAAAGAATTGCTTTCTTTCCTTATTGGTACCAAAGTCTCCCTAATTATTAGCAATCATATGTTAAATAAAGCTGCCAACATTAAAATCAAGAGGTGCTGCAAATATATGTTTTGAATATATCAGCTCTACACATTTTGATTGTGTTTTACTGTGAACCACAATGAGGTAAGACTTGGGCTTTCTATTGTGAAAAAAATTTCCTGTAAACAGGATGATCAGGAGAATTTTGACACATTGAGCACAGTCATTGGTTTCCACATATCTGCCTTATCTGTATCCAAACTGCCTAGCAGCCTGTCACTTTGGTACATAATAAGCCAAATAATGTGGGAGTGATTAATTTAGGGGCTGCATGATTTTATTCCCATTTGTGGCAGACTGTGAACAGTAACTAGTGAGGACTTCATACTTTACTTAAACACAGAAGCTACTGCTCCAGTAATTGCACCAATAGCACAGAGGCATTGGGAGCAGTCTACCAATTCATACTGCATTGGGATTTACACTTTTTGTACACAAAATTAAGTCCCTCTGTTTCCTAGTGTATCCTGCAGTGCTGACTTTTGTGTGAGGAAGGAGGCAGATCCCTTTCCACTTAAATAATGCTGAAACAAAAAAGCTTGTCAAGAGATTAGAAGTTACATGACATAGGAAGACCTGACACAATGGCATGATGCTTTCTTTTTCTCATTAGCGAGAATCAGATGAATGTGAGATCACCAGTCACCCAGTATAAACCAGCATTAGTCTAAAGCTAGCCTAAGATCTAACCTCAAACCTTCAAGCTGGGGGGCGGGTGAAGTTATGACCATGCTGAAGTTAAGAGCAGAACTGGAGAAGTAGGGCTGAAATACAACATCCTCCTTCAGGTGAACTATTGATCTATCCAAGACAGGGCTGCTCCACTAATGATTTTATCACAGGTTTTACAGTATTTGATGTTTTTCTTAAAGCCTCACCTCCTGGGACCCAGCGAGTTTTAGCTCTCATAAAGGGGAAAAAAGGCTTTCTAGAACTTGCTGTTACAGAGGAAAGCTTAGAAATAAGAATGTTAAAGGTTTGAAAACTATAAGGCAAATAGTGTATTCATTTCTTATTAAAAATGACTAAAAACCACTTTATGACTTTTAAAAATATGTCAAGATCTTGGAAGACTTGACCATAATGCTTGAATATTTTAGGATTTTAGGATTTTAAAGCGTTGCCAAGCACCTACATGTTTGGGCAATAGTTTATTGGCCATTTAATGAGAGGCAAATAAAAGAATAGGAAGTAGTCAATTCTTAAATCATTTCTAAACACGTCAGGAGAATTGCATGCATCATCTCTGTACCAAAGCTGAGCCTAAAGCTGAATGACACATGATGCCATTCCTGTAGGATATGTTGATATCTACTTAAAAAAAGGTGACTGAAGTTTGGTAGTGATGACAATAACTAATATTAAGCCCTTTTTCAGGTATATGCGAGTTCCTTGTTAGCATCCTGCTACCTGTTGGTAGTAGCCTGGGAAAACAGGGGATGGGCAAGAATGAAGGGAGAAGGAGAACAAGCTTATATAGGGATTGCATTATGTCTGCCTATGCAGAAGTTTGCAAAGGCCCTTGTTTTGCTTGTTGCTACGGGTCAGCTGAAACTGACCCTCAGGACTTCCATAAAGAGAGGAATGAGTCTACTTTATTTCCTCTGAGTGGTTATGTTTGGAGTGTCCTATTTGCTCTTTTAATGGGTTCTTCTAAGTAATTTTGCCTCATCAGCAAATTTTAAGTGCTAAGTAAGATACAGTAGGATAGACACAATACCTTTCCTTAAACAGAAGCTGAAAGTCTCCCTGTACTAGCAATCTCCTCCTCTACACAGAGACATACCGACAGTTTTCACTAATGCAACACTTTTCACTAATGCAACAGAAAATAACATTCAAGATCTTATTGTATAGTCACTTTCCTCTCAGTATAATGTTATTGTATTGGAAGAGTTTAACACAATGTTATTGTATCAGAAGAGTTTAACACAATACACAAGAGGGCAGCTATACAAACTCCCAGATTAAAAGACCAGCGCAGCAGCAGAGTATGCCAGGAAGTAGAGCTGAGCACAAGATGTCATGTTGCTATGACAGTGTGATAAGGCAATTTCCTCCACGACTCAGAACATATTGTAATCCATGTAAGTAGGGGAGGTCTCCCTGAAAATGCTAAGAAATTAACAGAATGAGGTCTTCGGAAATGGAAGCACGATGTTCCCAAGTAGACTCCAGGCTGGAAAGCTTTTCAGCGTCTCTCTCTTTATAATGGATATCTTTCCTTGCTAGAGAGCCCTTTGTGAACATAGTATCACTGATGTTCCCTTAAAGCTCCATTGTCAAGAAGGTGAGGCAATAGCTAGAAACAATGAGTAAAATCCTGACCTCATTCAAAATACTCTTTGAATTCCAGAAGAGCAAAATTCCACCCTAAAGCCACAAAGCAAAAGCTTTCTGCTAGCATTTGGGGACCGAGCAATAAGCCTGGGACCTTGCTTGCCCAGATCAGGGAAAGCAGGGAACCCCCAAACAGAGGGGTACATTGATACCAGGAGAGTGGTGCACATATAATGCCCTTTTTACTTTCTGCCCTGAGGTCTGGCTGCATGAGATGGTGGTGTTCACGTCAGTAACAATTCTGTCTGTGACTTGTGAGCCAAAATAAAACCTAGCTGCTCTGTCCAAGCTCTGCTGGCTCTGAGGATTAACTGCGGGAGTAAAATACAATACCAAAATTCTTTGACCTGCAAGTTGGCAGAGAATACATCTGTTTTGGTTAGTTTTAGGACACTATTTTATAGATACATAATTTTCAGAGCACCACAACACTATAAAAAACATTATTGATCAATAAAGTTTCTTAATTAATAAAAATAAGCAACTTCCTTGGCACACCAATTTTGTCTTCTTTAAAGGTAACCAACATCTGTTTCACTGAGTTCAACAATGAAAAGTCTAGAAAATATGAATTATTTCTCACTGTAATGTACAAAATCTATTTTGAAGTTGTTGACATTTCTGAGCTTTGTGCTGGAGGCAGCTGTAATGAAATCATTCATGACACTGACAGTATACAATAAAACACTTCAATTCACCTTCCAGCTTAACTTATTGAAGTTTAACCTACAAGAAAAAAAATAATATATTTTTTTCATTTAAAATATGATTAAAACATGTCATTGATAAGCCAAGGGACATACAAACTACTGTGCTATATGTCTGCTTTATGAAAACTAACACGCGCTTTCAGATGCTTACACACGATAATAGATATTAACATTTGGCTTTAATGTATAACAAACTAACCAACCATTCAGCTGGGTTCTTCTTAAGTGGAAGATTACCTTGTCATCCCCTCCTTCAACTCACTTATTCTTTTAGAATGCCTGAGAATTTACTAAAGAAAAATTGTCCTGCAAATTGTACATATACATTGTAGCCGATATTTATATTACATATTCATACAATTGAGTGCAATTTAATGTTCATCCTGCTTGCACTTATTTGTATTCCTCTGAACATTCATGTCACTCCTGAATTGTCTAGTTACCAGTCTTTTATAGACCTTCTCCCCTGCTCTCTTGAGCTTGTGGGAATTTTTTATTCAAATTTCAGTAATATATTCAAATGAAAAATTACCTCATCCAAGACTTAAAGACATTTCTTATTCCCAAGAAGACAGATAGATGATATATAATCTTCCAGCACAACATCTGGATCTCTTTCTATTTTTAATTTTTTTGGCAGACATTTGAAGACTTCTCTGTCATGTACATAGTATTTTTTTAATATTAGTGTAATTATCAAACAAGAATATCCTCATCATTGTGATACAGTAGTATCCCCAGAAAACACCATTCCTCCGGAGACACTCTCAACAGAGACACTCTCAACACATTCTGTCCAGGATGTGGAATCTCACTTCTGGACATTTGTCAGACTAACATATTTGGGTCTCAATGAGCTTAAAGCTTCTTTACAAAGAATAAACACAGTTTTTTTTTTTTTTTTTTTTTTTGCATTTTTGGATGCAGTTTTGAAGGACAGGTCCTCCTTTAGCATGGTCTCTTTGTGAGAGCTGAGACCTCATGGCTAAATTGTCCAGGTTCTGACCCCAGCACCGATAAGCCTGAGAAATGCTAAAGGACATGCTTTCCTAGACCATCAGCCTTTTGGGCACACTGGCTTCATCCTGGCTCACACAGCCTCTGAGGATTGTGTGGCAGCTGAAACACAGCAGGAAATATATATATATTTTTTGACTTATTTTGCTGATTGATTATATCTGAGAAGTTTGTAGGTTCAGGTGAGTACTTTCTAAAGGATCTAGAACCTAATTTCTGCATATTACTTCTCATCCAAACCTGTAATCCTTCTGTTGTGTGAAACCATCTCTTTTCTTTCTCTTAACATACAACAGATAAAATAATGTTCACAGCATAAAAGCATACTTATCTCTTCTTCTTCACCAAGTCCATCTCAGTTCATAAACCACAGTACTATAATTTTCTTTTTTCTGCATGTAGAGAACTTCTCTTCCTTCAAATACCCTTCCTCTCAGTAGCAACAGTGTGGAGAAAACAAACTCCACTTAGTTTACAATTGCTTCTTTTCTACACTGCCACCTATAGATGATAATCATCATGATCGTAAGGATTTAGCAAAACACTGTTCCCTTTGCCCTAGGGCATGGAACATGAGACAAATACAGAAAAAAAGTTATGACCCATATAGACACAAGAGTTTGAAAGATGTACATGGGCAGATTTCTGAAATAATCATGTTTTCCAAAGTCGATGTTACCATTTCGAACAGACTAAATGCAGTACTGCTGTCCAGACACAGCACCTGCTGAAAGCCTTGGGTGCTGACACTCCAGGACAGATTTTGTCCTGTTCTATCTAATAATCCATAAAACAGCAATATGCTTTCATTTATATGATCCTTTGACCCTGACAGATTTGTTAAGATTCAAACTGGTTTAACTGAGATTTTTATCAAAAGACATCCAAGTGCAAACTTCACAGATGGGTTACATTTGCATGAGATACAGCATTTGGGAAGGTCCTCATTTTCTTTGTCAACTAAAACTAATAATCAAAGGGATATATAACAAATGCTAGCACCTTACATTTACTTTCAGGTTTTCCACTACTGTCAAGCCTGATGCTAAGACGAAGTAATTTGTACCTTTGTGAGGGTGACTTCACTGACATATCTAAATGTGTTTTTTCTAGGCTTTTTCAGCAGGGGATACCACAGAGATGCTATTAGTTCTGATGTATTGATGGAGAAGCAGCTTATTTCAGCAAGAATATGAAAATACATACTTCTTAGCAGTAGTGTAGTAATACTGAGACACAGATATAACCTCATCAAGGTTTCAGCCAGCAGCTCCTCCCCATCCCTGTGAATGGAACAAATGCAACATTTTCTTCAAAAAACTGATCAAAAAATCTGCTCTTGAAAGAACTTCAAACCAACCCAGTTTCTGTATGCATTTCTGAACCCACACAAAGCTGTGTACGTTCTATTCATTGCAGATGCAGTTGCAAAATATGTAAGGAAGGATGAAATCTTGAGCTGGAAATAACTAACAGCAGAATTCTGGCTAACTTCTTGGGAGCCAGAATTGCATAATAGCTGTTGAAATACGTAATCTATGTTCACAATAAAAGAGCGGGATGCTTAAGTGATGGAATTTGTAAAATTATTGCCACAAAAATAGAGACTGGTCATGTATCATGGTGACTGACTATCATTTAGAAAATTTATATACAAAGATAGGTTTGAAGTCTTAACTGATGCCCTAATTTGGTAGTAGTAAAATAACTTGCAAGTATCTTGCAAAGTATCTTGCAAAGTTCACTCAGCAAAAACAATTCTGTTTCTCCTTCAGCTAAAGGCTAAAAGGCCTTCTACCATTATACGATACAGGGGATTAGTTAAGACCAACTTCTTTTTAAAGTCAGAGGTGCAAATTCCTTTGACGTGTGAGAAGAACACAAAATATTTGAGTAACTTGAAGAAAGAGAATGAATCTCAATGACTTGCAATCTGATGGTGACCTACGTTTATTGCTACAGATTTATGGTCAAATCTGAAAAGAAATATGAGATAACAGGTGGTGACACAGGTGGTGGATGAGGCAACAAGGAGAGGTGTGCTGCTGGACCTCGTACTAACAAACAAAGAAGGACTGGTGGAAGATGTGAAGGTCGGGGGCTGCCTTGGCTGCAGTGACCATGAGATGGTGGAGTTCAGGATCCTGCGAGGAGGCAGCAGGGCACCAAGTAGGATCGCAACCCTGGACTTCAGCAGAGCAAACTTTGGCCTCTTCAGGGACCTACTTGGAGGAATCCAATGGGTTAGGGCCCTAGAAGGAGCGGGGGGTGCCCAAGAGAGCTGGTTAATATTCAAACATCACTTCCTCCAAGCTCATCCCTATGAGTAGGAAGTCAAGCAAAGGAGGCAGGAGACCTGCATGGATGAGCAAGGAGCTCCTGGCAAAACTCAACCAGAAGGAGGAAGTATACAGAAAGTGGAAAGGGGGACAGGCCACTTGGGAGGACTACAGGAACATTGTCAGAGTATGCAGGGATGCGACAAGGAAGGCTAAGGCCCGTTTGGAATTAAATCTGGCAAGGCATGTCAAGGACAGCAAGAAGGGCTTCTTCAAATACATCAGCAGCAAGAGGAAGACTAGGGAAAATGTGGGCCCATTGCTGAATGGGGTGGGTGCCCTGGTGACGAAGGATGCAGAGAAGGCAGAGTTACTGAATGCCGCCTTTGCTTCAGTCTTTACTGCTCAGGCCAGCCCTCAGGAACCCCAGACCCTGGAGGCAAGAGAGAAAGTCTGGAGAGAGGAAGACTTTCCCTTGGTGGAGGAGGATGGGGTTAGAGATCATTTAAGCAAACTTGACACCCACAAATCCATGGGCCCTGATGGGATGCACCCACGAGTGCTGAGGGAGCTGGCGGACATTATTGCTAAGCCACTCTCCATCATCTTTGAAAGGTCATGGAGGACAGGAGAGGTGCCTGAGGACTGGAAGAAAGCCAATGTCACCCCAGTCTTCAAAAAGGGCAAGAAGGAGGACCCAGGGAACTACAGGCCAGTCAGCCTCACCTGCATCCCTGGAAAGGTGATGGAGCAGCTCATCCTGGAAGCCATCTCCACGCATGTGGAGGAAAAGAAGGTGATCAGGAGTAGTCAGCATGGCTTCACCAAGGGGAAATCATGCCTAACCAATCTGATAGCCTTCTATGCTGGAATGACTGGCTGGGTAGATGAGGGGAGAGCAGTGGATGTTGTCTACCTAGACTTCAGCAAGGCTTTTGACACTGTCTCCCATAGCATCCTCATAGACAAGCTCAGGAAGTGTGGGTTAGATGAGTGGACAGTGAGGTGGACTGAGAACTGGCTGAATGGCAGAGCTCAGAGGGTTGTGATCAGTGGCACAGAGTCTAGTTGGAGGCCTGTAGCTAGCGGTGTCCCCCAGGGGTCAGTACTGGGTCCAGTCTTGTTCAACTTCTTCATCAATGACCTGGATGAAGGCACAGAGTGCACCCTCAGCAAGTTTGCTGACGATACAAAACTGGGAGGAGTGGCTGATACACCGGAGGGCTGTGCTGCCATTCAGAGAGACTTGGACAGGCTGGAGAGGTGGGCGGAGAGGAACCTCCTGAAGTTCAACAAAGGCAAGTGCAGGGTCCTGCACCTGGGGAGGAATAACCCCATGCACCAGTACAGGTTGGGGGTTGACCTGCTGGAAAGCAGCTCTGCGGAGAAGGCCCTGGGAGTGCTGGTGGACACCAAGTTAAGCATGAGGCAGCAATGTGCCCTTGTGGCCAAGAAGGCCAATGGTATCCCAGGGGGGTGCATCAGGAAGAGTGTTGCCAGCAGGTCGAGGGAGGTGATCCTCCCCCTCTACTCAGCCCTGGTGAGGCCACATCTGGAGTACTGCGTCCAGTTCTGGGCTCCCCAGTACAAGAGGGATGTGGCACTACTGGAGCAAGTCCAGCGAAGGGCTACAGAGATGATGAGGGCACTGGAGCATCTCTCTTATGAGGAAAGGCTGAGAGAGCTTGGCCTGTTTAGCTTGGAGAAGAGAAGGCTGAGAAGAGATCTTATCAACGTGTACAAGTATCTGAAGGGAGGATGTCGAGAGGATGGGACCAGACTCTTTTCAGTGGTGCCGAGCGACAGGACGCGAGGCAATGGGCACAAACTGAAACACAGACACTTCCATCTGAACATGAGGAAAAACTTTTTCACTGTAAGGGTGACAGAGCACTGGAACAGGTTGCCCAGAGAGGTTGTGGAGTCTCCTTCTCTGGAGATATTCAAAACGCGCCTGGATGCAATCCTGTGCAATGTGCTCTAGGTGACCCTGCTTGAGCAGGGGGGTTGGACTAGATGATCTCCAGAGGTCCCTTCCAACCTCAGCGATTCTGTGATTCTGTGATTCTGTGATAACCTATGGCATTTCATTGATCATTGTATTTTTTAGGAAAGGTGTATTAACAAACATCCCATTTTTTTACAAGGGTTAGCTGTCAAGCTGTTTAAAAATGCCATCAGAAAAAAGCAGAATAGCCTGAGTGTTTATTCAATAATCCTTTCTTTGTGTATCATATAACTCATGCTGGACAATGGAAAACATCTAAAAAATGCTGGTTTTATAAGCCTGAAATGTGAGGAATTATAGGCAATATAAACAAATGTGAATCTCTGACACATATTAAAATAGTTATAATTACACAGAGAGTATGCAAGACACGGATGCAATACCAATACCATATCTATCACAGGAAATGATTGTCCCGAAAGGTGATGCAGCAAGTTTAAAATACACACTCTACAATAAACAAGATCAAAAGAAAAGAAAAAAAAAGAAACATTTTTATTTTGGCTTGCCAAATACTACACTGTTATCGGCATCTATACTTGACTGTCACCACTTTCAGGACATTACGGTAGGTCTTTATAAAGTAATGCTAGCAATGCTTCCCACAGAAATGTAATCATAATAACCTACCATGTGTATCTGTGGCAAATGGCATAAAGAAAGACTGACCTTTTGCTCCATGTACAAGGGAGCTTGATGAGGGCATTTTTAGCTACTGCATCATTGTGGCAAGTGAACTGCTTAGGTAATGTCTCCAATAAGAAGTCAATGCACCTCAGTCCTGTCCTTTCCTTTCCTTTCCTTTCCTTTCCTTTCCTTTCCTTTCCTTTCCTTTCCTTTCCTTTCCTTTCCTTTCCTTTCCTTTCCTTTCGCTAATGAAACATATGCTTTCAAAGTCAATTGCAAACCTTGAGCCAGAGTGTAACTCCGCTGATTTCCCCATGAAATTAAGCTGATTTGGGCCAAATATAGCCCTGAACTGATATTCAGCAACAATTATATTAGTTTAATGTATGCTTAAAACATACAAAAATCTGTTCTTCAGCTCTGCTAACAGGCCATTGATTCTTGAAGCCTTAGAACAATATTACCGGACAGATCACAGAAAAGACATTTGTTTAGCCTGCTCCTGAAAGCACATGGAATAGTGAGGGCTTAAGTTATACCCAGGTAAAAAGTATTTCCTGGACCAGGATTTCTTTAGCACATTTATAATCTATTGATGAAAAAGGAATGCCACAGGTGTTATAAAATCTTTCTAGACAATATTCAGAACTACCATGTAAAAATTTTTACGGCAATCTTGTGTACTAGTTAATCGCTGTTGCAACAAAGCTTGCTGTACATAAAGTACTTAACGCAGACTACATATTTCAGGTAGCTTAGAGTGGGCTGCAATGCAGCGGATGAAGCAGGGACATACAAATGGGAAGTTAGACCATGCTGGGCTCTGTGCTGTAACATCTACCCATCTGGCATCAGGAAAGCTACCTAGCTGGAAGCTAAATTGACTATAGCCATAAAATGTACTTTTGGAGCCCATTTTACATTTGCACTGTCTGTTTGATACTGCACTGACATTGTACATGATCTGAAAGTGAGTATAAATTATATCTGTGTCCACTTTATGAACAATATGTAATCAGTGGCTATTTCCTGTTAGGAAACAAGGTGAAATCTTATCACAGACTCTTTCTATCCAAGGTGAGAGGTCAAAGCTGTAGCTTAAATATTTGGCCTAAAAAATAAAGAGTGGAGGAGAAGGTCTAGAGAGGTAAAATGGAGTTTCAGCATGAACAAGAATTAGACCCTTTCAGGTCATGTCTACACGGATAATTACAGACAGTCAGGAATTAATATTGCCATTTACTGAGCAAGCTGTACATGAGGCAACTTTTGACCAGCAGCCAATGTAAAGATGCACAAAAATCTCAAAACACTAATGGGACCTCAGCCTCTGGAACGACTACTGCATTTTCTCTGTTTGGCCTTCCTATGATATAGTGAAGGAATTCAATGCTTTGTTAATAAAAATGTTATTTGTCAATGCCATTCCTAGAGCAAAACAAATATTCAAATATTCCCTCACTGATCTCAATTCTGGACCGTGTATAGAAAGTGTCTGGCAAATGATTTCCTCTTTGTTAAAAACTTCTATATACATAGACTCAGTGCTAACCTAGAATTTTGTAATGGAAGCAACTAGGGAGCCAACAGAAACATATGGAAATATAACACAAATGCATAAGACTGTTACCACGGCATTCAGTATTAACATATCAAATTATTAGTTACAAATCCCACTGTTCTGTTCTTCTCTGCTCTAGATCATCAAATAAAACTGTTAAAATGGAACAGGCCTGACACTAACAGCAATGAAAGACACCATTATATATAGTAGTTCTATTGTTACCCCAGTCTTCTAGATAGCTTTTAATATACACAGCTGTTTTCTTAAAACACATCTTTGCATAACAAGAATTATGGCTTATTTTTAATATAAAGTATAGAATCATATATATGCATGTATAATATATAAGTTTTGGTGATGTTCTAGGCTGCAGATTCACTAGCTTGAACATTTTTGTTCTTGCATTTGTCGGTTTTAAAAGTCAGCTCAACTGGCTATGACTTTCTTGTTTCTTCTATTAAATATCACTCTTGCCAAAATTATTTTATACAATCATGGTTATTAAAGATATTGATACTTGAACATATTATAGAAAGAAAAAATTTCCATGCCTCAAAGAGGCAGAAAAAGTTCTACTGGTAGATCTTGAACATATTATTTCTCTTAGATGTCATTCTTCAGTCTGTCAGGAGAGAAGGAAAAAAAAAAAGAGAGAATTCTAATGTTACTAGACATTACTCTAGTGCTAGACTGGGTTTTGCAAACCCTTCCCTTCCTTCCTCCCTCCCAAATTTCCACAAACTGTATTGTCCTGTAGTTATGCAGAAAAAATGTAAAATAAAACTAAGCTCTAAAGCTTTGGGTGGGATGTGGAGAAGATGAAGATTATTGCATATTGCAAAGCTTGCATACTGGATAGCTTTTTCTGCTGGCTAACAAAATTTCTTCTCTGAGACTTGGGGTTTTGAATACAATCCAGGTTCTCAATCTGATTTTTGTATGACTGTGGTCTAATTCTGTTTTATTATTTGTCACCACTTTAAGTAGCAGACACTAAATCAGCAGTTTTGCTTGGAGTGTAAAGAGAAAGATTAAGGGACTAAATCTGTCAAAGGTATAAAGGAACAAACAAACAAACAAACAACCCCTTACAGCTCTCTGTGATAATCACAATATTCAAGAGTTGACATTAAACAACACTGAATGCTAATGGAAAAGATATACAGTAGTTGCCAGTGAAATCTTATTGACACCCATCAAAAACTTCTGTAACAAGTGCTTTTGCGTATTATTGCAACTCAGAATGTAAAACTCTTCAGTAAAGTATAAAAATGCTGGTAACGCACTAGGGCTCTGACTTTTGATGGGGATCACTTTGCAGTCTATCGTAGAAAGGAATACTATTCCACATATGGCCCTAGAAATAAAAAACCCAGAAGACTGAAGTCCATCTAGGAATTTATTCATATCACATCTCCACAATTAAACATAGATTGTAAGACAGCACTATACAAACAATCAATCAACTTTATTTTGCACTAACTCTGCTTCCCAAATGAGTAATGTGTAGATCAGCACCATTCTAGCTGCAGTTGACAAAGACATGAATTACACTTGCTTGGGACCAATAAACAAATAGAAGACTGCAATCTGCTGGCCAGGTCCTGGAGATGAAAAATACTTAAATTCTCCATAACCACATAGCCCTGAAACAAAACAAGATTTACATACCAAAACTGAGTAACAAAGGGGGACAGATGGTCAAAACTAAGAGATTCAGAATTATCAAAACTGCATCCTTTGCCTATTCTGTCCAGATAAAAACCATCATTTGGTCTGCCAGCAGAAATGGGAAGTAATCAGTTAATCAAGATATGTATAAAAAAAGGAGACTGATTTTTCATTCATTAGTAGGGAGAGGTCATCATACGGTAAAACCTGCATTATTTACTTCTTTAGTGAACCTTTGTAATCATACAGAAGATAAAAATTTTGGTTTTGACTACAAAAGTGAAGCACGGAAAAAGAAGGTTTAAATAATACCTAAATACCCTGTAATAAATATTTCATATGGCAAAATACATATGCACCATTTGGAATTTCTTTATGGATATAAGAAAGACCATTATGTATGAAGACTAACCCGATGTAAAAAAATCCAACCCTAAATACCAAGTGCAAAGTGTATCTGCACTATAAAATGCCCATGAGTCCCCACTGAATCACAAGCCCACTACAAGAGATATCATTCTCAATTTATTTACATTCATAAGTATGAATAATATTTTTATTTTCCCTTATTTCATTCAGAACTCCTCTAAACTAAAGCTCCAAATCTACAATCATTAAAGTGTAGGCCTGCTGCCATTAGCAAGGCTGGATAGACCTAATGATCCAAAGCCCAATACAGTCAGTGGGGATTATTTCTACTTTCTTCAGTAGGTTTAGAAAGGGCATCTGAGGTCAGCATCCTGCACTCATCCTGTCAGAAATTCCACTGAAGCAGTGCAGTATCAGTCTCCACATAATTACATGCATCTTTTTCCCGAAACTGAGGTCAGTCACATTAATCCTATTTTCATGAGAAAAAGACTTCTGGAATCAGACTAGCTGAAAGAAGGAAAGAAAGAAAGAAAGAAAAGAAAGAAAAGAAAGAAAGAATTTACCATACATTAGTTTAGCTACTACAGCACAAGACTTCTTAAATGCTTTGCACTACTGTAAAAATATGTACTGTTTAGTTTTTAAACTTCTCTATTTCTAGAGCTGGAGCTGTTTTTAAATGATTAAGGAAATGCCTGTCAACACTCTTAAAATTCAGTATTGATCTTCTGTTATACATCCAAAGCAATAGAAGGTAATAAGCTCTTCAGGCTCACTTGGGGCAATGCACTTGGGCATATACTTTGGAAATACAAACAGACTTGCATGAATATTTAATTTTTTTTCTCTATTTTTAAAAAATATCAAAACCATTAATAAATTACCCAGACACATGATACCACTGTTTAAACAGTCATAACAGGGAAATGTTTTCATCATTGCTGCACTTACCTAGAATATCAATCATGGGCTACTAGAAAATACAAAGAAAACACAATCATAAATAAAAACAAATGTGTTTTTTCCAGTGATTTTCTTATTCCTTATTTTCCAATCTGATAATAGTAGTCAAAAGGAAAAAAAAATCAAAGAACAACATCCACAAATATTTCTATCAACCATAGCTTCAGATCAATCTTGAACCAAGAGTAAAATCCCAAATGATTAGAAAAGACAACATTTGTCATTTGCTACATTGAGATTTGCAGCTCCACAAATCACACTATCAGTGTAGTCAGAATGTCACTCTCTCTTTTCTTCTGTAGTGATCAGCTCTTCCTTTAATAAAGTGCTTAATTGTTTCTGCGCACATGAGAGGAAAAGTTCCAAACTAGACAGATTTCTCTGACGGACAACTTGATCAAGCTGTTGAAACAGAAGAAGAAAGAAAGACAGATCAGTTTTAAGAAAACCTGAAAATAAATGCCGGAATTTGTCAGCAAAAATTCAACCATTCAACCAAAAATCCCAGATAGCTTACATGCATGCAATTTAGTAACAATTTTTTATCTAAGTATTCCAGTTTCTCAAAAATAAAACACATGTAAGTCTAAAAATAATTTTTCAACACCTGCCAAATTCCACAAAAGTATGGTGACAAGAAATTTGAAAAAAATAACAACACACTTTGTACTTTACATAATAGGCAGTAGGTGCAAAGAGTTAAGCCAGTGTGGTTCTTGTTTATGCTCCTTTGACCGGTTAGCCTAAGCACATGTTCCACACATGACTATCAATAAAAGGGACAGGACTTTTAACCATTTCTAATAGAATATCATTTTCCTGACAAACCCATTAGAAAACATGTAGGTACTAGCAGGGGGAGGGAGATTATAATGTGCAATAAAAGCACAACTCTGTCAAATCCATGCTATTTGGTATCCAGCAAAATAATGAGTTTTAGTTCTCAGGTTCATCTTTGAGAAACAGACAAGGATTTTGAAGACTGTTTTATGAAAATTTTTCCCTCATAGGTAGCCAGGTGTTTTTGTCCTTCATAAATTGCCCGAGTTTGTTCCAGTATGCAGTAGCTGTTTAATTTTACTTACAAAAATCAAAAGGGCAACTGGTGCACTGGGTGAAATATTACAGGGGTTAGGTGTAAGAACCAGGGACATTGATGATTTCTATGCTGGGGATGCTTTCATTATGGCAGTAACAGATATTTGCTTGCAAATTTTACACTTACTGCTCAGGAATAGCCTGACCCATTCCCGCACATTATGGATGGCAGTATTTTTTGCTTCTGATAATATGTTTAGCAAGACTGGGGGATCTGAACTTTAAAAAAAGATACTACTTTTATTTGCAAACCTACCTATGACCACTTAGCATACATGAAATGAATTCCAAAGCATTAAAATGAATTCCATTATTAGCTTTTTTTCTTCTGGAAATGCACAAAATCCTACATTTCTGACTGCATTTCCCACCCCCAACATGGACTAGATGTTCTCTAAAAGTATTTCACTCGCCTGAGAATAACTTGAGCAACATAATTCCTCCTGTTGAATTTGAGTGTCCTCACAATAATTCTTCCTTTATAAGGACGTATGAACACTTAGATGGCGTTCATCAACATTAACTGCTTTTATTTCAATAAAAATATAGCAGTTTACTCAGCTGAGAATATGTCCTCATATTTTTCACTTAAAGTCTCATGTTGATTTCCTGACTTCCCACTTAAAAATATTTATTTATTTATTTATTATCTGCTCTAGATAGAATCTAAATACAACATAAACAGGTGACTAAAGGAGGTGGATAAGGGATTAAAATCCTGGGTCCAAGTAAGGTCAAAAGAATTTTTCCACTGGATTCAAAGTAGCAAGAAGTCTGATAGTAAAAATACATCTTTATAAAGCCTGCTCTCTGTAGAATGAAATTTGAATTGAGCTGCATTCACATATATGCAAAAATAACTCAATTCAACTGTAAAGAGAATGAGGGAAAAAGGAGTTAGATTGGCTAGTACTACCAGAAAAATATTAAGATAAATCATCCGCAAATAAGGGTTGATTTTATATTATAATATTGTTCACAACCACTTCAGTTTCATGGGGGTTATTCTAAACAGCATTCATAACCCCTGATTTGATCTGAACTATCAGAAACAGACTTAGGGACCACAGGGTCATTATTGCTCAAAATTCACAACCTTTCTCCTCCTAAACAAAATTTACTAACTTTGAAGTCATCGAGTACAAGCTTAAAAATATAGGCAAAGTAAATCCAGTTGTAAACAAGGGAATACTAATAAAGCTTTGAGTAAGGATTTTTGAAAAAAATTCAGCAAGTACAGCAACCTAAACAGCCCATTTGCCACACTAGATAAATCCTCACAGAATCTGTTAAAATTACAGCTGTTCGCTTTATAAAAGACAACACTTCTGCTTTAAATTGAACACTACATACGACTACATATTTCAAATTTCAAAATGTACTTTTAATTTGAATGATAACATGTTTAAATAGCTCCCAAAGGAAAAGTGGTAATATTTTCTGTTTTGTTTCTTCAAGCATTTTGTTCTTTCAGTTGTTGGAGTCTCCTATGGTCAGGCAATGTGAACTAAATACTTCCAGTAAAGGAAATGCATCCCTTTCTTTCCCTCCCCTTCAAAAAAGATAGGAAATGAGTGACAGGATTTGCCAGGTTGCATATGAATGACATAAAAATATGGTTTACCAAAAGGTATTTGAAGGTGCTTAATGCCATAACATTAGTAAATAAAACATACAGCAGGCTCCCTTTCACTTGAATTCTATAGTTCAAATGTCAAGCAAGCATCACAATTGAATGATGTTTTGAATATGACTATCCTGTAGTCAGCCACAAATTCAACTGAATATATATATAATAAAGATGCAGGGTGAGACTGAGAGGTAGAGGTACAAAGCTAATGAGACATAAAAGTTATGCCACTCAAGAAAGTAAGTAAAGGAATTTGGAAGAAGCCTAGCTTGGCAGCACTTCTGGCAAGTTGTAGTGCACCAGTGACTAGTCAAGGTTTTGAACTCTGTAAATATTAGCAAAACAGCAGTGTGAGGCCACGTGGCCACACAAAACCTACAGTGGTGAACATCTACAAATGGCCATGGTTTTTGAAAGCAAACTACATGCCCCACATATCCAGCACTCGTGGTTTTAATTATAGCTTTCAGCAAAAATTGCTCCTGTGGTATGTTTCAACATATATAAGTAGGCAGCTCACCATTCAGCAGCTGCCATAATGCTCTAGCAATCATTTGAATGGATATCCTGTTCCATAAGAGATATCTGCTTTTTTAATATTAATAGAAAATGCAGTGCAAAGTTGGTTATACCTTCCCACTTCTCTTTGAAAATGCATTCACGGTTTAATTACAGCACTATGACTGAATGTACACAGAAACATTTTTATGAAGCTTTGCTTTGATACTCTTTATGCTCCTCTAAAATGCAAACCAGGCTCTGGTAGTTTGAATATTTTAGCATTTTCTTTTAACAGTGATGAATGTGTCAATTCCACAACACAAACCTATTTTGTAGAAGTCACACAGTCATAAAACTCTCCTTCAGTAATACAGATCTGCCTGTATTCCTTCTTGTTCTGTTGTTTCCTGCAAATTTCCAGCCATTGTGCAAATTTTGGCATCTCATTGCAGAGCAGACATTACTGTTCCATACATAGCCTGATGTGTACTTAGTCTATGATTTACAATGGATTTTCAAGCAGATCAAGTAAATTTCAGAAAAGCCTGCTCTTGACTTACTGAAGAAACACCTGCCACTGACAAGAAAACACAAGACTTAGAAACAGCAAACTAAGCCCCCCAAAAGCTGCATATAGAATAGACAGCCTGGAACAAACAAACAACATAAATACGCCATTCTTGCAATAGCGCGTATCTTCTGGTTTGAAAGGTGTCTTGCCTCCTTCCTCTTCTCCAGTCCAAACTATAAAGGGCGTTTTGCATGGGGAAGCTTGCAGATGTTTTTTGTGCTTGTGATGCATATTTCTCTGGGGAATGGGTAGATAAAGTCCAATTCACATAAATCATCTGTTACGTCTTATGAAAGAACATATGAGACCTATTTCTGTAAAAATATCATGTCATCAAATTCTATTGCTTCTTGTAGATGTATCAGTTTGACAATGGTTTTCTGCTTACTGCACATTATATCATCTGTGCTCTTAGACTGTTCTTTATTGAGGCACCAAGAGCTTTGGCTAAACTCCCCCTTTTCTTTTCTTTCAGCCTTTACTTGCAGATTTTGTTTTAAAGAGATCAAAGTAGCTCTCCATATGTGTGTTCTGTGATATGCTGGTGTTAACTTTCTTTCCCAAGGCAGCAATCTCAAGTTGTATACCATTAAAATTATTTATTTCACCAAGAAGCAATGTAAATGTTTAATATGTATAGTGATTGGCTGCAGTATGAACAAAACAGAATTTCTTCAGACTTTGAGAAAGATTTTAAAAGTCTGATATAAATTAGGTAAACTTTTGGGTAGTCTTTGCTGAACTCATGGCTATTTGGTAGCCTGTTCACATGGAAAGTTTATTGCTTGTTAAAAGTTTATGTAAATTCAATAGCAGAAAAGTTCAGAACTCAGTTGCCCCTTGTCCACTCAGTTTATGTATGAGCTTTGCTTTACATAGTATGTTTTAAAATTCTTTCAAGCTACAGTAAATTACAAAGCATTGTGTGAAAAGACTTAGCATCTTCACAGAGCAGCACAAAAGGAGAAACAGTGAAATGATGCTGGCTTTGAAAATCGTATATTTAAATGTGTTTAAAAGAAGAATATTCCCTTTAATAGAGTAATTGATTAGGAAAATAGAAACAAATCCTGTGAAGCTTTGTTAGGTAATATATTGTTTAATGAAGTGTTATCAACACAGTCAGACAAATGTTTTTGAACAGGGCCTTGATATGGCTGTACTTCTACTTGCATAATATACCATGAGACATGAAAATATGTAAGTAAGGCATTTTAAACCTTGTTTTTCTGAACAGTCTTCCCTCTGTATTTTTAGGTCCTGTTCACTTCATGGAATGATCTCATTATTTAAATAAACATAAATGGACATCTGGTAAATTCAACTGAATGTGACTCATATGCAAATGTGATCACTATGAATAACACCTATTAGGAATGGAGCATTTATGCAACCAAACCCAACTGTTCTAATTCTGTAGATACTGAAAAATGCACTGTGTTGATCCAGATTTACAGCATTAAAGAGAGATTTTTCTACTTCACATCATCACTGTTTTTATTATTAATCAATGTTTTTCTACCTCCATGTAAAATCCAGTTCAAAGTTGCCAGTTCTGTAGATTGTCTTCTACTGGCATAGATTAAATTAGCACAAAGTTTTAATGCTCCTGGCATTAAATCTTCTCCTGAACTCTTCTTTATTTTAAGATACTTAATATCTTAAAATATTTAATATCTTTTTAAATTCCTCTCTTCAACACTTTTTTTTTCTATGTGCTTGTGCTGCACCTACTGAGGAACTGGCTATGTAACATATGGAAAAACAGTTCCAAAACTGAGCAGGTATCTACGCCATTCTTGAAATTCCCACAGTCATTGGGAGCCATTCATTTTCCAAAAATGAGCTGATTCTTCCAGGACATTCTAAGACATTCAGTGATGCTTCTTTCCCTTCTGTTTAAACCTTCTGTCCTCTTTTGAGGTCTAAGTGTGATTCGACCATCCTTCTGGCCAAAGATGACTGAATGAAACTCCCTCTGGTGCCCCATCTCAGTCACCTTCTTAGACCCCCTAACCCTAACACCCCATCCTGAATAATTTGCCTTTGAGTCATGTGAGGCATGTCCTGAAGAGAGGCACAGGCCCCAGCAGAACTTCTGTCACTGGAAGCAAGAATTTGACTCAAGAAATAAAACTAAAGGCTCAAACATCACAATGCAGAATACCACCACCAGGTGATTGTTTTCATTCCAGGCTGCTCTATTTTGTTTTATGTCATTCCTTTTTCTCATTAAGTATCATTTATATTATTCACAGATCAAACTACACTTCAGAATTTTCCTTCTTAGCTCCCAATTTTTCTTAGCATTTATCATTCAGTTCAAGTTTTCTGTAAAATGGAATGAAAGTCTACATGGCTGATGTCTCAAGTAGAAAATACTCTGTTTCTTACACAAATAACTGAGCATACACATCTTTAATATGTTCCCCTTCTAATATAACTGCCCACAAATAAAAGTATTTCATGGCATGAGTTTTTAGCTTCTTCCATTGACTATTCTCCACCCCTTTGAACATGTCAAATTGCTAAAAGAAAAACTCAGTCAGAGCTCTATAAATAACTATTATATGTCATAATTATATTATCTATTACCAGGAACTAATAAAATATCTTATGGAAAATACAATTTTAGGTTTAGACATGAAGATTAAAGCATGAAATTCTGATCTCACCAAAGCGAAGACATGTTTTATTGTTAATCTCAGTGTAGCTTGAACTTCACTCATAAAAGTGAAGAAATGCAAAGTTAATGTTACACGTGGCTCCTCCACTTTTCCTTTTAGTATAAACATTAAGACTTATTTTTTTTTCCCACACTACTTTTCAGAGAATACCATTTTCTACAGCTTGAAATACAAATGTGTATTGAACAATTTATCTGTAACTTCAAATGACAACGTAATGATTAATGTATCCAAATGCATTTCAACTCACAATTTTGGCTCTTTAATACTAACAGGAGGAGAAGTTGAAATGTTCTTCACAGGATTCAACAAATATAACCATCAGAGACTAAAAATAGCAAAGTCGAGTAAAGTTATTGAGTAAAAAGTTGATAATTTTACTTTTATTATTGGTATTTTTCATAGTTGACTATATTTAAATACAATCATGCCATTTTTATTTGTTTAATAAAGCAGAGAGAGTAGTTTCCCTTAAAGATCATGAAATCAGAAATTAGTTTTTGAGTTGTGCTGATTTTTTATGAAATTCATAGAAAGAATTGTATCAAGAAATCATTTTAGCATGGTGATATATATGTTTATATTCATCCATAAAGCAAAATAATAAGAAATGGACTACAAATCCTGGAAAGTATCCTTTGTTGCTCAAACAAAACAGTCATGTTCTTGCAAAGATGGAGCACAGGAAATTTCAAGCCCAGACTGAATGATTTAGGGAAGTGAAAACATGGAGACTGATGTATAAGAGAATGCGTTCTGAAGCTTGAGGTTGGCAGGTCTAGGTTTGTGGAGCTGATATAAAGGCTTTTTATTTACTTCCTGTTTACAAGTGGCTGCTGGTTAACTGTTGGATAGAATTCATTGCCAAGTTAATTCTTTCAAGTTGAATATTGATTAGCCACAGATAATTATTTATAGACATCATCACAGAACAATTACACATATTTTTTCAAAGTGATTAGTAGCAAGAGAAATCCTACATATTTCAGCATCTTCCTGCCTTCTTTCCAAGTAATCTTCAGGGGAAAGAGCACATGTCAACATTGTTGCTAAAAGCAATCAAAATTTATTGTAATATTTGTTGCAAATTTATCTTTTTTAATGTAATCTTGATTTCTCTAAATATATTCATTATTGATAAATATACCAAAGCTTTGTCTATTGGTTGTTTGTGAATTAACTATAACTAATTTCTATTTATTTGACTATACGGTATTGTACTATATGTATTTATAAATTAAATCATTTGTAAACAGTAAATATAAATCGATCAATGATGATTAACATACTTTTGATTATGAGTTTTTTAAAACCTAATTAAATATACTGGTCTTTGCAAAAAATAGTATGGGCCTAAGCTTACAATGAAGTGAACTGATACTTTTTCCATGAAAAGACTCTGATATAATTTTTCCTTTTATTCTATATTCCTAACATAACACAGTTTGGTCAACACTTAGGTGGATATCTCAAAGGAGAATATAATACTAGTGAAATGCATTGATGATAAAAGACTGCTTCTTCTAAATACTTATGTATGTGCTTAACAAATAAGGCCTAGAGGAAAAATTTACTTAAGTTCTATTGAAATCAGTGGAATCAGGAATATACTTAAAGTTAAGTATAAGGAAGAACTAATTAAGGCTCTTGATTTGTTCATGTACATACGTGTTTTACAAAAAATTCTTTCAATTGTACTCTTTCCTCTGTGCAGGAGCTTATGCTACGTAACCAATATGATATTAAAGAAACTGGGTTGCTCATGTTGCAGTTTCTCCAGCTTGTAGTCTTAAACCATTATTGTTGAAATCAAATTCACATTTACATATTTCCATTCTGTCCTTGACTATAAGTATATCTATAATGTATGTAATAATGTTGTTAAAAAGAATATTTTAGCATCAGTCTGCATTGTGACATACAGGTCATGGTCTTTCTGAAGGACAGCCTGAAATTCAGTGCTAAGTGGACTAATAACTGCATTTTAAATCTGTTTTAACCTTAGCCACTTTTCAAACATTTTTTGAAAAACAAATTCTGGGCGGCACATTTCTGAAAGATTACAGGTTTTCTTGTGTGATTAAAGTCTTAGCTTTTGAAGCTTCCCTCTGCTCCCATACATGGTGGACAATAATCCCCTGAAATGCACTGTTGCAACTTACTGTTTAAGTAAGTTTTACTTGCATATACCATACAGCATATTGGCTACCGAACCCCCAGTGTTCAGCAGAACATTATAGCGTAATTAAAGACTCTTTAATCTGTAGATATCTTTGAGGAAAAATCAAAGATGAGGGATTTGTTTAGTACAATTTTTATAACGTAAAGTTTTTTTCCACAACTGACCCACAATAGTAAATGAGCCTGACATGATTCTGAAAAATTCTATAGTTGCAGACTTTCAGCTATATCATTACTTTTTCTAGTAAAACCAGAAAGCTCAGGAAGCTTTCCCAGTGCACTAACATGATCTTCTCCCCACAGATTCAACAGAAGGCTTTAAAAAATTCCCCAGCACATTAAATAGAGCATATAAAAAAATTATTACCTTGAGGAATCTGCAAATCTGTGAGCTGGATGAGAGAACAATGAACTACTTCCTCTCATTTCTATAATGGATGAAAAGGAAAACAGATCCATATGGTACGTATGTGTAACAGAGTTTATTTTAGAGTTAATCCCAGAACAGGACATTTTTGTCTGTCCACCTGTGAATTTCTACTATTGATAACACTTACTAACTATATAAAAACAAGGTTCTTCATGGCTGTAATTTACACAGTATCTGCTACACATTAGAAAGACATCAGTGTTTGAGACTGAACCTCTAGGAAAGAGTGATGTTTAATAAATTATATCGCCATGTGAAAATGTTTCTTTCTCTTTAAATAAATAATGCTGCAACCTCTAAAACCTTAAGGATTTTATGCTCTGAACTTGATCAGTGAAACTATTAAAATAATACCATATGTTGGACACATCTTTAAAACAGATTTGCCTAGTCTGCTGAAGGTGGTGGGAAAACACCCTGTCAACCCCCCTCAGAATCTCTACTGTCTCCCAGCTGGACAGAGGAATGTAAGAAAACACCAACTTTCCTTCTTCATATAAATAAGAGAAGGAAATTTGCTTTCAATTAAGGAAGCTAAATTGAGTGCAAAAAGCAACTAAAAATTGTTGCAGCACCTGCCTAGAATACCATAAAAGGTAGAAAATAGGAATTATCCAAAACCAAACAAAAATAATAATGGAAACATTAAACTGTAGAAACAGATGAGCAACCTATGCAATGACCTACCCACATACTAGATCAGGAATATGGGATTCCTTTATTGAGTTATTTGTAGACTATTGACATGCACTAAATACATAGAGCTAACAACTTTTTCCAGCATATTCAACATACTTAAGACAAATGTATTGAACTACATGCAATATACAACTATCTGAATATCTTATACAATGAAATGCACTTGCATAATCTTACAAATTGAGGCCCTGAACCTACCAACTTTCGGACACAGGTAGAACTTTGAGAGCAGTAGGACTGCTCACACTATTAAAGTCACTCATGAATATAACACGAACATATATCTCATTGTTTTTTTAAGGTTTCCAAAAAAACAAAAGCTTTCTCAAAAACTTGTTTTACTTGCAGAAAATAAGTGCTTTGCTTACAGCTTAACATCTAATACATGAAAATGCTGATTAGATATAAGAATGAAGTCGGGTTTCTTTTATGCTGAGTCTATATAGTCTCTAAGCTGTATATGTAAAAGATTTTGTTTTACAAATTACAATAACATAAATCAAGAGAAAATGACTGATATCACATCAGTTTTGTATTGTTATTAGCTGCAAGGAGTACATCTATTTGTTGTATATTCTTTTCCAATCAATACTGGAGTCTTATCTATTAGTATATGATGGGAAACTTCCTTTTTAAAAAGCAGACCTTGATGCTCTACCATGGAAGTCAATGAGAGCTTTGCTACAAAATGGGCATAGGACCAACTGAGAATTCAGCAACTGTTAGCATGATAGAATTATTATGTACAGATATCAATATTATGTTTTTGCATATAGACAAAGCAATTCTGGTTCATAGCTTTATGTCTATGAAACTTGAATTACAGGACTTAGCAACAATCAACAGCAGCATTCAAACTTTCAAAGGATCATCTTTAAATACTGAGTACATATCTGTAGGAAAATAGCAAAAATAGGCAATAGAAGTCTCATGGTGTTTACCGTGCTGTAGACGGAACCTTCCTCTACTATTTCAGCCATATTAATAAAGGTAGTACTTGGGATTCAAAGAGGTCATTCATATTATCATACTATTGCTGAAGCAGAAATATAACACAGGAAAATAGTTGTTGTTGTAAGGTAAGGAAGATTTGAACAGCAACTGTTACATTTACGCTATGAAATAAACTTATAGTTAAAACATGAGTGCTAAATAATGGCTTACTACTATTCATGATAGATCGTTTGAAAGAAATCCTGAGTTATTCTGAATAATCCTGAGTTAATCCTGAATTAAATCAATGACAAAATTTTGAATGACATAAATGGACACAGGAGTTTAGCATGTGGAATTATTTGTATTTTCTGCCCTGTGAAGAAGCTAGTTTTGAGCACATCTGCCATCTCAGTATTTAGCAATATACCACATAACAAGCTAAGTGCATAAAACACAATCCAGGCTCACAGTTAGATAAACAGGCATATTTCTGATCCTAGATATCAAATCTAATGACCTTGATCTGAATTGCAATATGACAAATTTTGTGATTCTACCTTCTGACTTCAGTGTCCGCATGTGATGATGATCTCTCAGTGTAATCCAGGATCCACCAAGGCCCATTGGAATTTTGTCACTAATTTAATGCATGTCAGGAGTGTGCCCAAAGTGCTTCGCTGGGGCAAGCACAGCAATAGCGAACCTGATCTTCCCCTTCCTCCCCACTGTTGAGGAGCGACATTCTACTGCACATCTATCAACCACACATCAGCCTTTGACTGCTTACACAGCCTTTCCAAGAACACAGGATTTTATAATGGTGACATGAAAGCTACTGGGAGTTGTTAAGTTGTTAAAATTCAGTTCAATTTATAGACATTGAAACAAAGTGAGCTCTGCCTTCTCTTGTTCCCTCTTAGGAGGAAACCTCTACTAAAACATGCAGCTATCTTCAGTGTCAGTATTTTCTGCTTATTTTTCACACATAGAAAAGAAAAAGCTCGATTTCTCAACCTTTGTTTTCATCAAAGAACCATCTAGCTGTCCTAGAAAAAAATTCCCTAAATCATTACGTGTCCTTCTCTTGTTTAACGATTGAAGAGTATTAAACAGACTACATACAAATTAGGTAAACAAAGATCAGTTTCACTACAACAATAACCATTAATTTAAATTTGGTACTTGCATATTACACGAAAAATGCATGTATTTGAATTAAAGAAAACCAAACCATAGAACAGAAATTATTTTGCAGAATACCTCCTGATGTCTTACAGACTGTAGGTTGAGTAATACTGGCTTAGACTGGGTTGGTTTTGATAAACATGACTTCTCATATGTTACACCAACTAAGAACAATTCATATTTTCCTTTGGGCACGTTATTTTCTTCTAGTTTTGAGAAAGGAAAAATCTTCTAGAAAAAATATTATTTGTCATATTAAATGCAATAAATTTGTGTTGGCACAAACCACAAATAAAGATGCTTATCATCCTCTGTTTATTCTAAATACTTTTATGTTGTTCTTGTTGGTACTAAGCATCTTAATCCATATGATATTTCTGAGTACTATTATGACCATTTTACAAATGGAGACATGAGAATATACACGCTGTGTATATTCCTGAGTTAGATCTGACTCTACCCAGCAAGGAAGCCAGCATAGTGTGCAAAATCTCTGAAAGAAAAATAGTAAATTAACTCACATTTGGTTCTGGCAAGTGGCTGTATAGCTTCTGATCTACACTAGCTTACCGTCCCTGCACTGCAGGCACAAAGCAGAAGACCAATCACAGAGTAACTAAGGGTCAAATTCATCAGATCACCTCTTCTGGTATACAAAACACCTAAATAAAAGAGTTATAAATCCTTCAGACTGCTTTCTATTCAGGCTTGCCAGACCCTGGGTCCTTACAGAGAATGTAGAAGACTTTAATAGTTTTCTATCTTGAGCCATTGTAAGTACCCAAATCAGCCTTAGGCACCATCACATGCTGTTTCAATATGGCTACAAATGACTTGGCAGAGATTACACAGGGCTTTTGTAGAGCATCACGACCTTGAATTGTGTCTGTCCAGGAAAGTGCCTGATGACTATTGAACTATCCTTCCTGCAAAGCCCCAAGTGCAGGACTCGGTTCCAGATCTGGTACCAAAGATCTGCTTCTTTTGTCAATATGGACACACATTCCAAATTAATCCAGGATAAGCATGTTCAGTTAAAAACAATGACAATTTCCCCATATGTATAAACTGTAATTGTTATCAAACGAAAAAAGGTTATCTGATGTGCTCATGGTGAGTCATGCTCATGGAATTGCCTTGCAATATTAAGATGGTAGCTACAGAACTGGAATCATCAAGCCTAGCTGAAAAGCAAACAGCAAATGAAGACATTAGTAGTAACAATATATTTTATTACTGTGAGGATTTTATGCTATCAGGGAATACATGTGTAAAATAGGCATCATCATTGTATCATAAGTATTTACAGTGGATACAAAGTGGAAAAAGTACCTAATGTAGTTCACAACTGGGCAACCATGAGCTAAAGCTTTCCACAGTTGCATAATACTGCTATGCCATTGCCATGAATGCTTTCTAAATGTTAATGTAGAATCATATTGGATATAGGTAAGAGAATCACCAGGACAACAATTTCTCTGCCTCTAAGGAGAAATATAACAGGTGGTTAACAACACACAGCAAAAGAGAATCACTGGTTTAGACAGAGAAGTGAAAACCAGTGTTATATATAAAGCTGAAACTACAGATAACATAAGGAGTCAGATTTTAGTTACTGTATTTAGATATCAGTGAGACTCGAGTTAGTATCACAATTTCAAAGGAAATTTCAGATGATCATAAGCCATATGCCACTAAAACTCAGCTACCTCTACAGCAAAATGTTCCCTAACAACACACATGGGCTCAATACGTACTGAGGTAGGGGGAAAAAAATCCTACCTCTTAGTCTTCCAGATCACTTAATTTAACAATTAGGTGTTAAATTTTCATCTTGATGAAACTTTGATTATAAGATGTGACAGTATGAAACAGTATATATTTGAAGGCACAGGCAAACATGATACTGTACAGAATACATACATCTTTCTTAATTTATTGTCACCATTATGGATTAAAGTTAATGGATTCACATGAAGAAACTCAATAAGGAAAATCATCCAAAAGTGAATCTGTGGTCAGTCCAGCTTTTAGACAGTGGTAATTATATATGCGTTAAAATAAATAATTAAGCCTTGAAGTTTGAAGAACAGCAAATTAATTTCTACTATCCTACTAGACATTTTTGAGACCACATTTACTACTAGACTTCTCCCTCAGTATTGATAGGACCGCAGATTTTGATCTCTTTCTCTCTCTCTCTCTCTTTTTTTTTAAAAAAAAACCTGTCAGACACATTTTAGTGGAAATCTCAATTTGGAATTTGAAGCCAAACTACTGCAGCAAAGTTCATGACAGCTGCTGGAGAAGCACTTCATAAAGCTGCAGCTGGAACGAAGTCATCAAAGACAAGACCTCCTTGTTTCAAAACATAAACAGATTAACTACACATTACTCTCAGCAGATCATTGCTTACAACGCCACCAGGAGAAGACTCTAAAAGGGGAGGAAAGATTCATCAGCAAAAAAAAAAAAAATCTGCAGACTTTGTGCTCCACACAACTCCAACTTATTTCTTCAACAGCTAGCCACCAGAGACTTCTCAACAACACAAATAAAGTATATTCCCAAAGAAGCTTTCCCTTGGTTTCTAAGCTAGCCATTTTGCTTCTTCTCCAGAGGCAGATTTACAGATTAAGGCTTTGGACTGAAATAGCATCAGGGACATACAACTTCAAATAGAGTTTTAGTTTCTTACCTTCATAATTTCTTATTTTACATACAAAAATAGATGAACAACCCTTCCCCCTACCCAAGCCAAAGGGGTTAAAAAAAATATTCTATGATCTTAAACTGTCTTTCCCAAATAATATAAGTCAGTAGTCAACACAGATGATGATGATAATAACAATAATAATAATAATAATAATAATAATAATTATATATATATAGGTAACTTACTAAAGCATCATGCTAAATTTCTAATATTTGGAAAGAGATTGCTTAAATTTTTATTATGCAAGCTGACTGAAGTATAAAAAGTAAATAAGAAACCACACAGTGTTGCTTCATCTATTTTATCTTACTACTGCACAGGTAGGAAAATTTACTTCTTTACATCTCTCTATCTTATGAGAGAACTTGATTAGGTCTCACATTCTGACCTAACTGGCTTTGCTGCAGGAATCAATCACAGGAAAGACTAATCATAATACATTTGATAAGGCCAACTTTCCAATTTGCTTTTTCAAATAAATGTTCAGCAGAAGAGTAAAAAAAAAAAAAAAAAAGTTTCATGTACTCTATGTATGTATATACATACATATAAATTATATATATAAATAATATATATACATAAATACATGAAACAGAGCAAACAAGCTGCAAGATATAGGATAAAAATAATTTCAAAATTTCTGCATAAAACCAGTTCTGAAGTGTTTCCAATAATTCCACTGCTAAAAACCTGACAAGAAAAATAAACAGTTAAAACTACTGAGATTAAAGAATCTCCATAAAAATAGACTTAAATGTGAATGAGAATCAGTTAAAAAATAAAAATAAAAAAATCAAACCGAGATGATTCCTTAGGCTGTAGCAAAATACACTTAGAATCAAAATCTACCTTCCTTACGCACAAAGTTATCTACTCATTTTATTTATTTGTGCCGCGAACAAAAGAAAAAAAATAATTTCCTTTAAAAACAGTGAGGCTGACAGAATCCATTAAGTAATCGGCCTTTGTGGTCCCAAACTTACTGCCTGACATACCCAAACTTATGGTCCATCCATATCCTATCCTGGTCCATGAATATAGAAATTCTACAGACCACCTTTTTTTTTTTTTTCCCCCCTCCTTAAGATGTGTGTGGATTCTGAGTCTTCACAACACAGTCAGGGGACCACAACAGTGTCCTCTCATGTCACAGAAATGCAATGGATAAAAAGAGTCTTCTATATTCTGTCCTAGGCCCTTTGCAGCCCCAATTCTAAGTTAAAGTATCACAAAGTGTATGGATGGAGAAGACCTTGACCTTTGCACTGAGAACTCACAATAGCATTGACCAGAGTGGAATAATCGTCTCCTCTCTCTTGCATTTGACAGCCTTGCAGGTGCATGCCAAAATGCCTCTGCTAAGCAAGTTCATAGTTAACATTTGAGGACTCTTTAAGATCTCCTTGGCACCAACAAAATGGTACAACAGGGACTTATAAAAAGCCAAGAAGCTGGCCTATGACTAAGAAAAGAAATTGCACATGAATTACTCAGGTTTAATTAATCCAAGTTGATCATACTGAACTGATTAAATTTTGTACAGAGTACAAAGTAACGTGGTTACAAATCTTAAATAATAAACGTTATAACTGCTCCTGTGTTACCGACATACATAATTATACATACTTGAAAACTCTGAGTTAAAAAATGTCTGTTGAATACAAATCACTGCAACACAACTTTGGTTACAAGAATATAGACGGATTTTAAAAAAGAAGACAGCAAATGAACAAAGGTTTCCTTTTAATAAGAATGACAAAATCTTCATGCAGTCCTCCTCCTCAAAGTATGCACTCACTCAGTCCAGTAGAAAGTTAAATGTCTAACCTCCAAAATTCAGCCAACCTGAACTGTCTCATTAAGAAAGTAAAATGAGGGTATTCAAGTTCGTTCATGTCTTAAGGTCTATGGTCTTTCTGTTTTTTGTTTTGTTTTTTTTTATTAGCTTCTCTTAGTCATCTTAAAGTTCTCTTGTGAATGTCTATGGACAACAGTCAAAAGTTGCAACAAAATGATTAATTTCACATATCAAATTAAGAACTTCAAATTTTTCTTCTGTTTAATCTCAAAACAGATTTCCAAAAGCTGTACAGAATGCAGAATAACCCAACTGATAACAAGCTCATTCTCTCAAGGATAATATTCCCTCTTGAACCTCAAAACAAAGGATGTGGTTACAACTCTAAGATTTCCAGAAGCACAATTTAAATACAGTTCAGTTCTAAAACAAGAATGATAGATCAGGAATAATAACAGATTGGCTGATGTATGTTACAGGAGAGCCTCACTTACAGAGGCCAGGAGGAGCATAAGGGTGCATCACTCCCTCCTCTCTCACAGACTTTCTCACAGGCAACAGAAAAAACACATATAGAAGTCTCTTCTGTTTCTGAATCAAATACATATAGAATAGGCACTGCAATAGAAAAAGGAGGAAAAAAGTAATCTTCTGAAAGACACTGTTTTCTTGGACCTTGGGTGTTGCTTATCACCCAGTTGGGGGCAAAAACTCCACTACCCACTGATGGATACTGTGGGTGACATTAATACAGTGTACACTGCAATCCCTTATTAATGTGAACAGTCTATATCTAGATGATTGGTTGCATAATTATGTGACTGCAGAGCAAAGCCAAAGTTTAGGTATCTCTTACAGTAATTATACTGATACATGTTGGATTAAAAACACAATGCATATAAATCACAACAGAAGTTTTAAATGTAACAATCAGTCATCTCACTGTTGACCATTATCATTCATCCTGTCTTTTTTCCTCTTTTGGCTTTGATATCACAATCTTTTCTCAGCAATAACACCACTTGATTTCAGTTTCAGCTGGAATTTCGCCTGAGTAAAGAGTACAGGCATAATCTCAGTCTTTGTAGATTTATGCAGTGAGGCACACAAAAGAATATGAAACAGCTTTAAGTAACAAATTTCAGACTTTTGTAATTTTACTCTAGAGTAATTGTAAAATACATACATAGGCTATATATGCAGTTTCAACTAAATTCCTTTCATCAGCATAAATGACTACACAAGTAGTCTTAAAAATTTAATTTTGGTTATTTAATCAAGTTTTGGGGATTTTAATGAACCTAAAAAAGTGGCAGAGAATTGTATTCTTCCCTTCCCATTTTTAAATACAGAATACTATAATTTCCAGGAAACTAAAATTTCTCTTAAATGCATGATGCTTCTGTATTGAAATGTGGCAGAAAAATGCCATAAGACCCTCTGAAGAAAAATGTCTAATAGGATGTACAGAATGAAATTCTACATTCCTCCATCAGAAACTATCATTTCATTTTAATATTTAGAAAGGATAATTTCAAAGTTATAGATTTGAAAGTTCAAAAGAATGCCAATGTCACTTCTGTATCGTATGCAGTACACTGCTTCAGCCTGCCTTATTCACAGAAGAAAACGGACAGCCAGGTGCACCAACTCATCTTACACTATAACTTTACATAAATCCCCCACTTAATCCTTTGGATTTATATTGCTCTTTGAATTGGGTAAAGGAGCAGTGTGAAAATGCTCCTAAAGCCTCAATGTAAATGTTTCTTTAATTCTATTAAAGCCACAAAACAGGCCCAGCTGAATGAGCAGGAAACTGAGCTAAGGAACTCTCAGTGACCCCATCGCTACTGTCTCTCTTGGCACTGACCCGCTGGTCACAAGTTCATCCTGGGCATGCTGTGGATGTACTGACACCGGGCTGATGGAGAACATCAGTATCTGGCCCCTTGGAATACATATGTACATATCAGATGGTAGTATGTTTTGTAATAACATTAAACTTTGCATTGGTAACTTAAAGCTGAATTATTAAAACAGTTGATACAGACACAGTAAATGTGATTAAATGGTTTTAAATGCAACTTTGCTGCATTACACAGATCTTTGTGAAAAGCTTTTTCCCCAAATATGGTATTGAATTCAGCCAAAATGATACAGCTTTAGTGCTTTTCTTTTAAAGTCAGAAGAGGGGGAAAAAGTTAAAAGAAAAACACTCAAGGTGACACCACACTTTAAAAACTGGGAAACTGGTCTGTTGAAATATGTTGGTGGTAACATTTAGGGTTTGGACTCTCATTAATGTGGCCCCAGGGAAAATATAAACACTCTTTCTGAAATTAAATCTTGAGTTTGGCCACCGCAGTCTTGTTTTCAGCTTCAGCTGCTGGCACTTCAGCCTGCAATTGAGGCCTTGCATCAAATGCCAAGCCAAACATTCAGGAACAAGAATGGTAATGACACCCTATTTTGTTCTAAGTCATATTAAAACATAGCAAGTATTTGAAATTATTAATTTAAAAGAAACTGATTTTCTTAGTCTCTCCCCCTTGCACTTGCCTTTAAGTAAGAAATCTTCAAAAGAAAACTGCTCTTGATTCTTGAAATCGAGCACAATTATGAGACAACAGTGAACTTCAAAATTCTGATAACCACTGACTAATACTGACAAGCATGAGTTTTACCTACAGGAGCTCAGAAATGGAAGTCTCTGTTTTTGGTGCATGATTTTGCAAATCACTTAGTACGAACAGACCAGTAAATGAAAGTCAGCAATCTGTAACACAGGTTTTTCAGGAAGGATCCTTCCTATTCACAACAGTGGGATATACTAATATCGTAACTCTACAAATGAAGCATTTAATACCAGCAACCATTTAAGTTCTCCCTCTTATTCCCACCTTCTGTTGCTAAATACACTACGTACAAAGTGTGCTGCCCCAGCTATACACTTTTTTCCTCTCTCTCTTCTCAGACTGTAGCAGTAGCCTTCTGTAATCTCACAATGTAGATGGATCAAGAGTACTAGACAAAATGTATGATATAGCCCTGTCCCAGGTAAGGCACTGGGATTTCCTGCATGAAAAGGGAATGGCCAGCCTTGCCCACCTTTCCTCCAGCTTCTGTACTGCCACTATTCTCTACATGGGGAAAATTACAATCTGGATCTAAGTGGGATGTATGGAGTGTCTTATATAACAGTTGCTCTAATACATTTTCTTTTCAGGTGATGGGAATCTGGGTTGCAAATTAATCTGAGTACAGATCACTGTAAATCATTCTGATTCAAAGCAGTTATTAAAGAGAGCTTACCTGCTACTGGAAAAATGGAAAACTAGAAGGATGTGAAGCTATCCACTTATAAAAAAGACAAAAGAATGAGTGTGACAGGACTTTATTAACAGTCTTAGGAAATCCATTGCTAGAATTGCAAAACTGTTGAATGCAATGAGGGGAAACATGCAGAAGTCACCTGAAGAATAAGAGACTATGATATACTCTACAGTTCTACCTAATATACTGAGACAGGCTTTTCTTGCCTTTATTTTAAAGAATGACAAAGTGCCACCAATTAAGTAAATGTCAGCTCACAGCCCAGCCTACATCACTGGCTAGAAACTTTCCACTTTTATTTGTAGACTACCTGTATTTGGCTTCGATGCACTAGATAAGCAGATGTTGCATGCTTGTAATGCCTTTCCTGAAGCAAGTAACTGGTGAGAAGGCAGAGTGTTGGATACTTTATGCTGTTCTAAACTATAGCTGAAATAGGTTGGCAGCAGACATTTTTCGTGTGCAAGAACAACGAATCACATCTGCGCTCTTCTTGGAAGAATGAAGTCAAGCATATATTTTAAAAACTGCAGACCATAGGTGTATGGTCTAGCTACTAAAAAGTTACCGTACCAGCTTGTGGTAACAAATATTTTCTGTTCAGATGAAGACGTTACTAGGTATTTTAGAAGCTTTTCAAAGCACATCATTTCACATTGACATGCTGTACCTTTTTAGAAGGCAAGTAAATTGTTTTCTTCTTTTGCTTCCACTCATTGTCATGCCAATTGCTGCATAAGTATATATTTCACTAGACATGGTAAATAATTTTGCAATATTAGTTAAGAGTAAAAAAGAAGATTGGATGGGCACAGTTGGGTGATAATAAAGTAAAAAAAAAAAAAGTAAGAAATGAATATATAATCTAAATGCAATTATCATCCCAAGAATCTGAGCTCTTACAGTGTAATTATCTTGGATTTAAAGTTACATTAGGATTCAAATTTCAAGTTTAGATTTTACAAAACTGCAAAAATGGCTACAGCCAATAGATGTATCACAAAAGTAGATACATAATGTGTAGAAGCACAAAGAGGAAGGCCAAGGTAGAGTCAATGAGATGATCAAGGAATTCCAACATAAACAAAGCTAAAAGAGGTAATGTTACCTACATAATAAATGTCTAAAAGGCAACCAATTTAATAATTTCAAAAAAGACACAATATAGATAAGCAACAGCTGAACTCTATGTCAACTCTTGTTTGGAGAGAAAGCCAAAATGTTATTAAAATTGCTTTAATTACAGTGTGCCACAAATATGTTAACAAGCTTGAAGACTGATGTATGGGTGAGATAATAATGGTTCCAAGCGTTGTGACATTTGCTTGGTGGCAGAAATATCAACTACATATAGACATCTTTCTAGAGAGACAATGTAAACTTCTAAAGAAGAAAATTAAAAATCTTTAACAGGAATAGCAAGACCATAACATAGATGTTTGTATGTGTGATAATAGGGGCCAATACGCCATTTTTATTTTCTATTTAGGTGATGTTTGAATAGGTTTTCTGATAATTTTGCTTTCAAAGAACTTTATACAATCACAGCCAGTTTTATCTATCAGACAGACATCTCACTTCTCTTCTACTGTGCCAATTTTCTTCACTACTTTTATCTAATTCTTAATGTAAAAAGGGTTACAAACTACAAGGTCCTTATGAAGATTACATGACCTTTTAAATATTTCATATTCTTGCCAATATTGTACAGAATTAAAATATTATTTCAATTGTAGCATTAAAATATGAAAAGGGGGAATTTTCAGTCTCATTTAACAAAAACTTCATTGACCGTTTTCTCTAATGATTTCAAAAGCCAAACAACAAAGTAACTATGTAAGTGTACAGATATCTTCTCATCTGGCCGACCTTTAAGAGTGAATTACAGCCAATTCCTCAGACAATTCCAACAACCCAAAGGAATTTGCTGCCTCTCCTCAACAGAGTGGATAAATCTAATTTAAGTGAACATTTATCCTCAACTTCAACCATTTTCTTGCAGTCTTTACCTTGAATGATTCTAAATGCAAAATACTATGTTTCGTCGCAAAATATTCTCCTAAAGTATTAAAGAATGATGTACACTGTACACAGAGCCATCTTTTTCCAGATCATCCAAAATTATCTCTTCCAGAAAAAGTTTGGGATGTCCTATAAGAGAATGTTCCTATCATCACTGTCTTAAATGAGACTTTTTAAACCGACAAATGTCATTTCAGAAAACACAGACTGCTTAACCCTTAGAAGATTGCTTAACAAATTCTGGCCCATGCTAACACTAGTCAAATCAGCTGATAAGGAAGACTCACCCTCCCCCAGGGAGTAAGAACTGAGATATGAGGTAAGCAAATCTGATAATCTAATTTATAAAAGGCAAATGAGTAAGCATTTATACATAATTTCCCTAGGGTTTACTTTGTTAGTCATTTTTATATAAGATGTCTTTTGTTTACTGCCAGAAGAAATACATGTGCTTGTTTTCAGTTTTAAAACCTTTCATTTTCTTTTTCCATTTCTATTATTTTACTTTATTTAAAAAAAAAGATAATTAATGATGTTTAATTCTCTGGTCCTGATATTTCTACTGTGCATAACAAAACATGTATCTTGCCATTGTATTAATTGTACAGTATACCAAAAAAAAAAAAAAAAAAATCCACCTAAATAATCCCAAAAGCAAGCGTGTGAGAAATAAAGCACAGCAGTGAGGAGTAACTTAAGAAAAATCAGTAGGTTGTGTATGGAGCTTTTAAAGAGCAGAGATCTATTTATACACTGTACTTTATGAAAATAATCCCCCCAGTACCATGACCTCACCAATCACAGAATCACAGAATCACTGAGGTTGGAAGGGACCTCTGGAGATCATCTAGTCCAACCCCCCTGCTCAAGCAGCATCAGCTAGAGCACATTGCACAGGATTGCATCCAGGCGCGTTTTGAATATCTCCAGAGAAGGAGACTCCACAACCTCTCGGGGCAACCTGTTCCAGTGCTCTGTCACCCTCACAGTGAAAAAGTTTTTCCTCATGTTAAGATGGAAGCGTCTGTGTCTCAGTTTGTGCCCATTGCCTCGCGTCCTGTCGCTCGGCACCACTGAAAAGAGTCTGGTCCCATCCTCTCGACACCCTCCCTTCAGATACTTGTACACATTGATAAGATCTCCTCTCAGCCTTCTCTTCTCCAAGCTAAACAGGCCAAGCTCTCTCAGCCTTTCCTCATAAGAGAGATGCTCCAGTGCCCTCATCATCTTTGTGGCCCTTTGCTGGACTTGCTCCAGTAGTGCCACATCCCTCTTGTACTGGGGAGCCCAGAACTGGACGCAGTACTCCAGATGTGGCCTCACCAGGGCTGAGTAGAGGGGGAGGATCACCTCCCTCCACCTGCTGGCAACACTCTTCCTGATGCACCCCCCTGGGATACCATTGGCCTTCTTGGCCACAAGGGCACATTGCTGCCTCATGCTTAACTCGGTGTCCACCAGCACTCCCAGGGCCTTCTCCGCAGAGCTGCTTTCCAGCAGGTCAACCCCCAACCTGTACTGGTGCATGGGGTTATTCCTCCCCAGGTGCAGGACCCTGCACTTGCCTTTGTTGAACTTCAGGAGGTTCCTCTCCGCCCACCTCTCCAGCCTGTCCAAGTCTCTCTGAATGGCAGCACAGCCCTCTGGCGTATCAGCCACTCCTCCCAGTTTTGTATCGTCAGCAAACTTGCTGAGGGTGCACTCTGTGCCTTCATCCAGGTCATTGATGAAGAAGTTGAACAAGACTGGACCTAGTACTGACCCCTGGGGGACACCGCTAGCTACAGGCCTCCAACTAGACTCTGTGCCACTGATCACAACCCTCTGAGCTCTGCCATTCAGCCAGTTCTCAGTCCACCTCACTGTCCACTCATCTAACCCACACTTCCTGAGCTTGTCTATGAGGATGCTATGGGAGACAGTGTCAAAAGCCTTGCTGAAGTCTAGGTAGACAACATCCACTGCTCTCCCCTCATCTGCCCAGCCAGTCATTCCAGCATAGAAGGCTATCAGATTGGTTAGGCATGATTTCCCCTTGGTGAAGCCATGCTGACTACTCCTGATCACCTTCTTTTCCTCCACATGCATGGAGATGGCTTCCAGGATGAGCTGCTCCATCACCTTTCCAGGGATGCAGGTGAGGCTGACTGGCCTGTAGTTCCCTGGGTCCTCCTTCTTGCCCTTTTTGAAGACTGGGGTGACATTGGCTTTCTTCCAGTCCTCAGGCACCTCTCCTGTCCTCCATGACCTTTCAAAGATGATGGAGAGTGGCTTAGCAATAATGTCCGCCAGCTCCCTCAGCACTCGTGGGTGCATCCCATCAGGGCCCATGGATTTGTGGGTGTCAAGTTTGCTTAAATGATCTCTAACCCACTCCTCCTCCACCAAGGGAAAGTCTTCCTCTCTCCAGACTTTCTCTCTTGCCTCCAGGGTCTGGGGTTCCTGAGGGCTGGCCTG